>NC_137179.1:53902500-54355000 GCF_951804945.1 Podarcis cretensis
AAAGCACCAGGAAAATGCAATCCCAAAGAAAGCAAAAGTCATTGTCAGAAGGTACAGAATCAAATACTGTATTTCTGAAATTGCGACAACTCAACGTTGTAAAAATCAGGTGCTTAGCTAAGAGTCCAGCTCTGGCATGATTACAGTTAGTGCTTCCTGCCAAAAGGGGAGGAAAAACATTCCAACCGGTTTACAGTTTGAGCTTTATAACAAAGGATTCACATACAGAGATGAATCGTAAAGAACTACATTTGCCTATCAGAACCAGCTCCAGCGTTTTCAGTTCAGGAATGGATTTATATAACTGCATTTCCTGACTATTTGCTGTCTTCTAGACTGGTTTGCCACTGTTTGCAATGCACTTCACGATGCACTGATTTAAAGTCCTGAATAGCAATGAGCTTGTTCCAAAGGAATGAGACTCACATCTATGCAGCCCATTTAAAATTCCGAAGAACGTACAGTGTTGCAGATGAATGGAAAGGCACATTCAACATTTATCAATAATTATGGTTTCTTTTGTTTCCCAGTTGTATCCTCTACTTAGCAGCCCTTCACTCCACTTTTATCCAGGCTGAGGAATACAGTATAGCTTACCTGCAAAGTGACAAGGCACCATTAATAAGCTTAAAGCACAAAACACTGAATCAGCTGAAGTTTGGGATTATGCCAAAAAGAGAGCAAATTACATCACATAACCACTGCACACTGAAGGACCAAATTGGATCCGAAGGTCATCTTGTCCAATTTCCTACAGTAAGAATTTTCATATTGTTACAAGCTCTCTATCATTGTCCAAGGGGGGATAAATGGTTTCTGGGGCAGAACTACAGGAGTTAATTTTCTTGGGATGAAATAATACTCTGGAGATTTATGGTATCTTTTAAACATTTGCTTCATGTGAACAGAGCATACTGGCAGCAAATAAGTGCTCTTTCAGCAAGTAGCAGCGCCACTGATGTGGCATCAGATTGTCCCCAGGAAGCAAAACATGTTGTGCAACTTGCCTGTAGGCTGTATCCCCAGATCTGGCTAACGTGAGCTAGAAACTCTTATCCCTTTTCCTTGTGCTTCTTTATGACAATTGAAACTGCAAACTTCTCCCTCCCACCCAGCCTCTTTGCTCCCTTTCCTCAGTTCCGATGGGTATGTCAAAAGCTGGAGAGCAATACCCATCTATTAGGAGATTTTATTTGATCTTTAGTGCCCACTGTTGAAAAACCAACTGATACATCCTGTATGTAACAATCAACTCTACAAAGAGCAGCTGACTATTAGCTGTAAAAAATAGCCATCTAGAGAACAGCACATACAATCTGCGGTATAGTGTGCCATAAAAGAAAGAACAGGACCCCAGCCTAAAAATATTTATGTGCATTGATGGGTGTGGGCAAGAATATCTGCTGCTGAACAGATTGTCAATGCTTCCAGGGCTGTCAGTTCAGATAGTAATATAAAATAAAATAATAATAATAATAATAATAATAATAATAATAATAATAATTAAATACCCCGCCCATCTGGCTGGGTTTCCCCAGCCACTCTGGGCGGCTTCCAACAAAAGATTAAAATACAATAGTCTGTTAAACTTTAAAAGCTTCCCTAGAGAGGGCTGCCTTCAGATGTCTTCTAAAAGTCTGGTAGTTGTTTTTCTCTTTGACATCTGGTGGGAGGGTATTCCACAGGGCGGGTGCCACTACCAAGAAGGCCCTCTGCCTGGTTCCCTGTAACTTGGCTTCTCGCAGCGAGGGAACCGCCAGAAGGTCCTCGGCGCTGTACCTCAGTGTCCAGGTAGAATGATGGGGGTGGAGATGTTCCTTCAGGTACTATATAACTGTTGCAAAGAACACCAAACACATTCACCAGATAGCTGGATGTTTCTCTTTTCTCCCTACAGCATGCTTTTACATGGGCAGAATCCGATCCAGAAAAACAATTTGTAAATATATGTTAATGAATACCTTGCCAAGTTGAGGTGCGGGACTGAGCAAATACAGGGCCACTGATAGGTTATGTAAAAAGCAATCTTAATAGTTCAAGCAAAGAATTTATGCCACAAGTTAATCCTGCCGCTGAAACAAAGACAGGATTATTTATTGGCAGTTGAAGTGTGTGGCATAATTATGCCCGTAAATGCTGATTTTGCATCATGGGGTGCTGTTGGGAATTATGATGTACTTCATTTGCTTTCCCTCGCCCCAGGAAACCCTGAGCACTGAAGTTTTGATTTGGGCATTTGTTCCAAATATACTCAGAAAAATATGCTGAACATACCGTCCCACCAATCAGGCAGATTGAGGCAGCTGCCTCGGGTGGCAAAATTCCAAGGGGTGGCACCACAAGGGCGCTCAGCCCACCTCTGCCACCGCCAGAGAAGTGAAAAGCGGTGGCGGCTTCTGGTAAGATATCATGAAATATCACAGTTCTCATGAGAGCTCGCCACTGTTTCTCCTTACTTATCTGGCGCTGCCATGGGTGTCACCCACCCCCTTGTACTGCCACCACCAAAGAAGTAAGGAAAAGCTGTTGTGGCTTCTGGCAAGACCTTACAGACCTTTTGCGGGAACCTGGAAGCCACACACCTGTGACCCCCGCAAGCAAGACTTCAGTAAGTGGGTGGCAAGAGATAGTGGCGGGGAAGGGAAAGTACCTTGTTTTGCCTCTAGTGACAAAATGGGACAGGCCATCCATTTTAAAATGCATAACACAGTACAGTAAGTGTTTTGCTGTCAACTTGGTGTTTGAAGGTTGTGAATGTCCTGTATCTAGTTTCTGTTAAAAGCAAAACCCCTATGCAAAGTTGTTTTTTCTGGTGGCAAACTGTCCTGTAATGTGAGGCAATATTGTATTGTGCACTATTAAGGTGAGAAGGACCCCTGGTGGTCACGAGTTATTTAAAAGCAAGGACACAAACATTTAGGACGTTTTCACATGTGATTTTTTATTATTTAATTGAGATGCATAGTCTATAAATGTTAACATTGGGTGGAATCCAAGGAGCTATTTCAGGCATATAAAGAAGCTTGGCAATGCCCAATGGAACTGTATTTTTTTCTCTTTCGCTTGTGTAAAAAAAATTGAACAGCAGGCTGCTTTGCCATATAAGCAGCAGCTTTTGACTATACCCTGTTTCAAAACCAAATTGTTATGTTGTGTTTGTTGCTGGTTGCTTTTCAAGAAGACCAGGTGCCCCTTCAGTGTCTGAAACTAATTGCACAGTTGGATTGTTTTTATCCAGCTTTAGTAAATAGGATACAGAATACAGCCATATTCAAGCCTTCAATTGTATGCACTTTTGCTAGGGAGTAAGTTCTATTGGATTCAGACTTATTTCTGGGTGAACATGCATGGGATTGCATTGTACAAAATGAAGAGCATGCATGCTGCTTTTCTTACTAAAATGCATGTAAGCAAGTAATATAAGCAGCAATTTCAAAATCTACTGCTTATTTTACTTTTGTTTTGTCTCATGTGTTGTTTTATGTTTTAACGTTTTAAGTAGTTAGCCACCATGGGAATACTTTGTATCGAAGTATATCAATCTATGAAAAAAATTAACAGAAAATAAATGCCTCCCAGTGCCATATATTTTGAAGGGCGAAAGTAGCAATTTATGCATATGTATGACGCAGGTGGCGCTGTGGGTTAAAGCCTCAGCGCCTAGGACTTGCCGATCGAAAGGTCGGCGGTTCGAATCCCTGCGGCGGGGTGCGCTCCCGCTGCTCGGTCCCAGCGCCTGCCAACCTAGCAGTTCGAAAGCACCTCCGGGTGCAAGTAGATAAATAGGGACCGCTTACCAGCGGGAAGGTAAACGGCGTTTCCGTGTGCGGCTCTGGCTCGCCAGAGCAGCGATGTCACGCTGGCCACGTGACCCGGAAGTGTCTCCAGACAGCGCTGGCCCCCGGCCTCTTGAGTGAGATGGGCGCACAACCCCAGAGTCTGTCAAGACTGGCCCGTACGGGCAGGGGTACCTTTACCTTTACCTATGCCCAGTATACATTATGTTTGCATTCTGCACTTGAGTACCAAAGTAGCATGAAAAGGTGCCCTTCAACTCTCTCCTAATGCTCTGATATTAACCTGAGCTCAACACAAATGCTTCTAGTTTTAGTGCTGTCTTTACAAGCCATTCAAGTTAATGGCTTTCATTGCAGTCACCCACTGTATGGTAATGACTCTTCCTATTCTCATACTGGAGAATTTGCATGAAGACAGTTGTTGAGCAGAGTCACATGAGGACATTTACCAGCTGGTCCCCAGAAAACTGAATGGGTGCCGGAACTGTCAAGGTTTGGGGGGAGGGACCTATGTGCAACAAATTAAAAACAAAAACAAAGAAACACAAACAGGACTCTTTGCAGTTTGGAAAGTGATAGGAAAATCCATTGAAACGTGGGATGAACAGATGAGAACTGAGATGTTTAAACTCGTTAAATCAGGATGAATGCTCATTGTCATACCACCTGGTAAACCAGGCATAGGCAAACTCTGGCCCTCCAGATGTTTGGGACTACAATTCCCATCATCCCTGACCACTGGTCCTGTTAGCTAGGGATGAAGGGAATTGTAGTCCCAAACATCTGGAGATCTGGAGTTTGCCTATGCCTGTGGTAAACAAATGAGAACTAACGTTCAGACCACTGCTATGTACACATTAGCACCTTAAAATGCAGATCTTTCTTTTGATGTGTTTCAGGTCACACCTGCATGTTTTGTACACATCAGAGAAGGGGTGGGATTTGGTTTTCTTAACCGTGCAACCCCCTCTGCCCGAACCTCCTACTCCTGAAGCTGTCTTCTGCATATAATGCACAACACCTGTTTCAAATGTATGCACCTCAACTTGACTGTAAAGTGAATGTGACTTAAGTTAGAAGCTGATTATAGGGAAAACTTATCTAGCAACAGTATTTCTCCAGAAATCACAAGCTAGCTGCGGCTTGTGCATGCAGCTTCAAAACCCAGTGGCGAAAGCGCAATGGCTGCAGAGTGATATGTAAACAGCCAACCGCTGCATAAATCAAAATGAATGCTGAACAAACAGGTCTGCAGAAAACCCAGTGTTTGCACGGAATTCCAGTGGAGAGCATACAGTTCATCCACTAGGTGGCGGAAATCTGCCATCAGCAGAGAAATGGGGCGGGGGGGGGGGGAATCACTTTTATTACGAAGGGCAGTCTGAATAAAGATAGTTGGAATAACAACTTAGTGTGTATTGATTAAAATCGGTTTATTGCAAGAGAGACCGTCAGAGTGAATTATTCCTAAACCTGCTGTGTGACGCAAAGGCAAAAACGTCCCTTAAAAGGTTTCTCATTGTTTCAGAAAAGGATAATTTGAATTAAATGAATTCCCCCGGCCTCTTCATCGGTAACTCTGCAGTCGCGGTCCTCGAGAGACAACTTAGCCATACATGGAATGATCATCCACTGAGGAGCAGCGTGGCCTTGGGCGCATTTACTCAGAAGTAAGGCACGCAAAAGTTGGGAGACACGCAGTCAGACGGGCGGCAGAAATTAAAAGAATATTAATGCATTACATCTGCATGTTTCTCCCTCCCATAGAGGCGTAGCTGTGCCCAAGTCGCCTGCCCCAACAGCAGCAACAGTGACGTTGAAAGCAGGCTGAAACATACTCGGAGTTGAGTGGATTTCGTGCTCTTTATTCAGCTCATAGTAGTGAGGAATGGAAGTTCCCCCAGAATGTCTGCTTTATATACATTATTTACACAATGGGCTCCACGTGATTGGCTAATTCTGGGATTCTCCTGTAAGCCAATCAGGTTGCGGATTCACTTCCACCTGGAGCTGGATTGGGTGGCTCCTGTGGACCAATCAGACTGCTGCATTCTGGGGCCTATTGTTCTAGGACCAATCAGACTGTGCATTCTGAATCCTATTGTTCTGGGACCAATCAGACTGTGCATTCTGAATCCTATTGTTCTAGGACCAATCAGACTGTGCATTCTGAATCCTATTGTTCTAGGACCAATCAGACTGTGCATTCTGAATCCTATTGTTCTAGGACCAATCAGACTGTGCATTCTGAATCCTATTGTTCTAGGACCAATCAGACTGTGCATTCTGAATCCTATTGTTCTAGGACCAATCAGACTGCTGCATTCTGAATCCTATTGTTCTGGGACCAATCAGACTGTCCATTCTGAATCCTATTGTTCTAGGACCAATCAGACTGTGCATTCTGAATCCTATTGTTCTAGGACCAATCAGACTGTGCATTCTGAATCCTATTGTTCTAGGACCAATCAGACTGTGCATTCAGAATCCTATTGTTCTAGGACCAATCAGACTGTGCATTCAGAATCCTATTGTTCTAGGACCAATCAGACTGCTGCCTTTTGGATCCTATTCAACTCAGTACATAACACAGGCAGAGTTGCTAGACATTCCCCCGCGCGCAAAACACGTCCATCTGCGTTGCAGCAAAGGCGAAACTATTCCCATTGTTTTAATAATAATAATAAAATTGCATTGCCTGCTAAGCGGCCCAAACTCTCCCTACTGAATGCAGACATCTGGTGGAGACGCCTTGAGGATTTTTATAGGGTTCTTTCAGCTCCTGACGGTTCAAAATGAAGACCCCCCCCCCCCCAATCAAACAGGAACCCCTGAAAGTGGGCTGTGGTGCCGTTGCGTTACTCCGGCCCCTTTCCCGCCCGTTTCCATGGCTGCGGCTCCGAAGCGCGTGGGGGGGGGAGGCTGCCATGGCGACCGCGCCGCGCCGGGCTCGCCTGTTTCGCGCGCCTCGCCCGCCGCAATGGAGCAAGGTCGCCTCTCTCGGCAAAGCCGGCAGCAAAGCGGGAGCCCGGCGCCTCCCTCGGCCGGCACGAAGCCCGCCGCCTTCGCCAAGAGCGCCGGGGCAGAGGACCCGGCCGAGGCCGAGCTCGAAGCCGCCGTCTCCAAGCTCGTCTGCAAAGTGGGGCGCGTCCAGACGGAGGCGCGCACGTATCTGCACTCGGCCATAGGCTGCGAGCGGGCCAAGCGCTGGCGGGAGGTAACGGGCGCCTCTGCCTCCTCCTGGGGGGCGCGAGAGCGCGCATAATGGCGCGCCTCTCAAAGCTGCGCGTGGCGAACCCTTCGGGCTCCACCGGTCGAATTTGGCTGTGGAAACCTTCGGGGGGATTTATGTTCCGGATATAATCATCTGGCTTGACCCGCGCGAAGAAGTTTCACCTCAGTTTCTATGTTGGATGGGCTGCACGTTCGTTTGTGTGTGACGTAGGGTTTGTGTGTGACGTCATTTCTCCACTTTAAATAGTGACGTCCTAATCTTTATCATTTATTGAATTTATATACTGCCCTATACCCGGAGGTTTCAGGGCGGCTCGCAGAATAAAATCAAAATATAAAACCAAAAAATAATAACAACAGCCCAATGACATCGCTCTCTCCAGCCGTCCAAAAAACACACCCCACATTTTAAAATGGCATAAGTAAGAATACATCTTTCCACACTGGTTAACTGATGCCTATTTTGAACTTTTTAGTACGTTTTTACTGCATGTTTTTACCTATTTCTGTTGTGAACCGCTTTTAATCTATTATTATTACCTCACCCATCTGACTGGGTTGCCCGGCCACTCTGGGCAGCTTCCAACATATATAAAAAAAAACATAATAAAATGTTAAACATTTTAAAAATTCCCTATAGAGGGCAGTCTTCAGATGGCTCTGGGGTTGCATAACTCCTAAATCTGATGAAAACGGACAACAACAACAACCCTATGAGGTTGGTTAGGCTGAGAGATTGTGACTGGCTCAAGGTCACCACCAGTGAGCTTCATGGCTGAGCAGGGATTTGAACCCTGGTCTCCCAGGTCCTAGTTCAACACTAACCACCACACCATTCTGAGACACTAAACTTTTGCATTCCTTTTAGAATTACAGTCATTTGTTTTCTTCCTTTGACACAATGGTGTGGCCAGTGGTGAAGCTGCATGCTCCGCAACTGGGGGCAGAGAGCAGGCGGGGGTGCAGCTGGCGCCCCCCGGGGGGGTGGCATGCATCCGAGGGGGGGGGCCACGCCACCCATGGGGGCATGGCGCACCACCCACGGGCGTGGTGCGAGTTTTGGGGTGTGTGACGCCCAGCGCCCGGGGGGGAGTGCACAGCGTGTGTCTGGGGGGGGGGGGGGCTGCTGTGATGGCTCCCTTCGCACCCCCGTTTCTCCACCAGTGGGTGTGGCAGAGCTTGAGAGAAATGGGATGCCTATTGTGATTTTCCTTTCCTTTTCTAATATGTTTTAATTCCTGTTTTTAAATGAGTGCTTTATACATGAGTCATATTGGATACAAATACACACTGTTGTGTGTATACATACATATACACAAATATACACACAATTATATTTCATTCATGTGAATCTTGCAACAACAAAAAGGAGCAACTGCTCTGACCTGCTTTTTGTTTTTGAAACAGAAATGTTGTTACTTGCAGAAGCTTGGACGTTTTCAGCCCAGCTCGAGGTCCTTATGCTATTTTTATTTTGTTTTCAGGCAATTGAATACTATAGAAAGCTGCTATCTTCCTTGAACAAAATGAAGTTTCCTGCAGAATATGTTCCTGGTCATAGCTGTATACGGCTGGTAATTTCAGTTTAGCATTTAAAAGAAAAAAAGGACCAACGCACACACTATTAAGCACACACTTGTGGGTTTGGCTGTAAAGCATGGGTTAGTTTTTGATTCACTGATATTTTTATAATTAGTATGGTACCAAAGCTTCCTATGGCTGTTCTGGCAGTTGTTTTGTTTTTACGGTATCCAGGCAGCCCTCAGTTTACATGTGTTCAATACGTGAGCAACCATGTATATGTGCATTGCGATGAACCTGGAAGTGACCCAGAAACGTCATAAGGATGTCACTGAAACATCACTAAAAGTATGGAACGGGTTGGAGCAGAACGGTGTTTGTAGGCTTTTTCAATGGGTTTCAATTATACGTGATTTCACAAACATGAAACCACCTTGAAATGTAACCCCCATGTAAATGGGTGTGTGTGCCTGTAATCTATTTACCGTATTTTTTGCTCTATAAGACTCAGTTTTTCCCTCCTCAAAAGTAAGGGGAAATGTGTGTGTGTCTTATGGAGTGAATGCAGGCTGCGCAGCTATCCCAGAAGCCAGAACAGCAAGAGGGATTGCTGCTTTCACTGCACAGCGATCCCTCTTGCTGTTCTGGCTTCTGAGATTCAGAATTTTTTTTCCTCTTATTTTCCTCCTCCAAAAACTAGGTGCGTCCTGTGGTCTAGTGCGTCTTATAGAGCGAAAAATACGGTATATTGTCTTTTAAACATTGGGGGAATAGTCATTCTTGATTATAAGTCCCAATAGTCCTGGTTGCATTCTTATTTCATAGCACAAAATCTTCTTTTAGTGGGTATTACTCGTTATTTTGAACTTCTGGGGCTGTTCTAATCATACCAGTACTAAAATATTATAAATAATGTGCTATCCTGGTTTTTTATTTTAGGTGTTTGAAAGCTATTATCATCTAGGTGTTGCTCTCCAAAAATTAGATTTGCACCGCGATGCTGTGGAAGCGTTTGCTAATGCAATAGAAGCTGCAAATGTCCCCAAGGTATGGAACTTCCGTAACATTTGTATTATGTGTACAATTTGTACGGCAGTACTGTATTGTAGGGAGAGAAATATATTGTTTTCATTTAATTGTTACCTTTTGAGAAGTTTAATGAATCAAAGGAATGCAGTTTTAGATGCATTGTTCACGTACATAATTTTTAAATAACATACTATTCACCCCATGATTAGGAGGAATTAGGTTAACAAGCTACTGTTGTGGTAACATTTAATAATTACTGTACATCACATGAGAACTAACACCTAAATGAGTATTTTGGCATTGCAGACTCTTAGCAAAAACTAATTTCTCAAAATGTTAGGATATTTTATGCCATAGTTATTCCCAAACCTTTCCCCCCACTGACAAATTGAAAATTGCTCAGAGTCTTGGCAAATTGCTTAATTTTATCTGCTTGTTGTAGCAATTGTAATGTGCTATACTAGAAACTAGGGGGACGCAGGTGGCGCTGTGGGTTAAAGCCTCAGCGCCTAGGGCTTGCCGATCGAAAGGTCGGCGGTTTGAATCCCTGCGGCGGGGTGCGCTCCCGCTGCTCGGTCCCAGCGCCTGCCAACCTAGCAGTTCGAAAGCACCTCCGGGTGCAAGTAGATAAATAGGGACCGCTTACCAGCGGGAAGGTAAACGGCGTTTCCGTGTGCGGCTCTGGCTCTGGCTCTGGCTCTGGCCAGAGCAGCGATGTCACGCTGGCCACGTGACCCGGAAGTGTCTCCGGACAGCGCTGGCCCCTGGCCTCTTAAGTGAGATGGGCGCACAACCCCAGAGTCTGTCAAGACTGGCCCGTACGGGCAGGGGTACCTTTACCTTTTATACTAGAAACTATATGAATTGTAATTGTATCGTTATTGCTTCTTTTATTTATTATATATTTTATCATATTGCAATTTGAATTCCATAGAATACAAATTGTAGTGCAACAAAACACGATATGAGACCATTGTGTAAGCAAATTTTTGTTTGAAATCATGGTGCAGAGAAAAAAAGTTTGAGAACCACTGCTGTAGAGTCACTTAAGTAGTGTTGATAATATTATTTAGTATGTTGATTAGACATTATGTAGGCATTGGGGCTTTATTGATAGTTTTTTTGGGTTTTTTAAGTAAATGTCTAGCTGTCCTAGAAAAAGTTTTTCGGCCAAATGTGCAGATACCCTTCCAAGCAATTTCTTTGAAATGAGTCATCCTGGCTCCTCCCACCTGTCAGAGTTTCTAGTCAATGAGTGATGTGAGAGCTGTGATTGATAAGTGAGCACCAGGCAATAGAAATCCTTGTTGTTTTCTCCTCCCCTTTAGTGCCCTTTTCCTACTTCTCTCTTATTTTCTAGACCATGATAGTTTGCCTTCCTTGTCCCTCTAGCAAGCAAAATGCATCTTAATCTGAGATCAGGTAGCCCCTTAAAGTTATCTTCTGCAGATATTACACAATAAGTGTGGATGGATGTTTAGAAATCCTCTTCCCTCAAAAAGGCAAATGTGTAAACTTTGCAAAGAGCTTAGGCATGTTTCCTGCTGTGCCAAAGACCAGGCTTTCATTAAGAATTCATTTCATAATTAACTCACAGTACAATGGTATACATGCTCACTTAGAAGTAAGTCTCTTTGTGTTTAATGGGGCTTCGCTCCCAAATAATCGGATGCATGATGGCAGCCTAGGCTTTGGTTTAGGGATGGCATTGTGGGAATTTTTTTTATTGTGCCTTTAACAGCTGTATGGTGGAAACTCAACAAAATCCTTTTCTAGAGATGCAGTTATTGGGGAAGCTTCACCACAAATGGCAGCTGTTCCCTCACAGGATCCTTTTTTTTTTTTTTTAAGTGCTATATTGGCCACTCTCCAGTTCTCAGGTACAAAAGGAAGTAATCAGAATGAATTACAGATTTTGTTAGAAGATCAGCAGTTTCACATGTGAGTTCTTTAAGAACTCTTGGATGGATAACAGCTGAACGTGATCATTTGTTTATATTGAATTTGTCAGTGTTACCTAAAACTTCATTTTTTCGCCACTATTTGCTTCAGTTCTTCAGACTTGCTCAGGGATCTTCCGTACGTCTTCTTTAGTCAAGACAAATGCAAATAATTAATTCAGCTTCTCTGCAATCTCATTTTCCTCCTTTAGCACTCCTTTAACTCTCTTGTTGTCCAAAGGCTGTACAGTGGTACCGCGGGTTACAAACTTAATTCGTTCCAGAGGTTCGTTCTTAACCTGAAACCGTTCTTAACCTGAGGTACCACTTTAGCTAATGGGGCCTCCCACTGCCGCACGATTTCTGTTTTCATCCTGAGATAAAGTTCTTAACCCGAGGTACTACTTCCGGGTTAGTGGAGTTTGTAACCCGAAGTGTTTGTAACCTGAGGTGTTTGTAACCCGTGGTGTTTGTAACCCGAGGTACCACTGTAGTCCTGTTCATACTTACCTGGAGGTAAGTCCCATTGCATTAAGCAGCTAACACCCAGGTAACTACTGTTGAACTTAATATACTCTCAGACATGCTTCTGCATCTAGAGTTGCACTTTTAGTTATGGAAAAATGAGAGTGTGTATTGTTTTGCCTTCAAATTTTATTTCTGTGATCTATTTGTACTTCAGATTAAACATAAGTTATTATAAGTGTTGTTGGTGCCTTTGTAGTTCCCATACAATCTCATTAAATTCTGTCTCCGTTCCTTTTTCTCTGCAAGGGAATAAATTGATTTATATGAGCATGCTGCTAATGTTATAGTTCCTTGTCTAGCCCCTTGGGTTCTAATGTTTTTTAAACTCAGTACAATTATGGGAAACTGCACTGGAATGATGATATAAATCATCCCCATAGGAGTCTGAACAGTCTGGGGAGCAATCTCATAGAACCCTGCTGAGGTAAATAAGACCAGTAATTTGAAATAAATAAAAGAGCAATGGAGCTAATGTGAATGGCTCAAGAATTCCATTAGATTCACAATGGCAGTGTTTATGTGGCATAGCTGTGTAGATCACATTGCAGGGCTGTATTAAATATAATAATATTGCAGCTCACAAGAGTATCCTCTTTTCTCCAGAGTGTCTGTCATGTTGGATGTGTTTCTGGATCTTACTACCAGACACCTGCGTTTGCGAGGAGAGCTTATGCATATGTAAAATGCGGTAAGACATATTGCTTCTGTAGCCAAGCTCAATAAGCATGCTTGTGTAGGAAAAGTAATAAGTCAAATTGAAATATATTCTACTCGCCTTGGCATCACTATGGAACAGCGTGATAAGATTTGAGTTTGGATTCTACAGTGTTATGAGTCTGCTTACGTGCCAAAGGCAGATGTTCTTCTAAATTCAGTGAAAATCAACAGGTAGTGGGCAGATTGGGATCACACCAACTGTGACCCTACCTCCCCTAGGCTGTATACATTCATCTGAAGGTCTTCACAGAGTTGCATGTTCCTCATCTTGCTGTGATGCATCCTGTATTCTGTTGTGAATCGTCAGTGTTCCTAGTGTGTCTGGGATTTGACATCTGTGCACTGAATCCTGGGCAGATACTTTGGGTTTTGTTTCTGAAATCAATCAATTCAAATCAATCCTTTTTTTTTCAATTGCCAACTTACATTACAAAAATATCAGCCGGTTGAGGTAAGTTCAGAATCATTAAGGAAGTGGGATCCCTCTCTCTAAAAAACCCTCTACCTGGCTATTTCAACCACTTACTTCAGAGTTGAAGCCTGTTTTGCAATTAGTCCGAAACCAATCCAGCTCTGTTAAGATGCCATATTTTACAGATCTTGGATTCCCTTAAAAATGAGGCTTCACTTTCACCCTTATGCCAAGCTTAAGTTAAACTGTGCCCGGTTCAGCCTAGTCATAGAGAAAACATTCTTGCCTGTTTAAGTAAAAACAAATGCCTGCAGGCCAGTGTGGTGTAGCGGTTAAGAGCAGTGGACTCATAATCTGGTGAACCGGGTTCCATTCCCCGTTCCTCCTCATGCAGCTGCTGGGTGACCTTGTTGCTAGTCACACTTCTCTGAAGTCTCTTAGCCTCACTCACCTCACACAGTGTTTGTTGTGGGAGAGGAAGGGAAAGGAGATTGTTAGCCGCTTTGAGGCTCCTTAGGGTAGCGATAAAGCAGGATATCAAATCCAAAACTAAGACATGTTTGTACTTATTTAGGAAAATAAGTCAAAAATCTTTCCTTCAACACCACCTGTTGAATAGATTACTGTGCACAGAAATCCAATTATGTGCCCATTTAGGCATGTAATTGATAGTTTACCTGAGCAGCAACAATGCAAGATGGCAGGTTTCCTGCATTTTTTGCTTGCTTCAAACAACCCAATGAGCTGAAAGAACCAAAACATCTAGCAGCATTGATAGAATTTGCATTGAAATGGTTTACATGGAGACAGACAACAGAGGCAGATTTACACATGTGCATTCTTAAATGGATCAAGTAACTGCATTATCAACATTTTGATAGATTTATGCAGGTACATTTACAAGTAAGTGGGAAGCCTTTTTTGTGCTTTGCAAAAGATGCTGAATTATGGCTCAGAAAAGTGGTATACAAATTTAATAATAATAATAATTCTAAATAATAATGAAGTCATTCTCTTTGCAGGAGGAAGATAGGTAGGTGAGACAAAGGTTTTGTTGCACTTGTTCCAGCTTGTTTACATAGCAGTAAACCATTGATTTAAGCATTACAGTACATGCCAACCAGCTGGATGGCAACTCAACATTTTCTGGCCCTACATGTAGCCTTGTCTTTGGGTTTAGTAACAAAATGTAGTTTGCAGTTGTAGTAAAGTAGGTGTCAGCAGTATCCCGCCGCTGCCACCATGTAGTAAATGTTGTCCCCCAACCGCTTGCCCCTCCCCTGCCTGTCTCTGCCCTCCGGCCAGACCAGGCTTCCTAGGGCAGGGTTGGCAGGTACATTACTTTTTGCAAAACAGAACGAAAATGACCCGGTAGGGCTGCCACCACTCCCTCTGTTCCAGGGGACCCAGAATCACAACCCAGGGAAAAGGCCCGTTATCCTGGCTATCCCCCACTCCACAAGTTGTTTCCACAAACTTGCAGACAGAAATTCTACAGTAAAGCATAACCAAGCGTAAGGCTAGGACTTAGCTATTCCCCCGGGAAGGCACACAAAACTAAAACCAGTTTCTCTTTTAAAGGTTTTATTTTAAAATAACATAAAAAACATGCTAAAACAGCAGGCACTTCTTTTGAAAGACACAGATGAAAAAATAAAGACGTTGCATAATATAGCTAACTAACATACTCACAAGCCTAACACAAATAGGATAGTTGAAGTCCTTTCAAGAATCCGCAAACTGTAGGCTTTTGAAGATCTCCATTTCAAAAGACGAAACGACGGCTATTAGATGGAACGTCACAGCCGGGCATCCATGCGGATTACAGTGAGCAATGGCAAAGAGCAACTTCTCAAACAATTCCCTGATCCTTTATTCACAATTCGCACTTTGCGTCGTAACTCTCAAGCCAATCATAAGTCTTAATTAATATTTGAATTCACCAATGACCGGCTTGCTAGTCAATCAATCTACCCCTTGGCAGCTGGGTCAATTTAGAATTCAGAACTCAAATCAAAGGGTTTCCTCCCTTCCGTGGAAACTTTGCAGATACCCATTCCCAAGCAATTCAAGGACAGATAACATCATTGGGGGGGGGGGTATTCACACTCTTAGACCCAGGTGTCAGCCCTTTCATTAAATCAAGGCTTCCTTCATCCCAATAAACCTTTCACGCCAAGGAGCCTGCTAGTCTGGAGTTTAAAGATACACAACCTCTTTCCCAGGGTCCTTGTGGCTGATGAAACTCCCACAAGGCTTCACTCCTTTTACTTGACCAAAGAATAATTTCTAAATAATACCAACTGTACTACAGCAGTGATATAGATTGGTTGCTTTCTAAAGTTATCAGTTGGCCTTCATGCTGAGTTATATTACTAAGGCTGTGGCCCGTTTCACATGCCACATTAAACAGTAGTTAAAAACAAACCATAATTTAATGCAAATGTACAGGATTCTTGTGCATGCTGCCGAGAAGTTCTCACTCTGCTCCTCCCCATGGGTTCATGGTTTGTTTCTTTCCAAACAAACTACTAGTGGTAACTCAGGTTGGTTCTTGGCTTATTGCTTATGGTTTGTTTGGAGAGAAACAAACCTTGAACCAGGTTCAGATGTGGCAGCTTAGCAGGAGCAGAGGAGGAGGGAAGCAATAACTTTTCACCAGCATGCTCAAGTATATAGTGCATTCATACTAAACTATAGCTTGTTTTTAATTATAATTAAATGTGATGTGCAAACCAGGCCTGTATGTGCACTAATGAAAAGCAGCAAGTTGATATAATACAGGCTTCCTCAACCTTGGCCCTCCAGATGTTTTGAGACTACAGTGCCCATCATCCCTGACCACTGGTCCTGCTAGCTAGGGATTATGGGAGTTGTAGGCCAAAAACATCTGGAGGGCCAAGGTTGAGGAAACCTGATATAATATTTTGTGGTGGTTGCTAGTCATAGAAGAAACTCTTTCTGTTCTGTTCCTAGGCAAAATCAAAAAAGCAATATGTGATGCTACAAGAGCTGTGGATTTAGACCCCATGAATCCTGTGAGTAGTAATGTTGTGGTTCATATACAGTGGTACCTCGCAAGACAAATGCCTCGCAAGACGAAAAACGCGCAAGACGAAAGAGTTTTCCGTTTTTTGAGTCGTTCCGCAAGACAAATTTCCCTATGGGCTTGCTTCGCAAGATGAAACGTCTTGCGAGTTCTTGCGAGTTTGTTTCCTTTTTCTTAAAGCCGCTAAGCCGTTAATAGCCGCTAAGCCGCTAAGCCGTTAATAGCCGTGCTTCACAAGACGAAAAAAACGCAAGACGAAGAGACTCGCGGAACGGATTAATTTCATCTTGCGAGGCACCACTGTAACTATAGGATTCACTGTATGTACACTTTATACTCTTGTAGAATTTTAAGATTTTTGGTCAGGAAAATTGTGCCATATTTTCTAGATTTGGCACTAAGAGGTAAGCCCAAATAAATACACGGATTTCTTTGCAGACTCATGAAGAGTTGAAGCAAGCATCAATGTCCAAGGCCTCAGTTGCACAAAGCCATTTCACGATTTGATAAAAATTAGACTGCTGCACCATAAAACTGAGTATATAAACACAAGCTGATGCGGTAAACATTTGCTATACTATGTGTATGAATCTAGTAGAACATATAGTTGCACTCTCACTGTTTCTCTTGAGTGATGAAAAATTCCAGGGCTCAGCACGTAGCTGAATTTGGTTTCCTTTGGAAGAAGGACACTGGATGCTTACAGTGTTTTGTAATGTTTTAGTTTATTTACAGATATAGAGGTTGGGTATAGGAGGAGGTACATCTTTAACATTCATATCAGCCAACCAAATCTACCACCCTTCATCTGATCTCCAGAGAGAAGCAGCTCTGAATCTCCTGATGCTGTTAGCTTATAAAAACTCCTCTTTCTCTGTGTATGTTTCTCTGTCTGTCTTAGTCAAATCTGAAGCTTCTTTTGTTTCTTTCACACAGAGACCTGCAATACATCATTCTTGACTGTTAACGCTCCTTTATTACTTTCAGGATTCTGGCGGAGAGTTGCCTTAATCCACATGGATTGCCCTGTTCTCAGAAATCTAACAGCAAGATGTATAACAATGTAAAACAATGTGCAGTGCTTACACTGGATTAATAATACTTCCTAAATCTGTGGTTCCCAAACTCCTCGCCCCCCTGCAGACCACTTGGAAATTCCTGAGGCTCTTGGTGAACCTCTTAATATTTTTTTTGGTGTTCTACTAATCTAAGCATATACATAATTGATATTTTAATAACCGTAGTCTTGCCTTTTTAGTGCAATGGATGAATAATCCCCCCATGCTGTTATCGCCATAGACCTGAGGCCAAGCTGCTGAGAAGCGCCCTTTCAACTGGTGATTTTTTAAAGGAAAAAGTAGCAGTCTGTACCAGCACCATATTACAGAAATCAATAAAGACTGGGGCCTCTTTGCCCTATGTGATGATTTGCCCCTTGTCAAAGCATTCTCTACCTCTGTCATTGCAAAAAGTCAATCCAGTGCCAGGACCAAGTCTTGATATTCTTGGTAGTTCCGCAGCCTTAACGTGGATCATCTGGAGCTCACAGACCACAGTTTGAGAAAGGTTTAAAATGCAATGGTGTGGCTTCAGTCATGATTTCACCACCATTTGCATCCACACCGGCTCTCAGTTTGTTTCTGGGTACATTCCAAAGTGCTAGTTTTAACCTCTAAATCTCTTCAGTTGGTTGGTCTTAGCTATCAGAAATATTGGACCTGCTCATCACCTTAAATCAGTGGCAGAGGCTCTTCTCTGTTTCCTCCTCTATTTGGAGGTAAGGAATGTAGAGAAGCGTAATGAGGACCATATCTATGACTGTGCGATGCCTGGAGAACATCTTCTCTAGGTATGTCTTCCTACTGTGACTGGTGCTGGTGGAAGGAAGGCTGCTGTTCTCTTGTGCCTTTCATTGAAGTGTTCCCTTAAAGTAGACCAGTTCAGCTGTTTTCTCTGTTTATTTCTTAGCTTAATCATTGTGCAATTTGTGTTTGTAGAACATATATATATATACATATATATATACATATATATATATATATATATATATATATATATATATATTTGTTTTATTGTAAGCTGCTTCGAACTGTACAGTTTGGAGTAATGCTACCCTTGTAGCCTGTCTGTGATCTACACAGTTCTCTCACCCATTTCATCTTTGTGGGAGGCCTGTGAAGTAGGAGCTGAAAAGTAGTGACTTCTGGCGAGGGGCAGTAGTAATATGCTGAAGATCCCAGGTTGAATCTCAGGTAGATCTGGGCATTCCCGCTGAAAATCTAGAGAGCTGCTGCCACTCAATACTGAGCAGGACAGACCAATGATCTGACTGATTATAAGACAGCTTCCTGTGTTGACTTTCCTAAGGTGAGCTCCATCCCTGAGTAGGGATTTGAACCTCGTAGTTTAAGCTACCTGTGGATTTAAGCTGTGGATTTAAGCTGTGATTTAGACAAAACACCTTTTTTCAGTTTTTGCTGACTGCTACACTTTTTATTTCCTAGGATGTGTACTGTATCAGAGCTCTTGCATGGAGCTCAGCAAAAGAAAAAATGAGAGCCCTTACTGATTTGAACTTTAGTTTCAAGCTGAATTCATCACATATTTGCACTATGATCTTAAGGGGAGCTATTTTAAACTCCCTTGGGAAACTTCCTCCTCCGAAGAAAAATAAAGATCATGAAAAGGTAAATGGCATTGTCCTGGAACTTATGATTTTCATTGGTTTGCTTCATAATTGCCTCTGAAGCGGCTACCAGATTTTATCCAATTCTGAAAAAAGGTCTAGCACAAAAAAACAAACCACTGGACCTATTAGTATGTAATTTGACAGACTTTAGCTACTTGCTAGGGGGTATTCAGCTATAGATCTCACTCATAACTGTCAATAAGCTGGGGAAGTTATAGTCATATTAAAATAATAATTATAATAGTGAATATGAGGGCCACAAAGCTTTGTTTTTCTGAACTGGGATTTGTTTTGTGACCCTGAGCCAAATTGGAGACTCAAAAATTGGTTTCTACTGTCTCAGGCTGTTTTTTTCAGAATGTTGAGTGGGAGTCGGAACCAAATCTTGTGCTTGGTGCACACCTCTTGTTTTCATCCCTATCAATTTCATGTTCTTCACCACACAGCTCCTCATTGAGGGTGAAGAAACAAGCACTGTTTGTGATTATGTATGATGACAGTGACATGGCAGGCTAATCACCTATGTGACTAGTAAGGCTACAGCCAGCAGTAGCAATTTAATACATTCAGGTTATCATGTGATAACTGTATTTACTGTGGATAGAATGTTATGTAGCCTGGTTCTGTTTCCTTGTCAGATATTGAAAATCTTTTCTCTCTGTGTGTAATATTAATAAGACAGTGGCTGTGAAATCTATGCATTATTACTGGAACCCACTCATGTTTCTTTTCAGGATTTCAGTGGTTCACACAATCATTAAAGAAGCCATCTCTTGACTTCTACAGATATGATTATATTTCTAGTGTTTCTGTTCTGATTAACTCTGAAATTCTTAAGGAAGTGTGACATCACCCACCCACTTGCATGCTTTTTAATTAAGTCCAATGTTATTCTCTGACATAGGAAAGTCGAATGCAGACTTTCCCCCACGATGACATGATTTGAACAGCATTTTTATATTCTTTACAAAAGCATTGTCCTCTATATCTAGCACTACAATAGATTACATCCCCACTTTTAAATGACTTCAAGCAGATCCTTGAAGGAAAGCCTCCATTGTGTTTGCACAATTGCCCATCTGTAGAATGGCTAGTAGCGCTGGAATTGCAATACTAAGAAAGGACCAAATAATCTGCTATAGGCACAGCCTAAAATAGTCTTTCCACTTATTTTCATCCCTGACAATGAAAACAAAAACCAAGATCCTCTACTCCAGTATCAAATTCTGAGTTATCCAGATTCCATATAAATAAGTCAATTTACAGCACTGCACCTTTTAGAAATCTTACACATGCTCTTAATCAACCCTTATATTCCAATGTCTAGTAGTACTGATTTTTCAGAACACACCGGTACCTGTCTCTGAAGATTATTTAATTGTTTTTGTTCCCCAATAGGCATCTGATATTTCCTGGGAAAGCAGGAATTTCTTTGATGTGGAAGATTTTTATAGTCCGAAAATTCCTTCATTCTATGATAAGTGAGTAGGAATGCAAGCTGCTGCTGCATGCAGTATAAAATTGCATGATAGCAAATGCAAACTATTGGGGGGGACGCTGTGCATTTGAAAAGGGTTTGAAGTAGCGAAGTACCGGTAATCTCTTTGCACTTATTCCATTTCAGTTTGTATCTTCCACTGTAGTTGCAGCAGCACTGTACTTCACAGAGAAGCTGGATTTCTCATTCAGGGCAATTAAAAACAACAACAACCAGGAAAAGCCATTTGGGGAATGGGTGACTTGAAGTGTTGCTGGGATATATTTAACCATTCTCCATTCCAAATCCCTTTCTGGTCAGCTTTCATCTCCACTGACATGGGATTTTCAAATAACTTGGGAGATGATTTGGAGTGAGGAAATAACAATGGGCTCCCAATTGCCTTCTCCTAAAGTGGCTTTTCTAGCTATACACAAAGAATGATTAGTGTGTGTTTGTGTATTTATTTACATCATGTTTATTTCTGTGTAATGTGTAGTTTGATTTTCAAAGAACAGTTCCAGGATTTCACAACATACACATGTGAAGTACATTAAGTGTGTGTATCCACAGTGATATGGGATCAGAATGAATCAACTGCAGAATCATTCCTTCACTACCAGAAATGCACAGAATGAATGTACTCTTAAATAACATATACAATTGATTTAAGGTAAAGGTAAAGAGACAGTTAAGTCCAGTCGCAAACACCTCTGGGGTTGCGGTGAGCATCTTGCTTTACTGGCCGAGGGAGCCAACGTTTGTCCACAGACAAATTTTCCAGGTCATGTGGCCAGCATGACTAAGCCACTTCTGGCGAAACCAGAGCAGTGCACGGAAACGCTGTTTACCTTCCCACCGGAGTGGTACCTATTTATCTACTTGCACTTTGATGTGCTTTCAAACTGCTAGGTGGGTAGGAGCTAGGACCAAACAATGGGAGCTCACCCCGTTGCAGGGATTCAAACTGCCAACCTTCCAATTGCAAGCCCTAGGCTCAGTGGTTTAGACCACAGGGCCACCCATGTCCTTAGGGAATAAATAATATACAGACACATCATCATAATCATCATCATTATTTATTAACATGTAATTTGGATTTTTAAAAATTCCTGCTATAATATTCTTTTTTCTTTTTTAAAAAAAGCATGTTTGAAAATTAAAACTGACCTTTTATATATAACCTTCATAAAAATAAATGAATAGCCGTCTTTTGAAATGCTGTTTTCAAGAAAGAATTGTGGGGCACATCACCACAGCTGTTATCCTCCGATCTATCTTATTGACCTTTTAATCCTATTGATGCCCGGAAATTAACTGATCGCTGCAATTTGCTCAGTTAGTACTCCAGTTATCAAACAATGTGGTTACCTTAAGCAATTAGCATGCACTTCATTTTAGGAAATATTTAAATAAGTAACTAGATCTTTAAATAATTTGATTAATGATTTCACATTCCTTTCTTGATGATTTAAATCAATCCACCCTAGACATACCTTGACTTTAAAAAAAAAAACTACATCTGCGCAGAAAGGCTTCTGAAATTATACATTAGCAGAGAGAACTTAGACATGTCTATTCTGAAGGAGCTTAATGGGACTTTACCCCCAGGTAAATCAGGCACAGGATTGCAACATGAGGGAAGTATACTCATGCATGAAACCCCAGAGAGCTTCATTCAGCCATTGTAGACTGTATTAATCGTGGCCAGCCAATGGCCTGTCTCAGTATAAAGCAGTTTCCTTTGTTCTTACGTTTTGTGACGTTGAATAAACCATGAAATGAAGGTAATAGTGCATAAATATATTACAATGCATAAATATTAATAAAACCAAGTTTCTTATCTTCTGATGATTTTTTTTATATAGATACCTCTGGTCTCTAAATGTTTTTCACACCGTAACTGAAATAGACCTGTTTGATGGCGCTAGATTCCTCTCCAACTGTAAGAGCCAGTAAATGTACTTGAAATGATTATGCTACAAATGCCTGCTTTGCCTTGCCTTTCAGTTAGTTGGATTCCTTGAAAATGTCCTTTGGTTATAGAAACCTATAGGAGCACCTCCCTCAGTGGGGTGACCCTCAGCTATGTCCTCCTGCCAGCCGTGTCACTGCTACTTTACTCAGAGGGAGAGGGCAAGGCCGTGGCTGCATGGCTGCTCTGGTGAAAACACCAGAGTAGCTCCATTGGTGCGTCAAGGATTCCCAACCTCACCTGCCACCTTTCCCCTCCCCTTCCATGTACATAGCAGTGATGCTTCTGCCGGGAGGCTATTGCTGCCTGTAGGCTTAGGTATATTAGGAAACTCATTTAACAAACCACAGACGCAGATCCACTGACGTTAATGGACACAGCTCATTTAGGTTCATTAATTTCCATGGACTTAGTTGCATACGAGCCCAATTCACTATATCAGGCATAGGCAAACTCTGGCCCTCCAGATGTTTGGGACTACAATTCCCATCATCCCTAGCTAACAGGACCAGTGGTCAGGGATGATGGGAATTGTAGCCCCAAACATCTGGAGGGCCGCAGTTTGCCTATGCCTGCACTATATTGTCCAGCACAAAACACAGCCTCTTGTTCAGCTGTCACCATTTTTCCTGCATTATGGAATGCTGTCTGAAGTGCTGGTGCAAGATGCTTGAAGCAGAGCCCCAATGCCACCCTGCTAGGGCCAATAGGTTAAAAGCCTTGCAGCACCATTCAGGCTCCCAGTTCCTACCTTCATCTTTTCTGGTGCTGCCTGAAAGCTGCTCTGTCCTGCTGTGTGGCAGGAAGCTGGTTGTCTGGAATCTATGCAAGTAGATTGTTCAGGATACTTATTTTTTTTTGTTTACCCCTTACATCAGAACTCTAGATTAGAGTAACTTAAACTTTTTAAAGTTTTGGTTCTCCCCCCCCCCCCAAAAAAAAGCAGATGGTGACAGGCTGCTAATTCTTAAAGTGTCTTCACCCTTAGGTCAGTTGGTAGAGCATGAGACTCTTAATCTGTGGGTTGTGGGTTCGAGCTTTACGTTGGGTGAAAGATTTCTGCATTGCATGGAATTGGACTAGGACGGTGATCATTGTCGCTCCTTACACTCTACAATACTATGATTCTATGTGACCATAAACCCAGCAGCAGCAGCAGCAGCAGCAGCACCAACAACAACAACAACTGGAGACTAAGATACATTAACTAAACAGTACTTTATGGGAACTTCATAGTTAACTTATTCCTTGAGTAGAGATGAGTGGAGAATCCACACGGTGCTTATTAGCTTGGCTGGAGAGCCTGTGCAAGCCACACAGCCGGCTTTGCATTGTTCTGAGGAATGCTTCTTTCCTCTCCAGTTGTCATTCTGCAGAAAATTCCAAGTCAAAGGCACTTTCCCCCATGCTCCCCTCGCCAGAACACTTCCTGCCCTTGGACTATAAACCTACAGAATCCGCTCACACAGCTGGCTTTCACCTGCAAAGAGTTGTGGGTCTATTTTTGTATTTCTCTGTGTGGTATTTAAGAAGCCTGTCAAATACCTGTCTCCTTTGCCTACCAAGCTTTCAGAAAATCTTGCACAAAGGTCCCATTCAGGAAAATGCACTCAAGGGCCAAGCTACTCAGTTAAGAGTCTTGCGTAGTGTGTCTGTTATTCAACACAGTGTTTTATGGCACTGATTCTCGAACAGTGGAGGTGGGCCTCAGTGCCACAACCTGTCCAGTCTCTCATCATTTGCCTGCCCTGTCATCGGGCCGTACTGCAGCCTTTCGATTGTGCTATCACCAGAAGGTCCTTGCATTCTGAGCAGAAGTGGCTGGGAGACAGATGTTTGGTGGATGGATGGAGGGAGGGAGGGAAGGAAGGAAGGTCTCCCTCCTCTGAGGGGAAAGGGCCAAAAGAGATGTTGAAGGGAATTGGAAAGCGAAATGAAGGGTTAAAATTTTATTATTAATAATAATTAAACTGGGAGTAGAAAAGAAGGGGATGTGAGGGAAAAAAGGTTACAGGAAAAGTGAATGTAGAATGACCAGGAAACAGGGATGAAAGAAACTGGGAGTTTGGAGGGGAGAAAAAGGTACAAGCCAGTGTGGCGTAATAGTTAGAGGGTTGGACTAGGACTTGGGAGAGCAGGGTTCGAATCCCCACGCAGCCGTGAAGCTCACTGGGTGACCTTGGGCCAGTCAACATTTCTTCACCTCACAGGGATGCTGTGAGGATGAAATGGGAAGGAGGAGAACCATGTAGACCACCTTGAGCTCCTTGGAAGATAAAGTTGGCATATAAATGTGATAGATAGATAGATAGATAGAAATGTGATAAATATAAATAAATACAAGTTGATTGTGAAAATAGGATTGGAGAAGAAATTACAGGAGATGAGTAAAAATACTTTGAGAGTCATGCTAGGGTTGGAAGGAAAATATACGTTTTTAAAAGCATATCTAGAGCCTCTAGATCAGTAAATTCTCCTTAAAATTGGGAGGCTGAAACACAGTCTTTTAGAACAAACATCTGTTTTCAGCTTCCGGAAAGCTGAGCAATGCAAGTCCCTGCCACAAGGAAAACACCGTGGCAAAGAATGCAGTGATAGCAACAGAACATGATGTCTGCTGCCTTTATCTGCCACCATTTTGTGGAAGCCTCTGCCACTGCAACATTGTTCTGTGACCAGTGGGCCTCAGTAATTTTCAACCCATCTCAAGCAGATCCTAGGGGAAGAAATTTTTAAAGCAGGTTTTATGGGAAAGAGGAACCCTGATGCAAGTTTTTCATTTTGTTGTTCCTGAGTGCGCCCCATGTTTTACTGGAAAGACTAAAGGTTGTCTTCGGTGCTGTGCAAGCAGTATTCCACTTGAGCAACAGGACTTCTTCTTCCTTCATGCCCCTGAAATTGCTGTCGAGGGTCCTCCAGCCTTCATCAGCAGATTTGGAGAGTGTGGGACTGCAGGCGGAAGGAGGGAGAAGTTCCACTCCTAAGAAGAAATCTGTTGGACAAGTGGAACAGAAGTCTTGGATACAACACACGACTGTGCTATGTGTGCCTTAAATTGGGTTTTATTACGTAGAAAAATATGCCTCCTCAAGTCAGCAGAATTCTTAAAGCGACTGCTATTCTAGCAGTGAAAGCTGTACATATGATACTTGTTTACTTACATTCTGATTTCTGTTCTTCCTTAGCTAAATATTTCATGGCTTTTTTTGTTTTAGAGTTCGTTTTAATCCTTTAATTCAGAAAAAAACTTTTTCTTATGAAAATATATATATTGCATAACATAATTTCTCATGTTTTTGAATTAGCCATTAGCAAAAACAAAGAACAAAACTTGGGGAGACCATTTAAATGTGGCTCTCTGACAACGTATTCCGACAACATTTCCTTATTAAGGCGAAAGATGTACTCACGGCAAAGCATGGCATCAGTCACAGGAATTAATGGTAATAATTAAATAGATACTTAAAAGATACTTAAACATAAAAAATAATAGGACACTTTCTTGCTTCAAGCTTGGAAATGTAGTTATGATTGTTAAGGTGCTTACATTTGCACAGACTGAATCTTGCACACACAAACATATGCATGCACCTAGGGATGTCTGAGTATTTTGATGAAAACAGGAGTAGAAATTGCTGGTGTTTGCTTATCAATCCAGTGAATATAATTGCTATTCACTGTTGTTGCTTTGAGTCCAGGATTGATACGTAATTGATTAGGTTTCTCTCCCCCCCCCCCCACATTTGCATCAAAATGAATGGGGTGGAATAAGGTAATGGCCACATAATTCACATTATTGATTTTGTAAACGGTGTAAATTATATAATTTTATCACAGCAGGCAGCAAGACAGTGTTTTGGGTGGAGGATAAACTGGGGCAGAACAGAATAGCTCAGCTGGTTTAAAGCAGGCTTCCTCAACCTCGCCCCTCCAGATGTTTTTGGCCTACAACTCTCATGATCCCTAGCTAGCAGGACCAGTGGTCAAGGATGATGGGAATTGTAGTCTCAAAACATCTGGAGGGCCGAGGCTGAGGAAGCCTGGTTTAGAGCGTGGCGCTCATAACGCCAAGGCTGCAGGTTCGATCCCCGTAAGGGCAGCTGCATACTCCCTTCCAACTCATATGATTCTATGCTCAAGAAACAGTGTTGCACATTACCCCTTCCACCCTTATAGACAGGCCTTCTGCTATGTGAGGGTGATTCAGGGAAGTTGAAGCATAGGAAGAAAGTCCTAAAAACAATATAGGTAAAGGTAAAGGTACCCCTGACCGTAAGGTTCAGTCACAGATGAGTCTGGGGTTGCGGCGCTCATCTCGCTTTACAGGCCAAGGGAGCCGGCATACAGCTTCTGGGTCATGTGGCCAGCATGACTAAGCTGCTTCTGGCGAACCAAAGCAGCGCACGGAAACGCCGTTTACCTTCCCGCCGGAGCGGTACCTATTTATCTACTTGCACTTTGACGTGTTTTCGAACTGCTAGGTTGGCAGGAGAAGGGACCGAGCAATGGGAGCTCACCCCGTCGCAGGGATTCAAACTGCCAACCTTCTGATTGGCAAGCCCTAGGCTCCGTATATTAAAACCTGTGTAAAGAGAAGTCCGCAGTAATTTCCTTAAATAGTCACAAAATCAACGAAAACTGCAGATTTATAAAACACATTGATAATATTAATAATATTATATTTGCTGTTAGGTGTTTGCAGTTGCTTTTTAAATACATCCTAACATTTGCTTTTCTATATTATTATTATGCCTGAATACTGGATTGGTGCTCTCAGGGAAGAATCGCTCCAGTTTATCATCAGCATCTGGTAATCATTTTATTTTTTCATATTGTTAGAATTTGTACCAGAATTGTTTTTATATAAACACTTTCAAAATATTAAAGTGCTCATCAAGCCCTGGAAGCTTCAACAGAAGCTTCAGAAAGAAAACTTGAAAACATGATCTACTTTGTATATTATAATGCAGGCAATGTAATCCATCTTATCCCCTGGCAGGAATCTATGTTCGAAGCAGCTGGAGCCACATATATTTAAAGCCATATTGGCTTGTGAGTTGTGTGGTTCTCCCTGCTGCCATACTCTACCTTTCTCTTAGATCAGTCTGTAGTAATATAATCATCCTGCCACAAAATAAATCAACCGGCTTCTCCAGACTGGTGGTATAAAATATTACAGGATTTCAGGCAGGAAGCTGATTAGAAATGAAGCTGTGTAAAAGCCCACAACCTTTGCAGGTGCAAACAGTATTTAAAGTAGAATCACATGTGACTTCTCTGATAGCAGCACGAGCACAAATCATCAGGAATGCACAATAAAAATGATGTCTGCAGAGTCCCAAAGACTACACTGGATTTATGCAATGCCTTTTCAAGGGAAAAATACTTCTTGTTATATTTAGTATAGCTCTCCTAATAAATCTTATCATTTGCTCCCCCCTTTTTTTAAACTGTGCCTGACTACTGAATTGGTGTTTTCAGTGAAGAAAGACTCACATTTGCCAGCCACACAGGAATCTGGCAATTAGTTTTTCTTATCCGTGATTATTGTTTTCCATCTCAAAAAGGTTGCATTTGAAGGCCTTAAAATGTTCAACAGAAGCTGCAGAAAGGAAACCTGAGAATATGATGCACTTTGTACATTGCGGGGAGCGCAGTGCAACCTCAGCACATGGCAGGAATCCTTTTGCCAGGCAACTGAACCATCTCTTCCCACCCCCCAATGTGGCATGCCTGCCATTAGCCAGAGTACTACCTGTGAGATGCAGTGCCTTATGGCTAGCAATTCTTGGAAACTTGAAACCCCCTGCTGTCTTCTGAGCTTCTCTAGGCCCTGGCCATTTCAATGAATAAGGCTGCTTAGTTTTCTATTGTTTACTGGGCCTGGATTTTTCCTCAGAAGGAACACCTAGAGACAGGTAACTCTCAATTCCAACTCCATACAGAGGCTGCAGTCGCACCCTGCATTAGTAGCGCAGAAAAATAAATCCTACAGAACTAGATAAACTCCACCTTCACCTAGCGATAAGGAATGACACAAGGCTGTTTGCTGAGCACCCTTGGGTCAAGATTAGTTGCACTCTTGGCCCCAGAATCCTAATCTGCCTGGGAGTATTTCTCATAGTGCACAAGTATGACTTCCTAGAAGCATGAACAGTAGAGGGGCTACGGAGTGTCTTGCCTAGATTGTCATGCCCAGGCTCACTGCCTCCCCAGCAATGGTATAGGAGCCCTTTCTCTGCACTGAGCAGCTTTCTTGGGCCAGTAACCTTCACCAGTAACCTTCCATAGGGTAGTCCGGAGGTCCACCCTCCAACTTCATGTGACATTCAAAGATCATTAAGTTTGCTTCTTAAGAATCCTGCAATGGATCATGCAATGAGTACTACAAAGCTTTTTCGTCCCACCATGTTCTAGAGATACTGCTCCTTTCAATGCCTTTGCTCTCTATTCTGCAACCCTATTGACTGACAACTTAAAGTTGGACTTACCATGATTTAGGTATGGGGGAGAAATTCAATTCAGTTTGCATTTTAAGGTGAACCTGCATAGTTTGCACTTTCCCAAGCAATATGCAAACTGAAACATCTCCTAAAAAATTTGCACCTTTCTGAATTTTGCAGTGCCAAATAATGTGTATCTCCCTACCTGTTTAAGTCTTATGTGTTCAGTTTATCCGTATGTTTTATCTTATGCTGGTTTGTGACAGAAATAAAATTTGATACTGTGTATGAAAATGCATATACTAGGGTCAAGTTTGCATTGAAACACACCTATAGGTGCAATTAACCTACAAAAACGCATTATAGTACGGAAATGTGTTTTAGAAAAAGCATGTGTATTAGGCAAAATTGCATACAAAAGTTTGTATAAAGAGAAATTCACACTAAAGTGCTGAGGAATTTTCATGAGGATTTGTAAAAACAACAACAACCCAAAATTGTTGTGGAGAACTGAACTTGAGATTGAAAAATGAGAAACAGATAAACTTGACAGGTTCACCATGGCTACTGTGAAGTACTCTTCTAGTAAGCAAGGAGTGAATCAGACTAGCTGACACACACAATAGGAGAACAACCAGATCATTGAGAGTGGTTTGCATGTTTCCGCTGCACAATTTACCATGGCAGTTTCTTAGTTAAGGACGCTGCTGTAGTCTAACTTTCCCTAAACAATGGCTTTATGTTTATAACAGATATTATATGAATTAGGCTGGAGTCCATTTGAAAATTGGTGATGGTTAAACTAATGCAAAAATATAGACGAGAGAATGCTGACTACAGTAACCCCTCCCCTTCCTGTTCCTTAGGCAGTGAAAAATTAAAGAAAACTGTGGCAAATAGATCAAGTTCATTTACAGGCTGGAATGCATGAAGAAGAAATCAGCTTTCAACAGGATCATGGTGGCCTGGTACACGGCAAGGTATCGAGTGATGTTTTTGACACTGGAGCTTAAAATATGTTCTATTTTAAAACTGGCATTCTTTAAAATGTATTCCGTTCCTTAGTAAAGGGCTTTATTAATATATGCATATATTGAGTGTGTTTGTATTGTACCTCCTTGGTGAGGCTCTCAGGATCCTCAGTTGTTTGTGGGTGGCATGCCAAAACCTACACTGGCCCCAAATCTATTTGCATTGTGCATTTACACTGTTATGGGGGATGAGGCATGATTCATCTTCAGGTCATAAGGATAAAACACAGCTTGACATTATAACTGGAGAGGGCCCATAAGATTTTTCAAAATAAACGCGAGGGACTTGAACTTGCCCATTGACTACATTATGCAGTGCTATAACATTACTCATTTATATTAATTCAGAACACTGTGCATAAAATTGTTTCTGAACAGGAAGGGAAACACCTGTACTCTTAGTGTTACCACGCACACCTCACTTTTTGTCCCCTTGACGTGCCCAAAAGGCATCTAACAAAAGTTTCAAAACAATATTCTGTCTAAATAGCATAACATGAAAGCAAGTGGAGCAAAGTTTTCTCAGGCTTGGAAACTTTCTGGGCTGGGTTATTATGCCTATGAGCATAATAACTGTTTCTCGGTCTTTCTGTTTATTACCAAGAATAGTAGTGCAGTTCTAGTCTTGAATACACCTCTGGGATTTTGCTAATGTGAGTATGCCTTGCCCTGCTTTAGCCAAGGTGATTGAATCATGCCATAAATTTTGCATGAACATCTAGGTTTTTTTCTATATTCCTTGGTATTCCTAGTTAAAGTACAAACATGTACGTAAAATCTAAAAGAGCAAATCCAATAAAACTTTTTGATGCTGCTTTGGAGTATACCAATATTGTTTTACCTGTCTTTATTACTGAAAGGATTTATTTGTTTGTTTGTTTGCCAGCTGGTGTGTAGCACGCTTAGGATTTTGTGCAGTGCTCTTTCACAGTGCGATGACAACTTCATATTGAAGTCAGAAATTCATAGAGGCATAAACACAGCTGCTGATACCCATAAAACAACTTGTTTACAGGGGGAGGCATAATCAGTACTATCAAGTGTTTTGTCAATTACATTAAAAACAGAAACAGAAAACAATATGTATTTGACAGGAGACCATTTTAAGACATTATATTTGCATAATGCACATCTTTTTACGTTGTGCGAAGCAACGAGACACAGAAAGAATGGTATCCATTATTCATGAACTGAAATAAAGCATCGCATGGAAACGCAGGGCTGAGACTCTTCTGATATTTGCAGGCTTGTGTCTTTCTTGCTTGGGAAATTAGGGGCAATTATTGTTGTTTTGCTGTTTAACTACATCTTGTTCCTTGAATGGATGACATCCCTTTCATACGGTCTCCTAGTTAGCGCAGATCAGCACCAATGCTTTTGACATCTCACGATGACATCTCAGGGAAGACATGGTCCTGGCAGATCCGCTCAGCCAACAAGCTAGTTTAAGCAATAGCCGTTTGGATTGGTGACAATCCGTGAGGCTTCCAAAGCAATAACAGGCCTGCTCCGTAGAAGAGCTTCCGATTTGCCTGCAGAAGGTCCCAGGTTCAATCCTTGGCACCTTCAGGTAGGACCAGGAGAGAGCCCTGCCTGTCCGTGTGGACAGTACAAAACTGTTCATGAACCAGTGGTCTGACTCAGTCTAAGACAGCTCACCATGTTCATGTTTTTTCTCCAACTATTGTGCCCCACTGTGACCTGTTCAGACAGGAACAAGGCTGCAGTCATACAGACACTTGCTTTGGGAGTAAGCCTCAATGACAGGACTTACTTCTATGTGAACGTACATAAGATTGGGCTGTAAAAGGTAATTTGAACATGAATGGGGATAATTTAGTAGTTCATGCCCATGTAAACTACTCGGGTGGCCCAGTGCAGCAGTGCTTTTTCAGGCATTGGGCATGCCTGCGTGCTTACAAAGATTCACTGACTGTGAAAGGGATTAAATCCGTCCACTAGTGTCCTCTTTGCGAAGTTCTCCTAAAACGTGTCCCTATATCTAGAGAGACCTGTGCTGTGCAGTTTGCATGACACTTAATAATTTCTGAGCTGTCACTCAGACAATATAGGGTTCGTTCCTGGATATTTGGACACACACCAATATTTATATACACTTAAAGGTAAAGGGACCCCTGACCATTAGATCCAGTCGTGGCTGACTCTGGGGTTGTGGCGCTCATCTTGCTTTACTGGCCGAGGGAGCCAGAATACAGCTTCCGGGTCATGTGGCCAGCATGACTATGCCGCTTCTGGCAAACCAGAGCAGTGCACGGAAATGCCGTTTACCTTCCTGCTGGAGCTGTACCTATTTATCTACTTGCACTTCATGCTTTCGAACTGCTAGGTTGGCAGGAGCAGGGACCGAGCAACGAGAGCTCACCCCGTCGCAGGGATTCAAACTGCCGACCTTCTGATCGGCAAGACCTAGGCTCTGTGGTTTAACCCACAGTGCCACCCGCATCCCTTATATACACTTCCACAGGAACAAATATGAGACCAAGCTTAGGATCCTCCTAGTAAACGGAAAATATACCAGTAATGCAGAACAAAGAATATAGGACCCTGTCAGCACTACACATTTAGCACACTTATTGTGCAAGCCAGCAGGACTAGGAATGAAAAGTTAACTACTCTGAGGCTGTGAGCTCACTCAAATAATAGAGATGTGGTCAGGAGTGCCAACTTGGCCCTGCGACTGTGGGTGGCTGGGGCCATGGGTGCCATGCAGCATGCATGGCCCTGGCATTGAAATTTGTGGGTGCTCAGGCACCCATGGCCCCAAGGAGTTAGCACCTATGGGTGTGGTTTGATTTTCATATGCTTCAGATTCATAGGATTCTGCACATTAATTATTTAATGCTTTTACCCTTCTCAGATCCTAATTGTTATGTAATAAATTTGTTGCCCATCTTTAACCCAAATACTGCTGTCTGGCTCATCATTTGTGTGGGTCTGTGTGCAACTTGCATTTGTACATGCTCATTTTGAGCTAGAACATTAATAAACAATAGCTTCAAGTTTAATTTGTAATTGATCCCTTAATCTGCCCCTTCCTTCTGCAGTTGCTTTTGAGTATCAGCTCAGAGTTTACTGAAAACATTTTTGAAACATTTTATCAACGAAAAAGTAGAAAGTGATGTGCAAGATAAGTAGCTTTCAACTTTACTGCTAATATATGCCAGTGTGTGTCTTCGTGATTCAGTTTGTTTCCTGGTGCTGAACCCTTATGTAGTCATGCTCCAATCTTAATATAGCAAGTTCATCTTGATCAGTGATCTGAAGGACTCATAAGCAAAAGGCAAAGTTAATAATGACCGAGATTTCATTATTTTCTTTTCCCTACCGCACTCAGGAAACTAAATTATCTTTTAGGAGGCGGAACAGATGTATCATAATGTGAATTTTAGAAAACATTTTGGAAGATTAATTCACTAAAATGGGGAAAAACATGTTTCAAGAAGTCAGGTGTGAAGCAAAGCAGAAGTATGAATACTTGGCTTTATTAAAAGGATTGAAATGTGAATTTTATCTGCCCTTATACGTTTCAGCTGAGAATCTGAAATGCTACTATATGGTGTCTACTGTATGTTCCTTGCCATCTGCTGGCAGAAATGTACTGCTTCATGTCCTTAAAATACAGTGTGCCTTTGTCTTTTTGTGTGGCACTGACAAATACTACTTTCATAAGGAGGTTAGAGTCAAAGCCAAGCCACCAATGTGTATTTTAAGAATATTAATACATTGTAACACGTTTTGTTTTGTAGCTGTCACTGAGCTGATGTGTAAAGGTAATATTTCCAGTGCTGCTTAAATACATGAATCGCCTTTCCATAAGGGCTAATTCAGGTGTACCTGAAGCTATTTAATGGGACTAATTTATATAATAGAAAGGTTGGTCTAGTGGTCTTACAATCTCAGGCTCCATCTGCACTATACGTTCAAAGCAGTGGCATGGCACCTTAAACAGTGTGGCTTTCCCTAAGGAATCTTGGGAGAATGGCTACTTCTTGATGTTAATCATAAGCTCCTCTCTTCATGTTACAGGTTCAAGGCAACTGGGAACTTTTAACTTCTCCACCCTCAAAGAAGGAATGGGTCATTCTGCACCTATGCTAAGGAATTTTACTATCATGATATCTGAGCCTCAGGGTATAGTGGGTTAAACCCATAACCCCTGATGGACAAACAGGTGAAACTATGCATCCCATATAACATGCACAAGTCCATGCAAACAGCCCATCTAAACAAAGCCTAGAAAGATAGGCAATTTCAATGCAAGCAAAATGCAGCAGACATTAGGCCATCACAGTTGGTCTTAGCAAAATACTTGCAACAACTTAAGGAAGGTCGTTAATTGATTGAATTTACATCCTGCATAGCCCGGGTGTGTGTGCGTGCAAACATAGCCACATAAAAAGGTTACAGTGAAAAACATTCTAAAAGCAATTACTATGGAACTCTTTTATTTCAGCCTGTGACATCAGGGTTGCCAGGAAATTTATTCTTCATCCACCAAATGCCTGGGCAAACAGGTGCATTCTTGAATTTCTCCTGAAAGTTAAGAAGGATGAAGACACATGTACCTCATTGGGGAAGGCATTCCACAGATGGGGGACAACCACTGAAAAGGCCCCGTCACAGGATAGCACCAACAAGGCAGTCCCACCAGCAACACAATCCTATTTTTACCTGTTTACCAGAAGCAAGTCTTGTGGAATTCAAGGTGATTGTATGTAGGACTGCCCTGTAAATGTATGTTGTGTTGCATTTTAATAGCAGCGAAGAAAGAGGGGGCTTTGTGGCTGGCATTCTGAAAAAGACCAGTTGTACCGATTTAGAGGTGCCATGGAGTCATGTGTGCTTCTAGTAGCAGAATAGGAAGAAGCTACATTAAATTATGAATGCAGAAGCTGGGACGCTTCCATTCCCTTAAAATTAAGCAGCCTTGCTGATGCAACGTTTTATTACGGTTAGCTGCATTTACTTTGCATCATGTCAAGGGAATCTGACCCATTTTTAAGATTGTTGGCACGAATATTTCGGGGGGGGGGGCTTCCATCACTGTATCTGTGCCACGTCCCTTGCCTTGATTTCTTTGAAGGCAGATGTTCCTGAAATTGTTGAAGTCCTGAAATTCTAAAGAGCGGAAGTAATTCAGCAGTGAGTCACCAGCCACACACCTATGCATGCCTTTTCTCTCAAAAGACCATCACGCATACATCCCCTTTCACTTCCCTGCCCTCCTCCTGCCCTTATACCACCCACTTTCCCACTTTCCCACCCCATTACTCCCTGATGTCCTCCATCACCCCTCCAATTTACCAGGTGATGCTCCAGCCAGCCACTGTGTTCATTTCGTAAAAATGCCTCTCTGCTTCACACGGGACCCAGAGGCATTCTGGGGCGAATAAAGAAGTGCTGGTGACACCAGGTTCCAGTAATAATATAATAATAATTTATTATTTATATCCCGCTCATCTGGCTGGGCTTCCCCAGCCACTCTGGGCGGCTTCCAATAAAATATTAAAATACAGTAATGCATCAAACTTTAAAAGCTTCCCTAAACAGGGCTGCCTTCAGATGTCTTCTAAAAGTCTGGTAGTTGTTGTTCTCTTTTACATCTGGTGGGAGGGCGTTCCACAGGGAGGGCGCCACTACCGAGAAGGCCCTCTGCCTGGTTCCCTGTAACTTGGCTTCTCACAGCGAGGGAACCGCCAGAAGGCCCTCGGCACTGGACCTCAGTGTCTGGGTAGAACGATGGGGGTGGATACGCTCCTTCAGGTAATCCAGGTTCCAGGTAATCATAATGTGCAAGGAGATGTAAAAATGTAGTTAAATAACCCCCTATGCACTGGTTTAATCCCGCATTACAGATTCATCCGGTGCATACGTACTTACCAGACTTTCTAAATGAAACCTCTGCATTTTGAAATTACTTATATTGTAACTACAGGAAAGCCACTTATGAAGCAGCATCTGCAGGGTCAATTACTTCATGCAACAGCTGTGGAGTGGAGGCAGCAATGCTGGGTGTGAGGCTTCAGGCACAAAGAAGAGTCAGATGGGGTCTGGATCACCAGTCATCTCCTGGGAAGCTGCAGCCAGCATTCCAGTAGGTCTTGGCCTATTCATGGGTTTTCCTTTCATGATGCCTGCCTTTTCTTCCTGCTGGATGGCTTGAAAGCCCCAGATCACTCTAGGTCAGCCAAACCAACCTGTAGCTTATCCATTCATTTATCGCCTGTTTAGCCCCATGGCGATATTTTAAAGTAGAGTTATTGGGCATGAAGTAGCCAGAACTAAAGCTGGAAGTTCCACTGATTGCAGCAAAAGAGTTAAGCACCCCAATAAAACTATGGGGCTTCACTCAGCCATATTATATTTATATATTATATTATATTTTGAGTATCAAATGACAAGCCACATGGCTGCCCCAGAATCCTTGATCTAAATGACGCCTCCTCTCATTTCAGTGCACAGCCAAGATGCTCTATGAGTTGTCAGGCACAAAACAGTAATGTGTGCAGTTTAAATGCATAGGCGGTAGATGGTGCAAGGGGTGAGAGCCAGTCACTTGAAATTACCAGCATCAAATTTAAGGGGTGCAGAAAACAGAAGCCTCTGCAGAAGCTGTTCTGCTCAAAAGAGCTGCCATTTATTATCCACATAGCAATTCCAACATAAGGATATTCTTCTAAAAGAAAAGACGCTTCGTGACACTACGCAACTTTATTTTTTAAAAACTGTATAACCATGGTAGGCACAATCTAGGAATGATCTATTTTGTGTCTGATAAATGATCATCTAGTGACAGTATTTGGGGACACTGATCAGGGTTAGGCTCATCACTGAAAGGGAGTTATGTTTGCTGAATAAAAAACACATACTAAGGGCAGATTTGAATGAGTCAACACTAGTAACTTAGTAGAATTTTAACAATGGTCTTTTACTCATCACCTCCCAGCTATTTCATCATATTCATTTTTAGCCAATCTGCAAGTGAATTTAGGGAAACATTTTATCTATCCTTGTCTTAAAAACCTGGGAAATGCATGTTTTTGTGCATCACAGTGGGTTTCTTTGTCCCCTCTTCCACAGCTGCCACACATGGCAGTACCTAAATTCCTGTTCTTGTATACTCAAAACTCAGTGTTTTTTCTTCTTTTACTACCAATATTCCCTGTTCAGACCTAAGAAGATTTGGCAGTCAACCCCGCCTAAATCTCTTTAGAATTTTTAAATATAGGAGTGGCCCACAATAGATCCTAAGAGTGCAAACTGTAGTAGCCACAAGTTTCACTTGTCTGAATATTTGCATCGGAAATTCAGAAACTCTCCACATTACAAATAATTTATTGCATTTTCAGTTGGCGCTCTCTTGAGCCTTCACACTGTTGGTTTTTTGTTGTTACTGTTCAACACACTGCACTCTAGTGTTTTATTTTCAGTTTTGGGGAGGGGGGTTGTCGAAGATGATTGAATGTGTTGAACAAAGATGTGTTCATTGAAATTATTTAACTTCCCAAGTTGTTTATGTTGGACTATTCATGGGAACATAATATGCCAAATATGCAGGTTTAATTCTGTTCATTGTGCACTTAGTGAATATGATCATGGCTGAATAAAGTTTGTGTTGCAAAATCCCACTAATGTTGCCAAGAGAATTTGGTTCCTAATCAACAGCTGGCTTATTGCTTCTAGTAGAAACATTTTTCCAATTAAATTCTTTCAGAAGACATTTCTTGGCACATTAGCATGCTGTTTATGCTGTGGTACTTTTCACAAGGCATTATGCAAAGGATGTGCATATGAAACACTGAGAGATGACAGGCTGCTTTAGGACTATGCCACAAGAAATGGCTTACATTAACTATTTCCTACCATAAACCCATTCTTCTTCACCTCAAATGTTTAAACAGAAATGTGCTAACTGCATATATGTATTAACACAGAGCAATATTTATGTCTACATAATATCCAAACGGAAGGAGGCACCTGCAACAGCACAGACCTGCTTTTTTCTGTTTAGATCAGAGTCTCCCAACACCTTAAATATGAATGAGGCATCCCATTTAAGAAAAGTGGCTAACAATGCAATCTGATGAATGCCTGCTAAGAGGAGCTCCATAAAATGCACAGTGTTGAACACTAGAACAAGTTAATCACATGCCACAAGCAGGCTTCCCTTCACTAAGGCTGAGGAGGGCAACATGTAGCCCAGCCCTCCAGATGTTTTGGTACTACAACTCCCACCATCCCTAGCTAACAGGACCAGTGGTCAGGGATGATGGGAGCTGTAGTCCCTTAACATCTGGAGGGCCGAGTTTGCCTATGCCTGATGTAGCCCTTGGCCTAATATAATGTGGGAGGGCGAGGGGTGGCTGAAAGAAAAGGATGCATTGTCCACTTTCTGCTCTGACCTGCCCACTCCTGGCATGCCCCATGGGGGAAAGGGTCTTAGCAAAGAAAAAAAGAAAAGGTCCCCCCACCCTTGCCTTAGGGGCATTACTGGGCCCTCGGCCCAGTATACCTGAAGGAGTGTCTCCACCCCCATCGTTCAGCCCGGACACTGTGGTCCAGCTCTGTGGGCCTTCTGGCGATTCTCTCCCTGCGAGAAGTGAGGTTACAGGGAACCAGGCAGAGGGCCTTCTTGTGGAATGCCCTCCCATCAGATGTCAAGGAAAAACAATGATCTGATTTTTAGAAGATACCTGAAAGCAGCCCTGTTTAGGGAAGTTTTTAATGTTTGATCTTTTATTGTGTTTTTAATATTTTGTTGCGAGCAGCCCAGAGTGGCTGGGGAAACCCAGCCAGATGGGCAGGGTATGTATGTATGTATATGTATGTATAAATAAATAAATACATACTAAAGTCAATAGTGTGGGTATGGGGCAATTTTTGTCAGGACTGCCAAGTAGAGAAAAATGTTAAATACCCCTGCAAACATAGTGCTGACAAGCCCCTGCCCCTTAAAATATGTAAATATACCTTTAACGTAACATGTGCTTTGGTCCCCTAATAAATGAATACTGAAGGTGCAGAGGTTTTAGATGTCTTGGAAAACTAGTATATTAACTATCAAATGATAGTTACAGACTTCTAAGCAAAGATCCCTTTACCATGTGCAGTCAATATAGCTTGACCGGAATACTGTACAGAAGCTTTCAAGCAGCCTTTGCATCTGGTGGCTGTAATGCAAGCAGGTTGCTATTCCCACACAGAACAAAAAAACTTGAGTAGTCCAAGTAGTGCAGCATTTCTTAAATGCTGCTCTGTCTTAATATCCACTTAAGACAAATCATACAGAATCCGTATTTATTATTAGGCTATCAAACATTTGCAGAGGAAAGACAATGGTACTGGAAGCAAATGTAGCTTATTTCACTAAACTTGAGTAAACTAAGCTGATGGATCTTAAGCAGGGGTCAAGCAAACTTTTTCAGCAGGGGGCCGGTCCACTATCCCTCAGACCTTGTGGGGGGCCAGACTATATTTTGGAAAAGAAAATGAATGAATTCCTATGGCCCATAAATAACCCAGAGATGCATTTTAAATAAAAGGACACATTCTACTCATGTAAAAACACTGATTTCCAGACCATCCGCAGGCTGGATTTAGAAGGTGATTGGGCCGGATATGGCCCCCAGGCCTTAGTTTGCCTACCCATGATCTTAAGCAGAGTATTATTTTCATAGTCTATGGTCAATTGCCCCCAGCTTACAAAATGTCCTTACTGCAAGGTGCAGCTAGTATAACACCGTATTGCGGAACCATATAGAACGACGGCTACTCCTTTAAGGTTTGGCGCAAGAGTGTTGCATGCATGGCTGCCACGGCATTGCGGTGTGTGATGCAGAGCTGTATTATGGACTGCATGCATAGCTTTATCTCTGCTGAAAGATGTTGCTTGAAATAAATGGAAGCAATCTTTTAAGCACTACTTTGAACTAGTCACATGGGTTTTCTTTCTATGAAAACATGCTAATAATATGAAAGAACAGTAGATCTTAAGGTGTGACATCTGAAGAGCTGAGAGCCTAATGCACTAAAGATCAGATATGAGAGGCAGCAACCTGTTTTGGCATCTGTTAAATACTTAATGATTTAAGTTTGTTTCTGCTGATCTTAATACCTTGGTTTTAGTGATACACTGATTTGATACTTTTTCTATTGCGGATTTCCACATTTATGATTTGAATATACACGTAGTATTTTGACATTTTTGTAAGCTGCCATGGAATTTAATCATGAAGGGTGGTATATCAACATTTTCACCTGCACCCGCTGAAATGAGATTCACATGAGGTCCCCCTCCTGTGTACTAGAATTTAGTTTCATTTTCAAAGGATCCTGGTTTGTCATATACAAACCAGGGACTGTGTGATTTAAAACTTAACTCTGGTCAATTTCTAAGCAAACCAACTTCAAACAAAGCTAGCTTGTTTAATTAGCCGGTGCTTATTTTAAACCAGTCTACAAACAAGGATTCATCAAAAGTGAAACTAAATGCTAGCGAATTCCATGAGCTAGGCAGGGTTTCCTAAACTTGGGTCTCCAGCTGTTTTGGGACTACAAATCCCATCATCCCTAGCTAGCTGGAACAGTCAAGCACATAATGCAAAACCATGGTTTTAGCAGTAAGTGCAAAGCAGCCTTTTGTCTAGCTGTCTCATTCCCAGGTAGAAAATAAAGGTCAGTCATTCATGAATGTTACTTTCAGTCAATCTTACTGTGGTTTTTATTTTGAATATAACAAATAATAAAACAAACAAAAAGACCATGAAACTGAATACCTGAAAAGGTAACTGAATGTAAAACTTGAGAAATCAAAATTTTAAAAGAAGCATACAAAAAAGCCACATATATTTAAACGATCCCTTTATAGAACAAATTCAATAAAAAACAACTGAGTGGTAACAATGGGAAAAAAATAAGAGTAATGTTATCCATTTGCTGCCAATAAACTCCTTTAACACTCTGGTTTAGCTCAATGTTAGTGAGATTAGCATTTTTTAATCCAAAGGAAGCACAATGTATCCAACAGAAATGTTTCATTTTCAATGTTGAGGAAGTTTCAAAGCACTGCTAAAGAAATTAGAACAGATAGGAAATGGCTTCCTCCTTTTGCCGAGATCATTTACTGTATCTGCTTTTCAATTAGATGAAAACTATTTGGAGACATGAACATTTGCACGTTCTAGGAAATGTGAAGTATAAAAAGGAAGCAAAATGAAATGTAAAGAGCCAAGCTAATCTCTGCACAGAACCATGTCATTCTCAAACAGTTATCAAAAGAATCACACAAAATGTTGGGTGTCAGTAAATCATTTACATTCTAGTTTATTCACTCCATTCAGCATAACGTGATGTAGGTTGTTGGAAACTATTAATCTGGAATCAAATATGACATTTCGGCTGAACCTGCACTTGAAAATAGAAACCCAGTAACACTTTGTCAGGGTAGGAATATTCTTGAATTCATTTGGGCCTGCTTGCCTGTCTAATAAACATCATATATTGGTGACAAGTCATTCAACTTGTTCAATGTCTTCCTTTGCCTCAGATTCTGACATCCCTCAGTTAACTGTGCACACGTTTCATTTCATTTTGGAATAAACAGCACTCCCTGACTTTTGATCACACTTCCATCCCAGTATAATAGTTGTGGAAGAAGGGGGCCCTGATATTCGTTACTATTTGTGCCAGACAAACCTACAGTTGATCTCACCAGCATCTCTTCATTATCTCTCTGTACAAACATTTAGTTTAGGAACATAGGCATCTGCAGGTTATTAGTTTCACTGGGGTTGGCTATGCAAGAGAAGAAATTGCTACCAATAAATTCTGGAATCTGTAACACCATGATCTATGTGAGAGAAAGGTTTGTTTAGTGCAGAAATATTATTAAATGGCCATTTTCAGCTAATGTTCTATGGCAAATTGCCTGGATATGTGAATTGCTCTTGATGCATTAAATAGTGAATACTTGTTTTGCAGTGCTTGACAGGTAGCTAAAAATAATAAAACTTTCCCTTAAAAAAGTTAATGTAAGAATTTGGATGTGTAGTCATGTTTATACATGTAGTCACGGTTACACATACCCACTACCATCCTTGCCTTGGGCTGCATATACGCTATACCTTTAAAGCACATTTGAAGCACATTCCCCCCCTCAAAGATTCTAGGCACTGTAGTTTGTTAATGGTTGCTTGAAATTGTAACTGTGAGGACTAAACTATGGCGGCCTATAATTCTTTGAAGTGGAACATGTGTTTCAAATGTGCTTTCAAGGCACCGTCTGTCTCAGTATGTGTTCTTTCATGAAGCAGTTTTGATATAATTTGACAGATGACAGAGAAACTTGACACTTGAACTTCCACATGGAAAGTAAACGTGTGGGGGTGTGATACTAGTTTACAGGGATTTTAGTTTTAAGCTGGCAGTTCTAGCAAAGTGATAAAAGTATTTGTGGATGATAGCTTTTATTTAAATGAATAGAATGAGCAACAGCTGGAAATATTCAAAAGGCAGTTACAGTACTGATATCATCTCTCTCATATGAGCACCTTTTTCAACCCCTTCCAGTTTTGGAATTTAAATGATTAAGGCCAGATTTTGAAGCCTCAAGGAGGCAAAAACATATATTCTTTTCCACAAACAGCCTTTTGTGTTCCCTTACATTAAGAAAGATAATGTGCTTCAGTCTGAGGAGAGAAATAGATTTCAGGAGATCGTTACCACCTGATTAATATAAGTGAAGACAACAAAGCTGGTCTGATACCAAGCCAACTTTGTTGAATTCAACAATAGTGAATTCAAGGCCCTGCCTATCTTTGTATCATTTTTAAGTGAGGCCATTACAAACTCTGATGAAGATATTAACTATGATATCCAAGATGAAACATGATGGCTTGGATCCAGATTTTGCTACTGCTTAGTGGAGTTCCACAGGGGGTGTTCCACTGGTAGAAAGTGGGGAATATTTTTGCTGAGCTTCCTTTTCCTGTAGCCCTTTGCATCCTCCAAAAACCTGTGCCAGAGCATTGGAAGGAATTCTAAATCTGTAATACCATGATCTATTGGAGAGAACAGCTTCTGAACTGGATCAAAAGCCTTCCACTGATGGAAGAGTCTTTCTGCTCATGGATGGCTAAGATTTGGGTCCAACCTCATGCCTTGCCATCCAAAGAATACTTCTGACATCAATGACAGTTGTTTCCATATATGCATCTTGTAAGGTTGCTGTTCTAAGTACATGGAATTCCAATAAAAAAAGCTATCAAACTTACATTCACTTAAGCATTCCTGGACTGCTACTAGCTTCCTGACCTGGTTCTTTGCTTTGTTTTAATTTCAGTTCACTGTTATTTCTGGAAGCCTGAAATTTATCAAAGCAACGTATGATCATAATTACTTCCTTTTATATATGAGTTCCAAGTGGTGTGCTGAGAACACATCAGGTATTTAACAGTAAAAAGCATGGAAACTGTGCCAATTTAAATCAATTTGTGCAAGTGCGCAGACAAACCAGTTTCTCAAGGACATGGTCATGTTTCATAACTTTCATGGAATTCAGATTCAGCTCAGTAACAACACTTTTGCTGCTTTTTGTTTTCTAATGAGGTTTCTAAACCCTTTGCAAATACTTTAGTTGCTCGGGACAATGAGCAAAGGGAATACAGCTACAAAAGTAGCAAAGTTTCTTCAAACAGTAAACTGTTAAAAATAAAAATCAGTCATATTTTCTATGAGTTCCCAGTTCTTATCATCTTTGGTTCTTAAATTAAGATCTGACGAGTTTGAAGCCTTGTCCTGTGTCCAAAACTGTGGGAAGAAACCAATTCATCTTAAATCTTTTCAAACACCTAAAGCAAGCTTTGCAAACCCAAAAGATATTAAGACCACAGAACCAGTTTGCCAGATGAATCAGTGGGTAAGTGATGCGTGGGAAATATATCATCCAGTGTTTGGCAACATCACTTTCACTTGGCAAGTGCAATGTGTAGTCACTCCACCGCTTTGACACGCCATACATGGCTTTCACAGTACGCCCTTTTTCAAACCAGCTGATGTCGTTGTCAGGATTACAGTTGTATTCAACCCATTCTCTGGTAAAATCACCAAGGTGCGGGAGGTCTGACTCTTCTGTGTCTACCACTTTGGCCAGTTCTGCTCCTTGAACTGCAACATACTGGTCGCTGACTTTTCTTACTTCTTTAACCCACGGCTGAGAGTTCTCACAGTCCAACAGTATAATAAGCCGTGAACAAAAAGAGCCATTCTTTTCTCTCCACCATTCTATAAGTGTGTCGAGCCGTAATGCATCACCACCTGTGGGGAAAGCAGAAATATAATTGTTACTGAAAATGAAACATTCACATGGGAGCTTAGCTTCTAACACAGCAGGTTAGGATGTAAAATACTTGCGGAACACATTGAATTTCTACAATGTTCTCATATTCAGATCCATTTCTAGACTGATTGCATATGAAAAGGGTGCCGTGCACACTGGATTGAAGCTGTGAATGCTAGTGAATAGAGGACCCAAGCTATCAACTGTGACAAAAATAATAATTAAAAGAATAATTACCTGTTTGGGCCCAGAAACTGAAAATGCACCTATGGTTAACTCTGATCATAGCTGAGAAATTCATGCTTTTGGCACTAACTTAGGAAAGGCATTCAGGAACCACTTAAAAACTCACTTCTGCTTAGCTTTTGAATCCCTTGCAAATGTCTAAAAACTGTGACCCTTCACTAAAAGTCCATGCATCTAAAATGAGCAAGATGCCTTCGGCATGACCAGGTTTCCATGCTCTTGCTAGGAATTTCCATTTTGATCCTAAAAGAAGCAGCATGATATATAACCAGAAGTAACTGGAGCAGCCACCCTAACTCTTAAGTAGCAGAAGTGCCACTTGGGAGAGCAGCTGACTTTTAATTAGGAGAGATGTTGCCCTAGGGCTTTCATCAGTTCTTTTAGGAACTGTGATAAAAGAAAAACAAAACAAAACTCTGAACTCCTCGGTTGCGCTAGTCTAGAAAAATGGTCAGCTTCCAGTGGAATTTTCTTATTTAATTAATGCACAAAGTGCTACCACAAAGCAACGTTTAAGAAACAATGCATGTACTTTTGTAAACCAAGAAAATATTTAATAAAAAATATTTTTTTAAAAAAACAACAATAAGGATTCCAGTAATTCATTCGTAATGAACAAAATAAATGGCAAATCTCCCTTTGTTTGTGCATATCGGTAACTGACTGAATGCTATTGAGTAATATTGTTAAAATAGAGATGTTCTGGGGCCTCTCCAATAATAGTTTCAAAATCCTGAAAGAACACTGCTGATTATATTCAGAGTTTCTGGGCCTAAGTAAGGAAACACTACTTGAAAAGCACATACGTTCCCCCTCTAAAATCACATGCTGTGATCAGAATCTTTAAATAAAACAAACTGTCCACATACTTCTCTTAACACAATATAGCTACTTCCTGCTTTCTCTCTTTGCTCCATACAAGTGCTGTAATTCTAAGCAGAATACATTATTATACACGCACATTTGAAGAGGTGGCAATTAAGCAGGCAGTTCCAGTAATACAGACAAAGCTTTACTGCCCAAACCTTGATGCTGCATTCAGTCAGTGAACTCAACTTTCCAAGCTGTTTTGCTGCTCATGGTTTATTTATGACTACTTAGCAGTTTATTTTACACACCACTGTTAAACTACCAAGCCTCCAACAATGAAATAACATCATTAGACAAGTCCAACACAGTAAACCTTCCTTAAAGATGTCATTAGAGTCCTCAGTCTATGCTGCTCTGCTACACAGAGTTATTCCTCAGAGGATCCTTTACATATTAGAATACTAACTGGATGTTTAGATTTTCATTCTCACCAAATCTTTTTAGGAGACTCGATACACTGTCTTGAATCAAAAGAACTGGGCATGAGCTGAAATTCTCTTACCTCCCCTCTCCTGCAGGATACATACCATTAATGACGGCATGTTCTACCTAGCCCGGGATATCAAGGACTGATAAAAGTGGCACACAATATTAGCCACACTTCAGTTCTGAATTCTGGTTGTATTCAAAAAGCAGGGATAGACTGTATGCTATGGTTTTCACTGTGAGAGCGAAGTAAACTGATCAAAATCAATCTGTCACTAGTGCCTCTTTCCTTCTTCTGATTATGCCATATTTTCTTTAATGCAAATTCTGTGAAGTGCCTAAATACAAGCTTCGCATATGACTGTCAAGGAACTTCTTCCTGTTCCTCCGTTATCACTTTCTCTTGACATATAACTTGACATTATAACTGCTCCGAACTTTGTGTTAAGCCTCTTCAGATAAAAGCAACAGCACGGAGTGCTTTTAGTCAGCTACAACTAACTGAAATTGAGGCAATCTTGCACTCCTTTGCAATTTCCAGTTTTGACTATTGTTAACAGACACTAGCTTAGATTCTTCAGTTATACTACTGCAGTCCCATTTCCATGAATGCATCTGCAAAGGTGGAATAGTATAAAATTGGGAAAAAACCAGAAATAATACAACATGAAAGAAGAGCAAATAACATCTCACTCCAAGCTGTTTGTGCTGGTTTTGTAGTCTGGAAATTCTTCTAAGAAACTAATAAGGGCAAAATTCAAAATATTGTGGTGTTTTGAATGAATATGCAGCTTCCATGGCAACTTTTCAAAAGGTGTAATAATTAGTTAAGATTCCATATGAAATTTCTAACACTTCATAAATCAAATGCACAAATGAGATTTTAAAACCCTTTTCTACTCCCTCTACCTTTGATCTACTCATAGTATTTATGATTCAAATGGATTATAAATTTCACAAATATCAAGTATCTAATCTTAAGACTTAAATATTCTTAAAGACAAAGAAATCAGGATTATGAAAAGCTTCAAACGTAGAATACCTGCAAGCGCCCATTCTCCAGTGCTGTGAGAATGGCCACTGTAATATAACACATAGGTATCATGTCTGGGTCCATCAGGGGTCCGAAGTTCAAGAAAAGATTTTAACTTAGAATGAAGGGTGTCAAAAGAAATTCCACTTGTTGAATAATCACAGCTGTAAGTCTCTATCATATGATATGCAAAGAACCTTTGGATAGCATTAAGCATGCCAGTGGATCTCAAATTTAGCTCTTGTACATGCTCAGGTGGAAGCAGTGTTGCTTGGCCATCAGGACTAGAAGAAACAAGAGGGGAGAGAAGAAGAAAAAGGGAGAAATTAGCTTCTGTCATTAATGGAGGTAGTCCTTATGTTGCAATAATGGAAGTTACTCCTGTGTTATGTTGTTCACTACCCACAGCTGAGCTTTGAACCACTTCACCACTGTGCGGACTTACTTAGTTTAATTTAGAATGTTCAGTTACAAGTGTCTTAAAACAGGTCTCTAAATCACTGAGAAGATCTGTACTACTTAAACAGTTCTCATTTAGGTGGTAAATAATCCTCTATTACCTACCAATTTAAATAGCTGTCAGGGACATTCTTAACTAGCTTAACTGGTCTTATAAACAGAGTTCGGGAGGTGATCACCCACCCTGTGCTCCACAATCATGATGAGCTTTACCCATCCTCTTCTTCCACATGTTCACTCCAACAGCAACCCCCATTCCACAAAGATGAGGTTGCACAGCACAGCGCACACAGATGGATGCAGCTTTATCCTTCTGTCTCCCTTACAAATACAGAACTGAAGTCCCTCAGCAGAGTGTCCAGGACACAGCATGGCCTGGTCATTTGCCAGGGGGGCATTACACCAATTATTCTTCCCCCTGCCCTACAAAAAACCCTCTCTCTTTGTTCTCATAATGTTTAGTGTATTTTCTTATTAACAAATGTTAAGGAGGAAAGGCAGACAAATCATTACATCCACACACATAGTGGCTTGGCTCCTAACTATACTCCTGCCAGCAAGCATGGGGAACCCTATGTTTCCCCATGCCCTCTGGAAATCTGCTCCTATGCACTCTGAAATTTTGCTCCAGAGGGTTGGGTGAACTTCCAGAACATGATGGGGGTACTTGCAAAAAATTCCTTCCGCCAGTGGACCCTCCAGTGGACTTAAATCCCTTCTTTTCACAGAGGGCACCTGAGGAGCTAAGTCAATATATTTAACTTTTCAGAGTAGCATTAGGACAAAAGACGGGTGTGTGTGTGTGTGTGTGAAGTTAATCCAAATCTAAGTCAACAAATTAGTATTTAGTACAGTGGTACCTCTGGCTACGTACTTAATTCGTTCCGGAGGTCCGTTCTTAACCTGAAACTGTTCTTAACCTGAAGCACCACTTTAGCTAATGAGGCCTCCCACTGCTGCTGCACCACCGTCGTGCAATTTCTGTTCTCATCCTGAAGCAAAGTTCTTAAGCCGAGGTACTATTTCTGGGTTGGCGGAGTCTGTAACCTGAAGCATATGTAACCTGAAGTGTATGTAACCCGAGGTACCACTGTATTTAGTTGGTGAGGGAGAGATTGAAGTTGGTCTAATAACTTCACCTAATAAGATGTCTGCATTAACTGTTGACTTGTAAGGCATAATACCTGCAGAAATTGGTAGGAATCACAACTGCATAGCCAACACATGTTCCTCCCAAACAGTTGCCCAGTTCATGAAATAGTCCATGAGCCATGGATTCTAGTGGCAAGACAATCAGAAACACACTCATGAAGATCCCATTGAATTTCTAAAATAAAAACAGATGCAATCATTAGATATATTATAGCGATTAGCACATATAAATGAAAAATCTGTAATTCACAAATTTTCCTCAGCAACCCTACTGTAAATAGTTCAGTAGTGCTAACAAGATTACTGTGTGGAAGTATATAATGGATTGCATGAGGAAACATGAAAACAGCCTTGAAAATAGCAAAATATATTGATTTATTGTTGCTTATTAGAAAACTTACATGCCACCTTTCCAGTTCTAAAATGAAATATTCATGGTAGCAAAAATGGTAGCATTGCAAACTTATTGTGGGATAGTTAAGAATGAACAACCAAGGCTGCAATTAATTTCTATATGGAAAAATGAAGGGCTCTTGTATATGCATTCTAAAATAAAACTAGCTTCCAAACTATCATACAAATTGTCATTTATGTTGAGCATAAAGTAACATCATCTGGTGTCTTCAATCAATTGCTGTAAACTGGCCACATTTTGCAGTTCATCTAAGCCACTGTGGAATAAAATAATAATGATAATAATAGTAATTGTATTATTTACATGCCACCCATCTGATTGGGTTGCTTGTTTGGTATGTTCAGGGACTGTACTACACATTTGATGCAGTAACTTGCTACATGCCATGAATTTTGATACAAAATCCCCCCATTCTAAGAACAACAGAAGAGGACGTAAAACCATTATAGCATACCTGCCAACATACAGTTCCCAAAACTGCTGTTGAAAGAAGGCTAAAAAATACAAGTTGCTCTGAAATTAAACAAAAATGACGCATTCCTTTTGATGCCATAACTCTGTCAAGGCTGTTGTTCTCTGTCCTGTGTGTATAATATATTTTGTGGCAGTCATTTAATTTTGTATGAAATCCCCAGAGAGTTATAAGAAAAATGATGTGGCAGACCATCCAGAAAATTCCAAAAATGGAAAAGCCAGGTATCACAAAATACCAGACATCCAAATCGCCTAGTTTCAGGGCTGAAAGAATGAAATAAATAAGTTCGATAAGGCCAACAAAAATGACTGAAAATCTCCGGCATACTCTACCACGATACAAATAAGGTTTCCAACGTTCTGTAACTGAAAGTCCACTGAAGTAGATGTCAAGAAGAGGATCCGTTATTAGACAGCTGAAAAAGCATCCCAAGGCGAATGGGTTCGTTGGTATGAGTAGGGATGGAAAAAATAACCAAGAGGAAAGGACTCCAAAGATTACCAAATTTGGAATTGCCAGGAAAGACTTCATCCGTAAGTCAATAATCAGCATTGCCAAAGCCACCACCAACAAGATAATACTCATGGATTTTTGGACTAGCATAGTTGTGCTGGCAATTGCAAATCCAACCAGCTCAAGAAATTCAACTGTTGTCAGCAAAGTTGGTCGATGATGAATACAGCCACATATCCTCTGCACGAAAGCAAACAATATTCTTATGATTATGGAAGACAGCAGCAAATATTTGGTTGCTGCTTCTTTCACATCATTTTTAAAAGAATCATTATCAAGAAAACAGAGAAGGCCAAGTAAAAATCCAAACCAAAGATTAGAGAGACTTAAACTTGCTGCTTCCATTGAAAAATAGTAATAAAGTATACTGGCAATTCCAAGAACAAAAAGTCCCAGGATAAAAATTACAAGTATTAATGCATCTGCTGTCTGCTCCCACCTGACATAAAGGCCCATACATATTGCAACCAATAAATTAATTCTGGCTAAATAGCCCAGATACCGGACAGATGAGTGCATGTTCACTTCTCGGTTTGCCTCATCTAGTCTTGTCATTGCTGCATAGAGACAGTGGCTAACACAGTAACGCAATGATCTACACATGTAAGCTGACTTGTAGTGATTACATCCAGTTCACAGGAAATAACTGTTTGAATTTCCTCCAATAAACATGAAGCAAAAGCAGCCTCCTGTAGCGTTGCTTCATCAATATCTGCCAGGGATTACTGACGTACTGAAAGAAAAAGAAAAAACCACATTAACTTCAAGTTACACATTTTAAACAAGTTTACAGATAAAGTAAATAGGCATGCTTCTATAGTTATTATCAGCATTCAAATACTTAATATTCTAATTTTGGTATGATACATTAACAGTAATGCAGATCATATGTAAATCTTGTTTAAAAATACGTGCTCACAAGTGGAACCTACTTTAGATTCTGAATCTACAAAAATCCATGTTTTAAACATTACAGGAATATAAAGTTGAACAGCCAAGTTGGTATGAATGAACCATCATGTCTTTTTCCAGAAACTGAAGCCTCTTTCAGTCTGATGGACTTTTAATGTTTTACACCTAATTTTAATGCTGAGTGCAACACACACACACACACACACATATACACACATATATATACATATACATATACACACACACCCTTCCTGCTATTAGGTTTCTGTGTTTGTTTTATTTGTCAGATTTCACCATAAGATCCTAGGGCAAGTTACAACAATATACAGTATACATTTACAGTGGTACCTTGGATTACATACACTTCAGGTTACGCACTCCACTAAGCCAGAAAAAGTGCTTCAGGTTATGAACTTTGCTTCAGGATAAGAACAGAAATCAGGCTCCGGTGGCGCGGCGGCAGCAGGAGGCCCCATTAGCTAAAGTGGTGCTTCAGGTTAAGAACAGTTTCAGGTTAAGAACGGACCTCCAGAACGAATTAAGTACTTAACCCGAGGTACCACTGTATTATAAAAATAATCAAAACCATCACAATAAAAATAAGTAAAACCATTCCAAAATAAACACTCTTTGAAGTTAAGCTATATTGCATAGCTTTTAGCAAAAGAGGTGGTTCCACCATACAATATATCTTAACTCCAAAGAGGTGCGTCTCCAGCATGCAGTGAAAGCAGTATCATGAAGATGCTAGACTCACCTTTGTGGTGAGATTTATATCTATTTCCCCTCCTTTTGTTTGCTTTTGTATTTTTAAATGCATGGATCACTCAGAGCTCAACTGGGTGGCAGATTTTTTTTTAAAAGCTAAATAATGTAAATCTGCGTAACCCCTCCTTTATTGTTAAAAGTGCACACCTTGGCAGGCATAGGCAAACTTCGGTCCTCCAGATGTTTTGGCCTACAACTCCCATCACCCCCAGCTAACAGACCAGTGGTCAGGGATGATGGGAACTGTAGTCAAAAACATCTGGAGGGCCGAAGTTTGCCTATGCCTGCCTTGGAGTTTTGATATCAAGCCAAACAGGCTTCCCGCCCCCTCTCATTCCTCTCCCTTCCTTGAACACCGAACCTGAGAAATAATTCCGAAGCTCCATTTTTGGAAATTTCCTAGAGGGAGCCTCGATATTGTTGCTTCTTGCGTTCTAACAGACCTGGAGAAGAGCCCCTGCTTCCAACCTGAAAAGAAGAGGGGGAAACTTCCTTCCTGAGTGAAAAAAAGAAAAGAAAAGTGACGTCGCGCCAGGTGCGCAGAGATGCAGGGCAACCTGGGCGCATCTACGCGGCGTCTGATTGGCTCCCTCCCCATTCACTCAACTTTCTTTCCCTTCCCTGTCTACAGGCCTCTTTCCAAAAGTCTGCGCTAGTTCAGGAACCGCTTGTGGGGCGGGGGGCGGACCTTGGGGGGGGGGAGAAACCCATCGCAAGGCCCGGACTGGATAGACAGACAGACAAGAGGAGCGCCTTCCTTTCAGCAGACGGCCGGGGGGGGGAGAGAAGAACCGCCCCCCCCACCTGCCCAACCGCCACTTGTAGCCGAGGCTGGGCAAAGGCGCCGCTCACTTCTGAGGGGAGGCTCCCCCTCCCCACCAAAGTGTGAGGGAGGGGAGGCCGAAACCTCTTGTCTTTGCCCAGGACACCCTACTCCGCCTCGCCTCCTCGAGCCCCATTTACAGCCGGGTGCCCCCCCCACCCCTCCCCGGCTGCCCCTTCACAGCTGAACTCACCAGCCGCCGCCGCCGCTCACTCCGAAAAGTTCCCCTCCCGCCGCCATTTTGACGCTTCCTCCCCTGCCTGCCGCGGGTACGGGGAGCGCGAGGGCTCAAAAAAGCGACGCGTCCGGAGGGCTGACGGAGAAGGAATCCCGGACGCCGGAGCAGCTTCTGAGCTGAGCGGCGTCGCTTTCCCACCCGCAGCCGACGGAGGAGTCGCCTCTGTGGGACCTTTTTCCAGACGTCGCTTACAAGCCCTCGAGAAGATTGCATGGGGGGGGGGGGGGGAGACACGCCCTGGCTGTGTTTGCTTTTTCACAGGCGCCTCCCGCTGCAAAGGGAGGCGTCGTTGTCCTGGGCTGGCAAGCGGGCGGAGTGGCTCCCCCAGCACGGTCCCCAACCTAATCAAAAAGCGGCTTTCGGTAAGACGTCGTTGGCCTCTGAGCATGGGCAGAGTGGCTTCCAACTTGCTGAGGTGCTGCAAAGCTCAGAAGGTTGCCCTCAAAGGAAGAGAAGGGCTTCTTAAGGCAGGTACACCAAACTGGGATCTCCAGATGATTTCGCACTACAGTTCCCATCATCCATGACCACTGGTCCTGCTGGATAGGAATGATGAGAATTGTAGTCCGGAAGTAGCTGGAGACCCGAGTCTGGGAAACCCTGATCTAGAGACTTATATAGGTGGCAGGCTGGCCCAAGACATTTTAAAGCCCAGGGTGGATATTGCTTGCATGTAACTTAACTGAGCACCAAGAGCCTTGGGCCACTTGGTCTGCACATCCTGGTGGACAAGAGGCCACCTCTCACACAATCCAAACGAAATAATCTGGCATGTTCCAGCCAACCAAAACGGTAGCATCACATGTACACACATTCTATCTTAACAGCTCTCCCTTGAGAACAAGTTTGCTGCTGTCATAACAATGGCCAATTCTGGGCACAGGCAGTATAAATGCTTAAGAACTCAACTAATTTTGGAAAATATGGTTTATTTACATTGAGTGTGAACAGTATTTATAGGTGAGATATCTGAAGAACACCTCTGTTTAATTCTATACCTTTGCAAAGTGGTAGTGGCCGTAATTTGGTGCATCAAAGAGCAAAGGGCTTTAGTAAAATTGGTGCCGAAAGTCGCTTTGTTGTTTGATATCTGTTGTTGCTATTTAAGTTGTACAAGTTACAGGCTAGTAATTGCAACCTTTAAAATGGAATGATTAAGATTGTGAAAGTGACAAGTTAAAACAATGCTCAAAATATTTCATTCTAAACAATTCATTGTAAACAGGAACACAAACTCAGTGGTAAGCGTCAGTGATGAATTCATATGTTCTACTCCTTTTTTTGGAAATAAATGAATGCACATAGAGTGCTAAATATTTTTATCTGCTATATATGAACCAAAATATATTAGAAATGGATAAGCCTTAATCTCTAAGTGAGTGTGTAATGATTGATATGGGTAAAATACATGTTATTTTAATTATAAACTAAAAATTATAAAGTTTCCTACAGTTGATGTTTAAATATTATTTAAAATTTAAAATATTGCTTATAAATCAGGTATATTAAAAATAAACAAATTGGTGGGACCAGAGCAAGGCATTATTGGATTGATGAAGTAGGCCCCCTTTCCCAGTTCTGAATACCTCTAAAACATTTCTGAAGATTATGTATAAAATCTGGTATAAATATACAGATTATTATGGTTTGTGATAAAATGCTGCACTCACACTGTATACTTTGCAACAAGTTAATCATTGAAGTAGTGTCCTCATACATAGCGAAGAGCAAACTGGGCAATATAGCACACACCAAGCAATACTCAAAAGCTGTTTGCGTACCTTTTAATGTGTTCACAAAAAAACTTAAATGAAATGAAAACACAAATGCAATTTTTTTGTGCTACACATTCTTCCTTGCGTTGACCTGGATTCCTGTATTATTGGTAACCCTAAAACTCCCCATATTTACACAGCTTTCTCTGTATTTCTAGTGAGATTCCAGTAACAAGTCCATTTAAAATAAAATGTGCCTGCAAATATTACTTGAGGGTGGTTAATTGCTCCAAAATATTTGTTCACATTAGGGCAATTGGGAAAATAATAAAGTGATTCCTCTACTGAAGGATCCACAACACTTTCACCAAGCCATCAGATATTACTGGCCAACTTCTACCATTAAAAGTTTTAAACCATTTCACTTACATATATCATGACTTGAATTTCAGGATCTGAATGAATGAGAAAACATTAACATGCACTATATAACAGAAATGCACCTATGCTTAGGAAGTCCTAGGGACTTTCTCCTAATATTAAACTGCACATCTTGCACATTTGAGAAGTATATATTTGGAATGAGAGAAAAGGTAGCACCAGCATGGCAGCTTTACCTACTCCCAACACACACAAAAACACCCTAGGAAGCTTTTAAATAAATGAAAAGGAACATTTAGCATTAGATGTAGGAAACCTCTACCTGCCTATGCAGCAACTATTCTTGGTTCAATGGATAATCAAACTAACTGGGGCGTGATGCTTCTGAGTGCCAACTGCCACTCTACAAGATAGCAGTTATGACAAGCAGGATATGACAGGCAATCACCCTGTTGTCACAGATGCAGCCCATCCATACCCTACTTTTGCCTGTGGGATTAAGTGAGTGAGTGGCCGGCCAAATCTGGGCCTGAGGCTGTGCCACAAAGCCTTCAGAGGGATCACACTGTCCTTTTCAGAAGGTAAGAAGAAACCTTACAATTAATCAGGTTTTCTTTTAAACATAAATTCCCTATGGTTACTTGCAGTCAAATCTGAACATTCATAGGGTTGTTTTTTAATGTTACATGCAAGAGGTACAAAAAAAAAAATGTTTACAAAGCAACACCACACTGTATGAAAGTTGTGTATAAAAACTACTTAAGAGTATTCAAAAAGCAAGTTGAGATGTCAGTTTTGTGAAACATTAGTGTGACATTTTGGTGGGAGTGTAAAACTTGTACACATTTTTAAACACACAGAAATCCCTTTCAAGCTGTGTAGTGGCACTCCTGAAATGACAGCTGACTGCTTAACACCAGGCCAACATTTATTAAAACTGCCATTTTATTTATTTTTAAATATATTTTACTGATTTTCATTTTATGAAACTACAGAAACCATTGGGTCTTTTGGCTGTTGGTTTATATATTTCAACTTGTATCAGCTTGAACCCACATTAAGACATGTGAAAACAAATGCCTTTAATCTGATATGGAAGCTAGATATAGGAGTCCAAAAATTCTGGTGCAGTTTAAAAAATGTTGGTGCAGTTAATAAAAGAGATTTTGTTTAAAAGGAAACAGTTCCACCCAGGATTAGATTTGTGAAAACAAGTTATACTTCATTTTTCTATCTGCCACCAAAGAAACCAGTTTCTTAGCTTGTGAACTTCAGAATTTTTAAAAAAAGATTTATTATGCAGATTAGTCATCTAGCCCTCCAAAACACTAGAGTGCCTTTATTTGTTTTCATTCATAGCTGCGGGAAAAACTTACAAATTACATTAATAAAAATATGTAGGATTATAATGAGGCTCAATTCAATACTTTGCTGATTTCACGCATCAGAGACTTCTGGAAGGGACTGTTATGCAGCTTTGTACTGAACTACTTCAATGCAAAATACTTTGTAACACAAAATACAATGAAAAATTGTAGTGTGGGCAATGATGTTAGTGTAATTAAAAAATGGCAAGGATATTGTACCTTGGAAGTTAACAAAATAATAATAATCCCATATTTTAAATCTACCATTATATATGTGTGTGTTATATATCATTCCAACAGCATCAGGGGCAAGAGAATCTAATCTCTTCCTGAAATGTTCTAATTGCAGCATTAAAGACATGTAAAACCAATCTGCAGAGATTTTCATTTTACCCTATCAAGATTGACTCAACCCAAACTTTGTTCTAGGTCCATCTTTTGTTCAAGTCAAACACTAACAGTGCATACTATAAACGTTCTGCGCCAAACCTCTAAGAAATGCTAGCACGAACCTCAAAAATCATATCTTGAGATTTAAAAATATCACACCAAGAAACATTAGCATATTTGCAAAATCACAGTTCACAGCACTGGAGGGCGGAGGGGAAATTGTACCTTTCCGGAGTATTTTACCGATACAAATATTAAAGTAAACCCTGTTTATGCTATGGACACGAGCCATTCTGCATAAAACATGCACTTCAACTTTTCAATACAAGAATAAATTTTAAAATTCGTAAGTAGAAAAAAGTGATGGCTCCCAAAAACCTTTCGAATTTCCTTTTTGTAAATGCTTTCATGTGCAGAGCAGATGTCAGTATAGCAAAATTAGTTTTACAGTAAAGGGAGTTTGAACTTCATAGCATATTTTAATTGTTACATTAACTTAGAAGCAATATAGGATCTTCTAGCTCATAAAAAGGAATAGAGCTGGTCTGGCTTTCCCCAGAGTCAGAGTCATAAGGAGCATCTGGAAGCTCCATGAAGCTGTATGCCAGTTGTTCATCTTCTGCATCAGATCGGATGTAGCAGGAGTTATTAGAAAATTCCTCCTCTTCTATACTATTGAAATCCTGGGGGATGTACAACATCCCTGGGTAGTTCCTACTCACCAAGTCACTTGTTGTTTTAAGTGAGATCTTCCTAAATGCCATCAGGTGCATATGAGAAAATTTTGAGTACTTGAAACGTTTAAAGCCCAAGGATTCTATAGCAATTTTCCAGCTTTTCATCATCATAGCGTGGCGATTCTGATGGGAAGAGTCAGGAGTGATAATAAGCAGCAATCCGTTCAATACAAGAAGTTCGTGGGCCTTTTTGCAACATATCCATCGTTGATAAGGTGAAGGGAAGTAAGATAGGAGGAGGGAGAAGACCACAATGTGGAACAATTCTCCAGGCAGGGAATCAATAGGATTTTTTAGCTGTTTCAAAAAAGCATCTATGGCATCTTGTGCAAGCTGAAGAGGTTGCTGAATCTGAAGGTTCAAGAAGTCGCATTTATAGACACTCTGCGAAAAGAAACACAGATGCAGCAATATACTTGGATGGTGCAAGCCAGGTACATTAAAACTACGCATTTGAAGCATTGCTACACCATGAACAGATAAATCTTTTGAGGTTAAGCATTTTATTCTAAACATTTGTAGAGCATTTTCCATCAAGAAAAAGAATCGCAAAGCATTTTCCAAAACAAAAACAGAATGTAAGAAATTGAAATAGATATAATAAACAATTCTGTAGCATCCAAACATCAGAAAGCCCACTGAGTTGGACGGCATAAAAAAAAACAACAACCCCGCAGATCACAGCTGTTAGCCACCTCCACCATCATCTTGGGTGAATAAAAAGGTATTGTAGCTGGTGATAAAGTTTCAAAGGTGTAAACTGTCTGCCCTACTAGAGAAAGATAGTTTTATCATTACGAAGAAGGCTCTACTTCGCATACCCGGCAGTTAAGCAACACTCAACAGAGGGAAGATACAACAAGCAGAACCTCTTCCACTGATATCAAGGCCCAGGTAGGTTGGTATCAGCAGAAGTGTTCTCTCAGATACCTTGCTTCCAAGTTGTTCATGGCATTCTATGTCAACAAGAGCACCTTAAATTGGGCCCAGTAACATATAGGCAGCCACTGCCCATCCTCCAAGACAGAAGTCTCATGAGACCACATGCCAAAAGTGACAGCACTCTAGCAGTAATAATCTGCCCTAATCACAATATCTGTATCGTGCAAGGGCAACCCCCTGTATAGGGCGTTACAGAAGTCAATTAACTGATAAATTAAACAGGCATATGTGTAAAGCATTTTAAATAAATAAATAAATAAATAAATAAGCAAATGGCATAGTTTGTTCTTAGACAATGTACTTGTTCCATAGAGGGTATCATTTTATAAGAGACATTCCCTTCTATGGAAGAGAGAAAGTGGAAATGACATAAGACGGTGCTTGCCATCTGCTGTTTTTCTAGGCATTTGCACCAATACTAAATATTACTAATTATTTTTAACAAGAAATCTGTTGGATGATCGGAGGCGCTCCCCCCCCCCAAATTAAGTAGTCTAACCACTGCAGTCCTGATTCTGAAGCACAAAGGAACTGAATTATACTTCTGATGCAACACTGAACTATGGAATTTAAAGGAATATTGCAAAATTCATAGTGATTATTCAATGCATTAATAAATACACATAAAAATAAAGAACACCCTGGCAGCTGTCTTTCATACAAAACATTGGTTTTAAAACAATTCAGGAAGTAAAATATGTTTTGACATTTCCCCCACTGATTTTTACCTGAATTTTACAGCATGTAATCAAGGGGTTCAGCAGTGCTCAACTTTGGATAGATCATGTTCTTAGTGAAAAATCCAATGACCAAACTGCTACCTTTAATGGATTGCACTGTTCCATTAAAAGTTTTACTTTTTATGACACATTGATTTGTGGATAGAATGCTTAAACAAACCCAAACATATATGACTGTATCTGACGAAAGTCACAATTAGAGCCACTGAAATAAATGGAATTTAGTCAATGGGTCTGCTTTGAGTGTGGCTTAGCTGGATACAAGCCAAGTGCATGCTGCTAGTATCCAACTGAATAATTTTTTGCATGTTAAGGATTTAATAATCTTCTCTTGATTAGCTGTACTGACAAATGTTTCATACCTCAACAGCTGGGACAATGTCAATGCCAACCGTCAAAAATTCTTCAAACTTCAAAAATGGATTAAAACAGCTGCCAACATCAAGTAATCTGATCTTTCCTGAAGGATGTAGCAATCTAAATAGAAGGGGATTCAAATTGTGAAATAACCTTTAAAGAAACAAAATCTGTGAATCTTTTAAAACAGGAAACATATAGCTGCATTTATATAACTGGTGAATGGTGACATGTCCTGCTCATACTTGGTTGGAAATAAGCCAGGGCATTTCCCAAGAAACCTTGTCTACTCCATCAGCCCACAACTCCCCACATAGGCAATTCCTAACCCTCTACCTAGTCCCCTTCAAACTGTACTTCCATGTGATTCAGCTATTGAGAGAGCAAAGCAGGTCCTTGTTCTGAACACATTTCTGAAAGGTTTTTTTCTTTTGGGAGGGAAGGAGACTTCATATGGGTCCAAAAAGTAACATAATAATAAATTTATTTAGTGAAAGATAAATAGGTCCTGTTGGGAAAATAGAGGTTTCCTGCTTCTGCTGACCTTTGCTTATAACACACAATAAGTTTAGTAATTGCACAACTCTTACAGGTTTTTTGGTAAAAAAACTAAGTTTCTATTGTTTAGACAATACACTTCAGGCTTCCTCTGGTGTTGTTTGGCAATAAAGTTCTTGTTTGGCATGATTAGGCCAAATGTAAGCTTTTTAAAGTCCCACTGATTTTAACAGAAACATTAGATCACATACATGACCCCCTTCAGTAAAATAAAAAGGCCTCTAAAATGCCTACTTAGTCTAGCATGCTAAATTCACAAAACACACACAAATGAACTTCCACCACCACCACCACATCTGCCCTCTGATAACACTTACTCATCCATTATAGAACTGTGATTTGAATTTTCAGAAGAATCCTCTATTTTGGAAGCTGGGTGAATACTCATGGTTTGAATACTTTGAGTAGCAAGAACTGCTCTTTTCTCATCTTTTTCCAGTGCTTTTCGTTTCCCACCATTTTGAAAATATTCCCGTGATACACTTGGGGAGAAAAAAAGAGGGGGAAAGGAAACTCAAAATAGTTTTCACTATCATTTTCTAAAGGCACTTTCTTATCTATATATTTCAAAGAACACAATATAATTATTCCTTATCTCGGTAGAATGATTTGAAGTGATTGTACACATAAAATTAAACAAATGGGTTTGCGCCAAATGTTAATTAATGTGATATAGTATCCCGAGCTATCTGTTCAAGACCATGCGGTTTATTCAGGATCACAAGCAATTAATGTTTCTTTCCTTCTTTCTTCTTCTGAATCTTTTGTCTTATTAGAAGTGTTTTCCACACCAAGCTGGTGTTTATATCTCTACAGGGCTTCCCTTCAAGCTGTACCCGCACCCCATTTCAACCAGAACAAGCAACTAAAACTGTTAATCTGAAAACTAAGTGCTTTCATTTGACTGCATGGGTAGAGTCCAAGGAACTGCCATTTCTACACTACAGGTGGGTCTTCACATTCCAGTATTACTGGGTAAATCTATTCTAGAAACTGGAACGAACAACTAAAATCCCTTTTAATCTCCACCTGTCTAGTGAGGCAGTCTTAATCCATCAATTTAGTACCAAGCATGTGGTTTGAAAACAAAGCTTGGCAGCAGAAAACTTCATGAAACCTTGGGTTTGGGAAAGAAGGTCTCCATTTGTATACATTGGATAGAAACACATTTTCCATTCACTATTTGTTAAATACAAAGACTGTTACAAATATAAAGAAAACAAAAAAAAGAACCCTGAAAGCAATTATATACAGAAACATATATTCTGTGGAAATGTATTTTTGCAATCTGTTCTCCTGTAGAAATCCTGCAAGCTTATGACCAAAAACAACTTTCTCAATAGTTTGCATTAGACCACTTACCTGCAACACCATTCAATGCGGCCCTCTCCTTCATAGGTTTTAGTCCAATGGTTATCTGCCAGATTTTTCATTGCCTCAGCGTATTCACAGAGTGTTTCTTCATCTTCACAATGTTCACGCCAGATTTTATCAAAGTCCCCCACTAAAAACACACACAAAAAAAGAGACGGGTGAGAATAATGGACGAGTGTTCATCAAACCCTTATTGTGGAAGCATTGCATTGAGGGGAAGAGAGAAACCTAATTGTGCAAACTTAATAAACAGAAATAGCAGAAACCAACTAGCAGCTTCATTTTCTGTTTGGGTATAAAAATACAGTTTGGATCTTCAGTCATATAGGAAAAAAAGGTATGAAATATTTCCCTCAAACCCATTTGAGGATTGCATCAAGTTTGTTGAATTGGAAAGGAAACAACCCTATGGAGCAAAAGAGATATTCTATTGCCCCATCTCCCAAGTACCCACAGAAAGGATTACTCATTATTCAGAACAGAAAATTGGATTACAATTACCACACCAATGCAAAAGATATTTTCAAAAGTAGCTCAAGAGCCTTGCCTACAATGTTTTTGAAGCCGTTTGTTGAAAATATATACCTGGCATATTTAGTTTGACTTCGTTAAGGAAGTTACTCATATGACTAGATTACAACACTTCAGGTTTTCTCCCTTGTTTACTCTGCACAGTAACCTATCCTTTGCTATCCTACTTCCCTTTCAAGCTCATATTGGAGAAGCCACACAAGCACTGATTGTGCTGCAGCGAAGAGATCCAGGGAGAAAAGTCATTCCTCCTTTCCCTCCCCTCTCTTCCAGGTCCCATGAAGGGCCTTCACTACCCTAATGGAAAATTTTGCTTGTTTTTCTGGCTCAGCAGACAAACTACAATATCAGATTACTAATAAGACAAACTGTTTACCATCCAAGATTGAATTTACTCTAACCACCATTTCCTGAACCTTCTAAACTATGCTGATGTAACCGACACTGGAAAGCTGTATAATCTCTTCTAAATAACTGACTGATGTTCTCTGTTCAGTTCACAACTAGTAACCAATTCAGTGTTGCACCAAATGGAAAGCTACCACTCTGTAGTATATTGGAAGGGAAAGCCTATTTTTATGTCACAAAAAAATTAGATTCTAGAAGACTTTCAGCTTGTATTAAAGCACCCATTTTAAATATTTTCCCAACTCTCAGCTATTACCCAATGTTTTTTTTGCTTGTACTCCCTTTAACCTGTTCCTCACAGTAGGTACCGTATCATTTTGTTCACCCTTCAGGGACACCAGGGTAGGTTACTTGAAAAGTTGACCCAGACAATGCCAAAATACCTCAGGTTACATACGCTTCAGATTACAGACTCCGCTAACCCAGAAATAGTACCTCGGGTTAAGAACTTTGCTTCAGGATGAGAACAGAAATCGTGCTCCAGCAGCACGGCGGCAGCGGGAAGCCCCATTAGCTAAAGAGGTGCTTCAGGTTAAGAACAGTTTCAGGTTAAGAACGGACCTCTGGAATGAATTAAGTACTTAACCAGAAGTACCACTGTACTCAAATAAATTTTATCCTCTGTAAGCCAAGTGGTCAAAAGGTAATTAGACTGAATGCTCAAAAAGCTACCACCAGGTGGTTGTTGTTGTTGTTAGAACTTGGAATGAAAGACATTGACATACTTGATTCTTGCACTTTCTTGTACACACCCAAAAAGCTCTTTTGTAGATAACTGAAAATTAGCAGCATGCCATAAATCAAAATAAAATGGGTGCTAATAGATTTTACCCTCTCGCTTTTTCAAAAGCAAAATTTGAATTCCAAAATATTTTACGAAACACTTAAGAAAAGACTAGGAAGCAACGTTGCATATAACTTCCTAATAATTATTTTAAACAGCTGTTATTCACCACTTGGATGCTTCAAATTACACCTTCCTTCATGTAAACAACCTGGGATTTACATGCAGCTGCAATCTCATCATGGTATTACTGTGAACCGGGGTGGGTTGGCTATTGGTTTGTTTTTGTTCTTGTTTTTATTATGTATTTTGGGTGTTTTTATCTCGTATTTTTATGTTGTGGATCACCCTGAGATCTATGGATGAAGGGGTGCTATACAAATTTAGTAAATAATAGAAATAAATAATACACATGTATCTAAGATAAAGGTAAAGGTAAAAGTACCCCTGCCCATACGGGCCAGTCTTGACAGACTCTGGGGTTGTGCGCCCATCTCACTCAAGAGGCCGGGGGCCAGCGCTGTCCGGAGACACTTCCGGGTCACGTGGCCAGCGTGACATCGCTGCTCTGGCGAGCCAGAGCCGCACACGGAAACGCCGTTTACCTTCCCGCTAGTAAGCGGTCCCTATTTATCTACTTGCACCCGGGGGTGCTTTCGAACTGCTAGGTTGGCAGGCGCTGGGACCGAGCAGCGGGAGCGCACCCCGCCGTGGGGATTCGAACTGCCGACCTTTCGATCGGCAAGCCCTAGGCGCTGAGGCTTTTACCCACAGCGCCACCCGCGTCCCTTGTCCACCATGTATCTAGGCTTTTACCCACAGCGCCACCCGCGTCCCTTGTCCACCATGTATCTAGTTATACACAAATGCCTCAGTAGCTGTAACCAACTGCAAGGCCACACTGTCCCCACCTCTGTGATGTAAGATTAAATCTCTCATAATCAGTGCAGCGATTCGTGTTTTATATCTGTGCCCCCACCTTAATATAGTTAATAAATAATGTACTGTACACATACCGGGTATCAGGATAACATAATGGTTAAAGGAGAGCTGAGCTGACAGGTAGCTTAGATTGCTTTGAATTATAAAGTTATTCATAAGTATAGTGAATATGTCAGGAAAAAGCTTCAACATAATGAAAGGACGGAAAGGGTCAAAGACTTCTGTGCATGCAGAACACCCTTGAGTTCTGTGGAGAGGCATCTGATACTGTGTGAATAAGCGAAAGATTGACCAATCAAGTCCTGTCCCCCCACCACAGGAAAGCCTCATAGCAAGCCTAGAGACCAGGTTAGGCTCAGATCTGGTGTCCCAAACATGTGTTCAATGGGTATCAGGCAAATACATTAGTTAGCTTGGAGCCATATTCATGTATTTTTGTTTATTGGAATATGTATAGACTGCATTTCATAAAAATACAGCAAGGTGTTCTCTACCAATATACAGATGTATATTACTTGAAGCACATTTGTATATTGGTAGAGAACAGTGGCACAGTTCAAAAGTAGTGGCTGGACACTCATATTCCTTTCCCTCCCCCCACCTGCATACAGTACATTCAATTTTCCCCCTTACAATATAAATAACTTAAGAAAACCGTATGCCACTGAATTGTCACATCTAAAGATACTTAAAAGATTCCAACTAAAAAGCTTTGCATCTCACATTCCAATTAAACTGTGCACCTTATTACATATTTAACCTCCAAACCAAATATTTCAGTTCAACTAATTTTGACTACTATAAAAACTGTTCAACTATTTTTAGTTCAATATTTGGTTGAATGTGTTTTAGGTGTGGGTCACATATTAACAGTCCATAACAACCTTACTATACAGCCGAAGCACATCCAATTCAATGTAGATGTGAACCGATAAAATAAGACAAAACTATGGAGAAAGACTTCTGCAGAACTCAGTTTTGTTAAGTGTTGAACTTGTAACTTGCATTTTAAGTAAGTTGTCAACCTAAAAGGTCCATAAAGCCAATCATTAGGAGTGACTACAGAGGGCAACCACCCCCTCGTGTAGTAATCACATCTCCCCTTACAAGTTAATACTGAGATCCTAGTTCCCTAAATTCTGATGTAGAAATCTTGGGAGGAGCCCTTCACCTCTCAACGTTTGGAGAAAGGACAAAGCTGTGAGAATATTTATAAGTTCCAATGGCTAAACTAAGATACAAAGATCCTTCTCACCCCCTAAGTCCTCAGAACAGAGCACTTAGGGAGGAATAGTGCTGGCATGGCAAGTGAAACTAGTTGGTGACGAAATCATGCTAAAATGTGCATACCCCAGCACAACTATATTGGCTCTCATTCATGCCTGTGTTTGAAAACTATATCTTATCCACAAATCAGGGCTACAAGCACTGCACATTTCAAGAAAAGAAAGTCTTCTACAAGAATCAAAGTTTGTTCATTCAAGATTCAACAGTGGTAATGCTTTTATGAGGGTGTGGGGAACTTTCCAACAGTATGCCTGGAAAATACCACAACATGTAACACTGCCACAACACCAATGTAATTGCGGTAATGCCAGAAAGTATGCCACATATACTAAGGATTAGGGTGCAAAGTTGGATCACCAACATTTCCTTTCGCTACCGTCTTTCAAAGTGACAGGAGGAGCACATCCATTAAAATTGCTTCTTCACAGTACATTCTTTGGAAAACCTACATCAGCTTATTAACTTCAAGACACAGCTGACACTATGGAAAATTGAAACTTAAGCCTCTGTGAAAACTATATACTCATCCCATTTGCTTAACAAACGGAAGACAACTGATGAGTTTTATGTGTATATAAAATGCTTGTTTTCTTCTGATGCGTGCATTTTTACTCCAAGGAGGTAACAGTAAATGTACTTTGTCTATTGCTTTTTTGCACCTATTACGCAAACAAGTAAATTAAAGGCAGATCTGTAGTTTTACTCCTTAAATCTTTCCATTACAAGAAGGTCCTACCTTCAGCAACTATGGGCTGAAAATTTCCATTTTTTGGTTCTGCCTCAGGCTAGCAGAGTTGGCCCGGTCAGCATATGCAACCATGGAATCTCTTAGATATAGGTTCTCCCATCAGTTTTCTATGATGAAGCATATGGGAGCCCATTAGCAACTGCTGATCCTGGAGCTCTAAAGAAGAGTGGATATGCTTAAGAGATATACTAGCAGCAATGGACTGATTTCAAGTACTTGCTTTCTTTGATCTTCTGCAAAAAAAACCCTGAAATACCACAAGATTACATTTATTTAATTCAAAATAAGTGAAATGGTTTAACTGGAAATGCTACTGTACACCCACTTTGCTCCTTGTGTGCCAAGATTTCAGCTAGAAGAGGTCATAGACAATCTAGAAGCAAGGATGACAAGAACATGCCACAACATATGTAGAAACTACCATATCAGGAATGGCATTTCCTTCATCCACAGCAGTTATTAAGGTAATCAAGCCAAGTCCACAGGATAATCTTGCAACCTCTGGGAGGAAGTAATTGCCATCAAGGAAATGGCTCATACCTTATTTAAATAGCTGATGATAATATAGAAGTAAATTTATTGTTGTGTAGCATCTATATACACGGTACCATCGTGTTATACATGGCAAATGAGATAGGTCCCTGCCTAATTTTTTAGATGGGCAGTAGGAAGATACACCCCAGAGGGGCAAGAGTCACAGTGCATGATTACAAGAAAGTGCAGTTACAGGTACATTTGCTTCCTTCAGTTGTAAATGAGGACACACGAAAAGCTTAATTACCAGAGTTGTTCTGCATCACAGAAAATGGTTATGAACATTTTAGTCAAACTAGCTACTCAGTATGAAATTTACATTTCCACCTCTTTGACATGCAAAGAGGACTTGGGATATCTGTACCACATTCAAACAAGACTTTTATTTAAGGGTCAGCAGTAAAATTCCACGACTGAATCTACCAAAGAGGCAACAAAATGCACCAGGATGCCATTTCATTATTATATTAGATCCCACACACAATGGGATCTTGCGAACCCCTCCGAAATCTTTTGATGAAGGGTGGTATATAAATCTAAACAAACAAACAAAAAATGATACTAGCGGAGTGGTTAAGGCCATCTCAAGACCAAGGCTGCCTTATAATCCTTTTTCTATCAGCAGGGTTTCTCATAGTACAAATACATGTCTTTTCTACAGATGTGGTACAGATACATCTTACTAAAACGTGTCTTACTAGGATAAGAAAAGCTATGCTATAAATATAGCTATAGTACAAAGCATATAACAGATGCATGAATTTTGGCTGACAAGTTAGGTTGCACTTGTGCTTAAGACATATTAATCACACTAAATATATTAAGGGCTCCTGTTTACTTACAGCAGGGGGCCAGTCCACTGTCCCTCAGACCTTTGGGGGGGCAGACTATATACATATATATATTTTTTGGGGGGTGAACAAATTTCTATGCCCCAAAAATAAAATGACACTTTCTACATATAGGGACGCAGGTGGCGCTGTGGGTTAAAGCCTCAGCGCCTAGGGCTTGCCGATCGAAAGGTCGGCGGTTCGAATCCCTGCGGCGGGGTGCGCTCCCGCTGCTCGGTCCCAGCGCCTGCCAACCTAGCAGTTCGAAAGCACCTCCGGGTGCAAGTAGATAAATAGGGACCGCTTACCAGCGGGAAGGTAAACGGCGTTTCCGTGTGCGGCTCTGGCTCGCCAGAGCAGCGATGTCACGCTGGCCACGTGACCCGGAAGTGTCTCCGGACAGCGCTGGCCCCTGGCCTCTTAAGTGAGATGGGCGCACAACCCCAGAGTCTGTCAAGACTGGCCCGTACGGGCAGGGGTACCTTTACCTTTTTACTCATGTAAAAGCACGCTGATTCCCAGACTGTCTGTGGGCCAGATTTAAAAGGCAATTGGGTGGGATCTGGCCCCTGGGTCTTAGTTTGCCTACCCATGGCTTACAGATTATGTTACAGATTCCACCAAAATGCAAACAAAACAAAAAAACCCCACCCATATTATCTCTAGTCACCCAAAACATGCCAGACAAATTAGAATACAAGACAATGAAAGAAGATAACTCAAGGTATGCTAGAAACAACACCAAGTTTTGAGTTGCAAAGACTTTCAAAGGGCAGCTGAATAAAGCTCATCAAGAGGATGAGCTAAAACAATCTTGCATGTTATCCAATACCCCTATCAGATAGCTTGTTTTGCAAGTTTGTTAAACCTGTTCGATGACATGCAAGATTGTTTTAGATGACCCCTTGATGAGATTTATTCAGTTGCCCTTGGATAAGAGCCCCAAGACCAGGGGTTGGCAATGTGTGGCCCATGGGCCAGATGCGGCCCACGAAGACCATTTTACCGGCCCATGAGCCACCCCTGAACCAAGCTGCCCACTTGGCGAGTCCCCCCCCCACGCTGTGCTAAATCAGTGCACCGACTCGCCGAGAGGCACCAGAAATCATGTCTGTGCACGCACAGATACCGTAAATTGCATCTGCGCATGAGCAGATGCCAAAAATTGCTTCTGCGCAGGCATGATTTCCGGTGTCTGGGCATGCGCAGATGCGATTTCCAGCACCGTGCTGCGCCAGTCCGGCCCACGGACGATCTTCGTGGGAGTGATCTGGCCCATGGCCAGTAAACCTTGGTGACCCCTGCCCAAGACCTTAAGTATCTAGGGCCTGAGTATGTCACTTCTATTGCACTCTGTGCACTTCAGCAAACAGCTTACACTATGCCTCAATTCTCTCTCAGTAAACTTATATATTAGATATTGGATATGTGACATGCAAAGTGATGACAAGAGCTGGAAGGAGAGGTCTGAATTTGTTTCTTGCCTGTAATTTTCATATTGCCAAGAAGAGGGGTGGGGGACTGGTTACTAGGATTAATTACTCCATTGACATGATTTCATGCAAGTCCACGAAAAGTTAAACTAGCTGTTGCCATATTTGCCAATCTCAACATACATTCCGGACTGAATGTCTTTCTAAAGGATGCAATGTATCAACAGGATGAAGGCTGGAGATAGAGAAGCCTTGCAAGGTGAGATGCCTAAGAAATACAGACGTATGCAAGAGTCCATTTAACAAGCGGAATACCGAAATGGATAGCTTCAGAATTCCCAGTAGTCAACTTTCCAGATTCGTCCCTCTCCAATTGCATCCAAGTAACTTCATACCTCATAGGCCTTAAAATATGGGTGTGTACACCTGTTTTTAAGCAACAGAAATGTGGAAAACAGCCCTGAGAGTCCAGAAAAGGCCCTCATCCTTTTCACTGCCCACAAAGCCAGGAAAAGAATATGGTAGCATTTTCCCCATCTCCCTTCCGCAACTCTTTCACATCTTTAGCTTCCTGGACTTGCCAGGCGAAATCAGGAAAATAATCTGGAGCAGCAAGGCTGGAATACCCCCAAGTAAAAGCAACACCCATTATGCTGTACAGCTTCATAACATTCTGGAACAAAATGGCAGCATTCAAAACAGGGGCTGTGGAAGCCCTGGGACCAGGATCACAGAAGAACACATCGCTTCGTGGCCTCCCCCCTCCCAACCCTTCTCTGCCACGGTGCTCCCAGCAGGTAGCTGAAATAAAGAGGCTTGAAACTCCGGATTCATGGCCAATAATACTCAGGATTATACAGGATACTGTGGATGTTTTGGGGGTTTAAGTCACGCCCTCTTAAAGCTTTGCGGGCAACCGCTTAATATCATCCCTGTGGCCACTTTTCTGGCTCTGGATATTTTTGGGGGGTCGTGGGGGGGAAGGGAGAGGGAGAGGAGAGGAGAGGAGAGAAGAGAAAGGAAGCCATCGGATCCCATTTTGGCACAACGATGAAGATGTTAACAACAACCGTTTCTGGACTGAAAGGAGGCCTCAAGGCGGCCGCCCTCTCCCCTCACAGGCCCGCGACCCCAGTCCCACCCAGCCGCCCTCCTGCCTAGCTCCTCGCCCGGTGGGGCCAGAGGCCTACAGGGCAGGCGGGGAAAGGGGGTGGGGCCCGGGCTCAGCTTCCCCGCCAGGCCTCGGCCAAGGCCTCGCTTCCCCCGGGGACCCCCGTGCGGGTGGGACCCTCCGCCCGGTCCCTTGGCTCCGCGGCAAGAGGGGCAGAGGCCCCTTACCTTCGCGGTACTTCTTGCGCAGCCGCCGGTGGACGCTCTTCACCACCCCGGAGAGCTTCTCCTGCTGCAGCTTCCGCTCCTGCTCCCGGGGCGGCGGCGGCGGGGGGGGGCACGGGAAGGAGGCGGAGGCGCCCGAGGGGGCCCCCAGCTCCGGCTCCATGGCTGTGGTAGCGGCAGCAGGGCGCCTGCGCTCCGCCTCGCTCCCTCCGCGGAAAGGGGGCGGCGGCCGTCGCCGGACTCTTCTGCGCCTCACGGCAAGCCAGGCAGGCAGAATTAAAAGTCTGGCCAAGGTCACGTGGCCCGGCTCGTCTCCCGTGGCTTGCTGGGAAATGTAGTCTCACGCCTTTCTTTTCTCTCAGGCGCAGCCGCCGGAAGCGCTGCCCGTTTCCGGATGCTTCGTTGTTATTTTTCCCACCACCACCCGGCTCCCCGTGGCTTGATGGGAAATGTAGTCCTTAGGCCTTTGGACTGTTGCTAGCGCTTCTGCAAGCAAATGCACCAGCGGCGACGCCTAAGCGTAAAGGGGAGGCAGGTTCTCAGAACTGTACATTATAAACCACCCATACGGTCCAAGTGGCATGAAGATTCACCTCCTGCTCCTAACATGATGCAAGCAATACAAATTATCCAGTTTTTAGATCCCCCACTCATAGGAGCCAACTCCTAGGGGCCATGGGGCTTTGCCTAACAACAACAACAATTTATTCTTTATACCCCGCCCACTCATAAAATATTTGAGGGGACCACACAAACCCCAAGTTGATGGGCATTGTCATTCAAATGGTGTCTGTGCACTGCATCATGTGATCAATTATGCAAAGCGGGGCTTACTTGCCCTCCCATCCAATACAGTATTTTATTCACGTTGCTACCCCTGCCCCCCCCTTCTTTGTAATAAGAGATGCTTGTAGGGCTTGGTTTGGTCAACACTAGTAATGTAATACATTTGTTTAAAAATACATTAAAAACAAACTTGTAAAAAAAACCCTAACAAAACCACACAATCCAGGGACCAGGGAGATTTTCCTGCTGTGTCCCCCCAGTTCACCTCAAGGGCGAATCTACTGGCTTCATCTTTATCCTTTCCTCTTTCTCCTTTGCCAGTCATTCGTTTGCTCTTGATTTTGTACAGATAGGTCAATTTTTTTTTATCATTTGAAGGAGCCTGAACTTTTCCGCACTCGTTTATAGTGCTATTCAACCTGTCCACATTTCCTAAATGCCCATTTCAACCCCTGCCAACCTCTGAATGTGGAGTTCTTGTTGGAAGTACACTGAAAAGGATATACCAAGAGCTCTGGCCAAAAGTTTCAATACAAGGAATAATTCCTACTCGAAAGTTGAAAAGAAAAACGTGTATATTCTGCCAAGAATAACAGTTTTAAACTAATAGTAAATTTAAACACAACATATATGTGCGACAGTTTTAAAATAATAGTAAATTTAAACACAACGTTTAAGTGCAGAAATAATGTAGTTCCAAATATGCAATAATATAGTATAAAGGTACATAAAATACCAGTACACAACAATTGTTTTATACAAGTCTCAATGGCAATCAAAAAGAGTCCATGTTATATGAAGTCAGAATAAAGAATCAAATAGGGCCAAAAAGAAGTATCCGGAGTATGAATTAGATGTACGACTCAGTAGTGGTGACCAGGACAGGGCCCTGTTTCGGAGTAAATGCCTTCTTCAGCTCGGTTTTTTAAGGAATATAAATCTGTTGGAAGTCTGTATCATTCAATTCTTTTGTGTTTCTTTTTCAACATGCGTCTTAGATAAATAAATCCAAACTTTCTTGCGTTTCTCTTGATTTATTTAGGCATAGGAATTTGTTCATTTTTTTCCTTCAAAATATAGTCCGGCTCCCCACAAGCTCTGAGGGACAGTGGACACCCCCTGCTGAAAAAGTTTGCTGAGCCCTGAGTTACTAAGTGTTCAACTCCTATTCATATCTTGCCGTGTATACATCAAATCAACCTCTCGTGCCAAATTCGCTCTACCTGTCTATCTTTAGCCGGTACCGTACTATTTCATATTTAACTTCAAGCATATAGCTTTTTTTTTTGAGAGAAACTACATAGATAATTTTTTTGAAAAGTTGCAAAACAAAGGCTGTGCTGCTCATAGGATGGGAAACCAATACTAAAATGTCATAAACAGAATTGTGATATGGGGACACAGTGAAAAATTGAAACTACGGTTCAAATATAAAAGAAGTCTCATATTTTATTCTGAACTTGAAGAGTTGTTAGATAATCAGAAATATAAGCGGGCTAGCCTGCTCCTATGACTTTAAGAGCAGCTTGATGTACAGACATCAGCAGATGAAGCCAGGCTATTTTGATAAACATTATAGCCTGCTAATGTCTGCACATCAGGGTATTCTTAAAGGAACAACTGCAGTAGTTATTTGAAAATTACTCAACCCTATGTGCCAATCACCCCAACCTTCTACTTATCTAGGATTATTCTCTCTTTTCTGTCAGGAGAGCTGACAAAAAGTTTAAAAGGTCATTATTTCTTGGTGGTAGTTTTGGTTAACATAAGCAATATACAGAAGCAGACACACACACACGTACAGTATGTGTATATGTGCATATATAAGGATCTGCATGCAGAGCAACTTTCAATTGCATATTTTGAAGTTATCAAAGGTAAATTCTTGTTTTTATTCCCTATTCTAAGGGGATTGGACTAGATGAGCCTTGGAGTGCTTCCAACGGCACAATTCTATGATTTTACCTATGTTCTTTTGGCATGTCTAACGCAACACAAGCATTATTAATTTTACGCAAATAGGTGGGAGCCAGACTAAGTCTGCCATCCTAGGTATGCTTATGAGGAAGTAAATTCCATTAACTCAACAAGTTACTCATGAACAGACAAAGAATTGCAGTGTAAGTTGCATTTAGTTCCCAGTGAAATAAATGAGACCTAAGTCATCACTAACTTTTTCAAGTTTTTAAAAAATGGGCTCTGTGTAACAGTGCAATCCTCTGCACATTTTCTGAGAGACAAATCCCACTCAGTTAAATGGAGCTACTTACAGGTCAACATGCCTAGGATTGCAGCTTTTGTCTTGATTCAATCCAAAGGCTGGGTGCACCACAGAAATTATGTTTCAAACATCTGTTCTTAAAGCTGTAGGGAGCTGTAAGTACTTCTTAATATTCTCCATCATGCTAAAATGATATACTAAGCACAACAGGAACATGGAGACATGTTAAAATATAATATACAAGACGCTTGGGTGATTTCTAGGAGGCAAACTTCAGGTTACTCTTTCAAAACCAGGCCTATCTTGAGGGTATGTTGTACTGGATAAGGAAGGACGCTAACAAAATCACATCTAGGCACTTGCACACCTAGATAGATGCCCGTTCAGGATTATCAACAACTCTGTCGCTATCAAGAACAATAAGCCACCTTTCCACACAATGGTGCCAAAGCAGCTAACAACAAACAAGATAAAAGGCAAGAGAAACAGTCCTGTGAAACACAATGCATAGATTAAGAAGGTAAGAAAACCCAGCCTGACTGGCATGTTCTCTCCCTCCTGGTCGTTCTTTCGGGAGCTTCAAAAGCTTTCTTCAGCCCAAACATCACAACGACCGATGCCAACAGACACCGGCACACTTAGGGATCCACAGTCTTCACAGCTTGCATAACAGACCTCAGCAACTCAGCATTTTGGCTAATCTACTTTATTTACATATAAACACACACGGAGCACAGCAACATGGCTCCCTCTCTCTCTAGCATCAGACAGCAAAGAGAAAAAGAACAAAGGACAACAGTCCCACTTCACAGTAACACAAACATCCTGTCTCCATCACTTCCCACTCTGTGGAGTCAAAACATACACCGTCATGTGATAGACAACAATCCCATGACTGCGATCATGGAGCAGGAATTCTAACAGAGAAGACACCCACACTAAGTGAGCTTTTTCCCTACTACTGTGTTCAGCACTAAGGAACTGAATATAAGGCCTATGTGTTTTGGTTCTCATCCTTTCTTCTTAAAGCACCCCTACCCACATAAACCACCCTAAACTATGAGGTACATCCTCTTCAGAGGCCCTTTGTGACTCACCTACCAACAGGCAAGTGAACAAGGACTAGGGCTTTTTCCCCCCAGGCACCTGTCCACTCACCCACAACCTGTTCTTCTGCTTCTTCAGCATGGCGCAAAACCCATTTTATGCACCCAGGCTTTTAAGTTCAATTTTCATTTGTTATTTAGGTTCCACATTTTTATCCTGATTTCTGTCAGTTTGTGTGGCTGATTACTGTAAGCCATACAGGAAAACTCAAAGCAGGCCCAAAACTGAGTAAAAAGAAAATGCATTCATACTTACTCCTGCTGCTCTCGCCTGATGCATTGTTTCCCCTTATCATTATGTTAAACAAAGTAAAGCTAGAAGGGCCTGAAGTGTGCTTTCTTGATGTATGTAGCACAGCCGCTGTACTCAAGCCCCTAGGTACCCTATACACTTACAGCAATCCTCTCAAACATGACACCTGTGCCAAATAATCCCTTTATCCAATTGGTGGGCTGGCCAGATATCTGATAGCCAGATAATTAGATGGTGGGGTGGACCTGAAAATGATCTGCTAAGAATACTGCAGAATCTAAATGTGTACTTTTCTTTTCTTTTACCTTAATCTTTGTTATATTCATTCATATATGACAAAAGTTGGTAGAATAAGTGGCTCAAGGAAAGAATAACATCATTACTATTAGATTATCCCCCATCCATCCCATGCTCTTGGAACCCTGTCTCTATTCTGTTCCTTCCACAGCATTCTGCTGTACAGAAATGTGGAGCCTTTTCTGGTATGCTGATCATTAAATAATGCTAAAAGCTTCTCATATTGCTAGATAGTTAAGTCACACCCTCTCTCCTCCAGAGAGGAAGTGAAGTTTCTTTCCTCTTCCTTCCTTTCTCTCACTCTCTCTCTCTGCGTCATGTAGCCAACAAAGACAGATGTGTCTTAGCTAGTTCAGAACTTAGAGCACATGTCTGAAGCTATCTTGCTGTATTTTCTACTGAAGAGCATTTTGCTTGTTTTATCCTTGCTGTTGCGTGGAACAATGCATGACTGAGTCCTTGAATCTGTAAGTATAGCATTTTAAACTTACTTAACAGTGTGTGGTGTGCTCGTTGCAAGAGAGGGTAGAAAGAGGTTAGCTGCTGTGTGTAGCTGAAGCTGGCTAAAAGGTTTAACAGCCTATATTCCAGATGCTTCACTGAGCTGTTTATTTTGTGAATTTAATACCCTGCTGCTGGAGATCTCTGTGTGCTAGCCCCATGTTTTGAATTCAGGCACCCAGCCATTTCTTTTTGTTGTTTACCCACACATGGATTCATATATTTAATTCCCCACACTTCATGCTCACAAATGGATCTGAAGGATTTTATATACAGTGTCCCTGCTCATATCATGTCTTCATTTATTTTAGCAAGCCTCCCTGTTGAAATCTTTTGCTGAGTCATTCACAGCAATAGCTAGATTCTCTGGGTATATATGTTTACACCCCCTATTGCAGTCAGTATGAATACACCAGTGTAGGCTTCTGAATTGCCTCCATGGGATAATAATTTAAGCATTTGCTAAGTGTTTAGCAGGACTTATCCAGCCCTCAGCAATGACCCCTGTGTCCTGTTGACTATTTTCCCCCTTCCCTTTATTTTTACAGTTCCTGTCTGCCATGAGCCATTACTGATTTTCAAGCTGCTTCTTTTGTGTCAACCTTTTTGTTGGCATACAAGTTTCTTTCTTTCTTTTCTTCTTTAGCAAATGTTGTCAAAACAGCCAGCCAGTCCAACAGGCTCTCCTGTCTTGATGTCACTCAGAATGGCCTGTGTCTTTTGCATAGATTCATGATTTTGTCAGCACTTGCTATGTATAATCTTGCTTACTAGTCAGTTCATGTGCAGTGGGCTGAGGACAGTACACTGATGTCAGGAAATGACAGGACAGAGGAGGAGATGTTAGTTGGGCTAATCTAAAGAGACTGGCGATATCATAAATATTTAAAAATTGGAATATTTGTGTCTACTGAAGCCAGGGCAAGACCCAAGAAAACAGAGGCTACCGAAACAGCATCCAAAGAACTCGTGTAATACAAATTAGTACTAAATTAAGCTTGTATATATATTTTTCCCAACTGTGTACCTCTAAGATATTCTTTTCAGCACAGCCCTAACCATATCTACTCAGAATTAAGTCCCATTATATTTTGTGGGGCTTACTCCCAGGTAAGTATGATTAGAACTGCAGCCTTAGTATGAAGTAGCAGATGTTAAGAGAATACATAAAAAATGTTAGGGTGGAGTAGGAGACAGACACTGAGAGAAATTTAGTAACGTAACATAACACTTAGGTATTGTTCTGACCACTGGACTGTTTGTCTCTTTTGTTAAGTAGATTGCTAGCCAATGGCCCAGAATAGCTAGTAGGTATTTTTTTAATGGGAGCTAATGGCTGGCAAATGTAGAGAGATCATATCTAGAATCCTTGGGATGTAAGCAGAGGCTATAGCAGGGACCCCAACATTTTTGGACTCCAGGGGGCACATCTATAACTCTAAAAAACTGTTGTGGACATCACAAATACCCATGTCAAAGAAGGAAAAACTGGTGATACTCAGAACCAACAGGGGAGGGCAGGGGCTTTGTGGGGCACCAAGGGGCAGGTGTCTGAAGGTATCAAAGCACCTACAAGTGCCATTTTGGGGATGCCATGTGATAGGAAAGAATTCATTTTCTCCTCCACAGGCCATCCCAGCGAAAGGGAGGAGGTTAAGATAGGTGTGTGTAGAGAAACCTGCAGTTTGGAAAAGCAAGGCAGAGTGAAACACATGGAGATTGCTGAGAGCTATCTGTCAGCTCTGAAGATGCATTGAGGTGTAGAATTGAGAGCCGATTCAGCACTTGACTTGCTGGAATGTCCATCTGTAATGCAAGGCAAAAACAAGTTAATGCTATGGGTGAAGAACCTCATGACTGCTCTTAAAATATTGTGCCTACTTTAACCTACCAGATAATGATGGTGTTGATAATGATTATAGTCATTACAATCATTCTGCCATTATATTTTTAATGTGTTTTCTCCCAAAGGGCTTGCACTTTTCTCCCTGTAGCACTAGTGAACACAGCTACTGTCTTTTTAAAAAAGCAAGCAGCTTTCCACTTGGTTTGCAAGGCTACTTTCATTGCAGAAAGATTCATTCTTTATGCTAAGCTGGAAGAGTGGTCACGCTATTGTCAGAGTTGAACTAGCATCACAGTTTCACGGCTGCTGAGCTGAAGGTGCTCCCTTTGTTCCCCAGATTGGTTGTCTGTGCAATCCATTATTCTGTTGTCGCCTCACTGGTTCAAACTGTGTACAGTGGTACCTCAGGTTAAGTACTTAATTCGTTCCGAAGGTCTGTTCTTAACCTGAGGTACCACTTTAGCTAATGGGGCCTCCTGCTGCTGCTGCGCCACCACTGCACGATTTCTGTTCTCACCCTGAAGCAAAGTTCTTAACCCGAGGTACTGTAACCTGAAGCGGAGTCTGTAACCTGAAGCGTATGTAACCCGAGGTACCACTGTACTCTATACTTACTCCAGTGATGTCACTGGAACTGTCTGGAGGAAGCAGTCTTGCATTATTGAGGCATTCATTGAACTACTCTATTCATTTTAGTCTGGTGCCTAGAAATCTGTAGTAATCTTGCATTCTGTTCTGAAATCCTTGCAAGTTACCTTATTGGTCATTTATGTACTTGTGTGGTTCTAGGATTGCTCAGGGCTCCAGCCTTGCTGGCTCTTCTGGTGAGTCAAGCCAACAGGCTATTTGCAGATGTTTTAAGATGTACGTAATCTTGGCTCTTAAGATGCTTGCTGTTGCTGAATCCACATACATGTACTAGGTCCCAGAGATGAGTGTCCACAAGTGTCCACAATCTATGACAGTGACTGCTGATCCATGCTAAATATGAGCAGTTTTCACAGCTCAATGGTTTAAGATCTATTACAAAGTTAATTGCGTGCTATTGCTATATGCACACAACTTTTGACTTAATTCTGGTACAGTTCTGAAACCAAAAATACAATCAATATAAGGAATATTTTGGGCAGGGAAGGCTATTTGCAAATGTTCTTCCAGTTTATAGATTCATACGTCATGCTCCATTTCACATGGCTGTGCTGAAAATAAGGCTAGTTCAGCTCTTTGTGCCATAAGGAACTAATTGTAATTCAGTGAGGAGAACGGGGGTCTCCTAAGAACTATCACCACATTTAACAAGCTTTCATTCCCAGGGTTCTTTGGGGGAAGCCATAAGTCTTAAGGTGGTATAGGAGCTGTAAATATATGGTGTGGGTCTGGGTATTATCTACCCTTTCCACAAACAAATCAGAGTGAATGCTCCTTAAATAGCCCGTGCCATCTAATCTTCCTACAAACAAATCAGGATGAATGGTCAGTAAACAGGTCTTCTGGAACCATACTGAGAGGGCAAAACAGAAGTTCAGGACCACGGACAGCTCCAAATCGAACTGGGACAGAATTTAGTAGCTCCAGGATTCCAAGAGCTAGGGTTTTACTCCAGCAAAGTCTGGAGCTAATTGAAGACTTAAATTGTCTGCAGATAAATCAGAAAAGAAAGGCTCTGGAGATAAATCCTCTATTTTAAAATCTGGCAACATTTACCTTGGAAATGTTCTCTGAACCATTGTTTTCTTGCAGAGGAGCTTCTTTACCTCTGTTCCTTTAAAATGACTTAAAAACACCCTTTTCTATCTCACTCTTTAAAGTAATCAAGGTGGCTAACAGCAAAAAACAGCCCACAATTCAACAAAAATATAAAAATGATAGTCACAATGTAAAAGTATGGCAACAGGTAAAACCAGAGGGTTATTTCTTAAGCAGCGAAACTGGTATAAAATGATATATATCTGTAGTACAGATAGGACTTCCATTCTGCCGCCCTTGATGAAACTGATTCCTTGTGTGGTTTTGGATGATATAGATCCTGGGGCCAAAATAGTCACAAAGTCCTGCCATTCCTGTGTACAGACAGCACCCAATAGTGGTGTTATTTGCATTGTATCAAGAGAAAGAAATGACAACATCACAGTGTAAGACCCCTAAAATTGGAAGGGACTAAAAGGCTCTTGTTGGGAGGCATTACCATTTGCAAGCCACACTTTTAGCAATGCATTTTGCATTTTGCTTTGTTAGAAATAAAAGCAATTTTCAGAGTAAATGCTTTCGCAAATGCAAACTGCATATGCCTATAAGGAAATAAAAATATATCTTTAGAGCTAAGCCTAGCTATTTTGTCACAATACTTACCCTGGGGAAGGAAATCCAGTTGGTCTCACAGCTGGTTTTGTAGCTGATGTCATTTTTTGATACTCATTCCCTTCAGGTATAAGAGCATTTGAAAAGAAAGGAGTCATTTAAGTGAGGAAGCGGGAGTACCAAATTATGTTACTTGAACCATTCCTGTGCTTTTTATCCATGCCTGCAGGTCGTGTTAATTGTCGTTCTTCCTTTTTTTTTAATATTCCAAATTATCCTCTATAAGCAAAATGCAATATAGCAAGTATGCACCATCTGCAGCACTCAAATGAAACTTTCAGGGAACAGTTTCTCTTGCAAGCCTGAATTTCCCAATTGAAAGTGTATGATTACAATTCCTGCTTGTATATATAATAGAAAAATGGATAGACGGAGAAGGTGTAAGGTGCTCAGCCCAAATTAGTGCAGGTGATCTCTATTGTGTAAGCTGCATCTGCATCTGTATCACATATTGGTTTAGGAACTGTGGGGTGTAAATTAGATGCACATCTCAATGCACACATGGAGGAGCATATTCATATGCACCCTCTGGGCTAGCCAGTTGCCCTCAGGTATGGTGGAGGATGCCCTGTCATCAGTACTGAGGTAAGATTCAATTCTCAGTCCAGTTGGCTTCTTTACCTGGCATTGGGTGAGGGACACCATCTTGTCCTTTGCCTCAGGCAGCAAAATGTCTTGAGGTGGCTCTGTGCTACACATCCCTAGCCACAGAATTTTTTTTAAATGCATTATTGTAGATGGACCTGAGCAGCTTAACTTCTCCCTCAAAAAGTAAACACCACCGTAGCTGGTCTACATTTTGTGATAGGTGCAAATATGTTCTTAAGATGCTTGTCCGTTTAGTATTTAGGTGTGCAATGCTGCATTCTAGAGGAGGTTATGTGATACAGGAAAACAGAGTAACTGAAGCAGTAGAACCTCGGAAAGTAAGATGGGGGAAAGGATGGGTATTGTTCTCCCCCCCCCACTCTGTTTAGTTATAAAATTAAGCCCACCCTCAGTTTTATCTATAATAGAAAATCCCCACTGTGGGTCATGATACAGTTTCAGATTTGAAGAAGAAACTTCTCTTTCATGACTGATGAGACTGAATGAATGAGATTATAGTATGTGTTTGGGAGGGAGCCTGTGCACTGACTCTCCCCACAAAATTATAGGGGCTTGCCTGGTCTTTTTACATGAGTAGAATGTGTGCTTTTATTTAAAATGCATCTCTGAGTTATTTGTGGGGAATAGGAATTCATTCACCCCCCCCCCAATATAGTCCGGCCTCCCACAAGGTCTGAGGGACAGTGGACCAGCCCCCTGCTGAAAAAGTTTGCTGATCCCTGATCTATACATTTTTATTGAACTTGTGCCCATTACTGTATAGATCTTTAATTCCAGTCAGTTCTGTCTGCAAGGGCAGTTCTTTATTCTGGTTGTAGTTTATACATAACTGATTCTGGTACCTGTTCTCAAACTTGTTAACTTTTATGAAGATTACCCGCTCTGAGACCCCACAGCTAATTCTCCCCTGGCCTCCTCGCTGGCCCAAGTAGGACTAATTCAGCCAGCTAGCCCTGGTGATTATCTAATGCTTATTAGATGGATTTCCCCTAAATTGATTTCTGAACTTTGAATTTTATTGTTATTCATGTTTTTATACTGTATTTTATGCTGCTATTACAATTAAGTGTTTTATATTTGTTGTCAGCCACCCTGAGCCTGGTTTTTGAACCGGGAAGGGCGGGGTGTAAATAAAATTTTATGATTATTTATGATTATTGTGGGCCTCTACGTGGAGGCTCTTTTAAATTGCTCTGAGTAACAGGTGGTGTCACTTTGTAAATAGTTTGGGTGAGTCTGTGTTTATTGTGTGAGTTTTGTGCTCTTTAGTACACCACTGCAAACACCGTAAAACAAAAGTTCCAGTAGCAGGGTCAAAGGTAACCCATTCCATGTGATAAGGAGTTTATTGTGGGGTGACAGATGCTATGTGGCAAAGTTTATTTTAGGGCAGCTTCTACACGGAAAGAGCTGCCTGAATTTGGTTCTGTTGTCTGCTGCGGAACAGCTCTGGAATCAGCAGCTGAAGATGGCGGTCAAACATATGGTGGCCTCATCACCTATAGGAACTTGTGGAGCTGCCGACAAACTTATCATTTCTTTGAAGAGCTCCAACTTGTTCAATGGAAAAATGTGCCATTGGATTATATTCTCATTGAAATAATATATGCATGGTTGACTAAAATAGGAAGACTAGGGCAGTCAACACCAGTTCAGAGTCTGTGGGTCTCAGTAAATATTCCCTCAAAAGTATTCCCTCAGAAATATTCCCTCAAAAATAAAGCACAAGAAATTACAGTGGTACCTCGGGTTACATACGCTTCAGGTTACATACGCTTCAGATTACAGACTCTGCTAACCCAGAAATAGTGCTTCAGGTTAAGAATTTTGCTTCAGGATGAGAACAGAAATCGTGCTCTGGCGGTGTGGTGGCAGAAGGAGGCCCCATTAGCTAAAGTGGTGTTTCAGGTTAAGAACAGTTTCAGGTTAAGTACGGACCTCCGGAACAAATTAAGTACTTAACCTGAAGTACCACTGTAGTCTCTGGTTCATGTTCAGTTCCTGTTTGCACTGGCTTGGCTTCTCCTACATTGAACATATCCCCTTAAATATACCCACATTTCACTGGACGCCAGGACTGGAGAACAACTGTTTCATTCTGAACAGAGGAGAGGTGCAAAGAGCTTCTCTCTGGGAGCAAGTGTAGCAGTGATTGACATAGGTGTGTTTTCCCCCCATTGATGGGCAGTCGTGTCTGCACCATTTTGCATCCCTGTCTCTTTTCCTGCTCTTTTGTAACAGCCATTTTGTGATATGCAGCTGCCCTGTGACAGCCATTTTGTGGTATGTCACAAATACCCTGTACCCATTTTGTGGCCGGCACCCACAGCGCCACCTCAAAATTCCAAATGCACCCACTGACCCAAAAAGACTTGTGGTTCCTGGACTAGGGGGAAATATTCCAAGAATTCTTTTTTTAAGAAGCAAAGCAGTTTCAATCTGCCTTTATATACTACCCTATGAATTGCTAGATTGTTTATCTCTTTCGAGGCAGCATGTCCAAAACTTCATTGCTGTGAAACAGTGATTCAATCTGTGTTAGACAATACATTATCCAAGCCACTTTTTTATATATTGCACTGTGTACAGTGAAAAATGCTCTATAAACAATCTTATAAAACCAACTGAGCAGCCTAACTGTATAGCCTCAGTGTATACTTTATCTCTTCGTTTATATAGACTGCAATAAGCAAATGCTTGTAGTGTCCTATGGGGACTGCAAATTAAATTGAAAATTGTTTTGACTTATGTGCAATGTACTGTACAGTATAAAAAACCTTCCCAAATAAACTGTAATAGCTGAGGGGGAAGATGAATTACAGCACAGAGGATAAAGTAAAAGAAGCATTGGCAATGTGTAGACCATTTTTGGCGCTTGAGGGAAAAGAAGGCATGAGACAATGTGCATCAGATTAGAAATTAGGGCTCAGTGCCAGATGTAAGATGCAGTTTTATATATGCTTACCTGGGAGTAAGTCTCCTTGAATTAAAGAGTGTGTACTTTTGAGCAGATATGTATGATGCATTCCTACATACCCAGGAGGAAGTGGTCATTGATTTCAATGGGAGAAAATGAAGCACATGGTTAATTCTCTCAATGGAAGAAACAGACGAATTTATATATTAGAATGTCTCTATTACAGTCTTTTGATAAAGAAATTCCTAAGGTGGCATGCATATATATATATATATATATATATATATATATAAATATGTATGTATGTATTTTCTGCCATTTAATTACCTATGCTTGCTACAACTGTTTGTCCTGTTTAATTGTCTGATGGGTGCTTTCATGTATATTGTGGCTTGTCCATATATATATACACACACACACACACAGAGAGAGAGAGAGAGAGAGAGAGAGAGAGAGAGAGAGAATATATATATATATTCTCTCTCTCTCTCTCTCTCTGTGTATATATATATGGACAAGCCACAATATACATGAAAGCACCCATCAGACAATTAAACAGGACAAACAGTTGTAGCAAGCATAGGTAATTAAATGGCAGAAAATACAAATAATCTCAAATGGTCTCTAGAATAAAACTGCCTTTGCCTGGAACCAAAAGGCCAATAAAGATGAAAAGGAGCAAACCTTGATGGGGCGGGAGTTTCGCAGTCTCAGTGTCACAGCTAAGAGGCCCTTTAGCCATGTTTAAGGCTGCAATTCTGTACATGTTTCCACGAGAGTAACTTCTGTTGAATTCCATGGGACTTACTCACTTAGACAGGCATAGGATTGTGCTGAAAGTTTGGTTGGATCATTTTGGCTGGGCATTGAATTAAACACATCGACCAATTTATGAGTTTTATTGGTTAATTTAACCGTATAATCTGCACACAATTCCATACGGATAACAAGAATTGTTAAGCCCAAAGCACTCTTCCTTTGTTATTAGGTGATGCATGTGGGTGACTCATCTTAAAAGAAGCCACTCTCTCTGGTGTGAAATATCTGCTGCCAGTTTCATCAGGGGGTACCCTTTTAAGCAAGCACAATGTTTTTAATCGAAGTGATCGTTGAACTAAACATTGCAGCTCATATCTATCAATTTGCATAAGGCGGCCACATCAAGGGATTCCTGGTTTACCCTTTGTATACAAACCCTTACATAGACTCTGATCATTCTCATGACATCTCGCCCCTCCTGCCCTCAATGAGCAGGGACTGAAAATTGACATGATACTCATAGCTGTGGTATACATTTATTTTAATTTGTACAGCCTTTTGAACATTTCTGCTGGTTATTAATCATAGTAACATTCTGCAGCAATGTTGTATAATTGACATATTCACGAAAACGCAGTCTGACTAATTGCTGGCAGTCTTGTGAAAGTTAATGAACCAATGAATTTCAATCATTTGCTGTTTAGTCATAATTCAGCTCTCAAACTCCACACCCTGTGCATTTCACATATCACACCAATGAATGTTGGGATTGCTTCAAAGAAGAAGTAGATTGAAGCTGTAATCCTATTGCACTTACCTGGAAGTAAGTACCATTGAACTCAATGAGACTTGCTTCTGAGCAGACAGGTGTAAGTTTGAGTAGTCTGACTGCACTGTTAGCCAGTTAAAATGCACTCTTAGTTCAGAAGGTTAGTAATGTAAGAAATATACAAAAACATTTAGCAAGTCAACAGGATTTCTAACTGGTGAAACAAACTACACAATCTAATTTGGATTACATCTTGTTATATCAACAGCAGCATTGTCAAAGATGTGGACGATTTGTCTTTTCTGCAGTTTAGCGATGCCACCCGTTCTTATGCATGTTTACTCAGAAGTAAGTCCCATAGAGTTCAATGGGGGAAGAATTATTCCCAAGTAAGTGTACACAGGATTGCAGCCTCATAGGCCCCTGAAAAGACAGTAATAGGAACACTAGACAGTCGGGACAAATGTTAACATCACATTCTCCCATTGTTTCCTTTAAGTGGGATATAAATCTTTAAAAAAAATTGTATGTGGGGAGTGGGGGTGGGATGGATGTTTGGTTGGGCTTGGGGAATTTTTTTGATTTTGATGTTTTTGTAATTTTTACAGTTTTTTGTTTGTATTGTTTTATTGGTTTTGTTTGTCTGTCTGTTTGTTTAAGGTGTTATTTTGTTCTTAAGGGGAGGGGTCAGGGCTGCCGGGGAGTGGGCCCCAGCCCACAAAATGGCTGGGGCATGTTCCACAGGGGGGGATGCACTGGGACAACCGATCTGAGTGATCACGGGTAGGAGGAGGAGTTACGCTAAGACTAGACCATGTCATTACAGAGGGCAGGTTTAGTCGTTGTCTGAGGACTATTCCTGCTTCCGGGTCTGGTCCTGACCGGATGGATACTAGAATCAGCAAGGGATACCTACATGACCTGAAGGTGCTGCTGTGCAATGCCAGGTCAATGATTCATAAGACTACTGCCATCCATGACTTGATCATGGATGGAGGACTTGACCTGGCATGTGTAACAGAGACTTGGTTGGATGAAGCAGATGGGCCTGTCCTTGCCGCTGCTTGTCCACCAGGTTTCTCTTACGCACAGCAACCCAGGTCATGTTGCTGGGTTGCTGGGTTGCTGGGAGGGGGGGTTGCAGTGATTTTTAGGAAGTCATTAGTTTGCACCAGGCGCCCTATTGGGAAGACCCAGTTTTCCGAGTGCATGTTCTGGAAGTTGGGCAATAGGGGCAGTACAGGATTCCTTTTGGTGTACCGACCTCCCCGCTGCACCAAGGATTCCCTGCCCGAGCTGCTTCAGGTTGTGGCAGATGTTCTCCTGGAGACACCTAGCTTGGTCGTCCTAGGGGATTTTAACATCCATGCTGACACGACCTTACAAGGGGCCACTCGGGACTTCGTGGAAAGCATGGCCTCCATGGGGCTGTCCCTGAATAAGTCTGGCCCAACTCATAGCCACAGACATGCCTTGGACCTGGTGTTTACCTCTATGGATGTTGGTGATCTGACACTAAGTAAAAGCGAAACAAAAGAAGTGCCATGGTCAGATCACTTCCTGGTGCAACTGGACTTCTCTGCGACCCATCCCCTCTGCAGGGAGGTGGGACCAATTCGGATGGTCCACCCCCGCCACTTAATGGATCCAAATGGTTTCCAGAGAGTGGTAGGGGATGCTTTATCCCATGTTGATGGCCTTTCAGCTGATTCCCTGGTGGCCCGCTGGAATGTGGAGTTAACCAGGGCTATTGACTGTTTGGCTCCGAAGCGCCCTCTCCGATTGTATGGAGCCCGGACAGCCCCGTGGTTTTCCATGGATCTGAGGGCAATGAAACAATTGTTGAGACGGCTAGAGCGCCGGTGGCGGATAACTCATTCCAAATCTGACCGGACACAGGTTAGAGCTCAACGTCGAGCCTACCAAGTGGCGATAGCGACGACGAAGAAGAATTTCTTCACCGCCTCTATTGCATCTGCAGAAAACAGCAGCAGGAGACTTTTTCAGGTGGTTCACAATTTAGCGGAACCACCTGCAACATCGGGGCCCAGTACGGGCCACACGTTCTCCTGCAATGATTTTGCAAAGTTTTTTGCAGATAAAATCGCTCAGATTCAGGAAGAAGTAGACTCCACTGTGGGAGCAGGGCCGGGGCGGGAGGGTGCTAGAGTATTGTCTAGTCAAATTGAGTGGGATCAATTCCAATCTGTTACCTCCGAGGATGTGGACAGGCTGCTTGGACGAGTGAAGCCAACCACCTGTCTCCTGGATCCTTGCCCATCCTGGCTTATAAAAGCTAGCCGGGAAGGACTGGGCGATGGGCTTTGTGGGGTGGTGAATGCTTCCCTCCATGAGGGAGCATTCCCAGAACCGCTGAAAGAGGCGGTTATTAAACCGCTTCTTAAAAAACCATCTTTAGATGCGGCCACGATGGCCAACTATCGCCCAGTCTCAAATCTTCCATTCTTGGGCAAGGTGATAGAGCGAGTGGTTGCTGAACAACTCCAGGCACGCCTGGAAGAAGCGGACCATTTGGATCCCTTCCAGTCGGGATTCAGGCCTCATCATGGGACTGAAACTGCCTTGGTCGCACTGGTTGATGATCTCCGCTGGGCTAGGGACAAAGGTGAGAGCTGTTTCCTAGTTCTGCTGGATCTCTCAGCGGCGTTTGATACCATCGACCATAACATCCTTCTGGACCGTCTTGAGGGGCTGGGAGCACTGTCATACAGTGGTTCCGCTCCTTCCTCCTGGGCCGTGTTCAGAAAGTGGTGGTGGGGGATGAGTGTTCAGACCCCTGGGCTCTCACTTGTGGGGTGCCTCAGGGTTCTGTCCTCTCCCCCATGCTTTTCAACATCTACATGCAGCCGCTGGGAGAGATCATCAGGAGGTTTGGGCTGGGTGTTCATCAGTATGCAGATGATACCCAGCTCTACCTCTCTTTTAAATCAGAACCAGTGAAGGCGGTGAAGGTCCTGTGTCTGGAGGCGGTTGGAGGATGGATGGCAGCTAACAGATTGAGGTTGAATCCTGACAAGACAGAAGTACTGTTTTTGGGAGACAGGAGGCGGGCAGGTGTGGAGGATTCCCTGGTCCTGAATGAGGTAACTGTGCCCCTGAAGGACCAGGTGCGCAGCCTGGGAGTCATTTTGGACTCACAGCTGTCCATGGAGGCACAGGTCAAATCTGTGTCCAGGGCAGCTGTTTACCAGCTCCATCTGGTACGTAGGCTGAGACCCTATCTGCCTGCGGACTGTCTCGCCAGAGTGGTGCATGCTCTGGTTATCTCCCGCTTGGACTACTACAATGCACTCTACGTGGGGCTACCTTTGAAGGTGACTCGGAAACTACAACTAATCCAGAATGCGGCAGCTAGACTGGTGACTGGGGGCAGCCGCCGAGACCATATAACACCGGTCTTGAAAGACCTACTTTGGCTCCCAGTACATTTCTGAGCACAATTCAAAGTGTTGGTGCTGACCTTTAAAGCCCTAAACGGCCTTGGTCCAGTATACCTGAAGGAGCGTCTCCACCCCCATCGTTCTGCCCGGACGCTGAGGTCCAGCGCCAAGGGCCTTCTGGGGGTTCCCTCATTGCGAGAAACAAAGCTACAGGGAACCAGGCAGAGGGCCTTCTCGGTAGTGGCGCCCGCCCTGTGGAATGCCCTGCCAGCAGATGTCAAAGCGATAAACAACTACCTGACATTCAGAAGACATCTTCAGGGAAGTTTTTAACATGTGATATATTACTGTATTTTTGGTTTCTATGGAAGCCGCCCAGAGTGGCTGGGGAGGCCCAGCCAGATGGGCGGGGTATAAATAATAAATTATTATTATTATTATTATTATTATTATTATTATTATTATTATTATAAAAATGTGTCTTTCCCCACATCTGACTGCAGAGTTGCTGCAGTCGCATTTCTTTCTTCTAAGATGCAGTATTTATTAGTGCGATAGATGACTGGCACTCTTCCTTTTCCATGCTGTTAAATTTGTATCCTATATACTATTATGCCATTTTTATTACACCGTACAATAAGAATAGCAACTTGGCAGGGAAGTCAGGTTGGTGTATATAGCTGTGCTCCAGTAGCAATAAAAATCTGCTCCAATTAATAGGCATTCTGTGCACCTTAATTGCTTCTGCACACAGAAATGAAGAGGCAGTCCCTTGTTACCTATTCTCATCATCCTCTATTTCTGATTAATTTGCTTCTCTCCTCAGGGCTTCTTAAAGCACTGAAGAAAAAAGAGCAGTTCTTCTGCATACTTAAATATCAGCTCTATTTCCAGTATCTTTGAGGTTACTCGCACAAAAAGGAATGCGAAAAATAAAAGCTCATTAGAGTTCCGTATCCTACACGGCTTCTGATGGGAGACCTTTGTAAATGATCCCTGCATGTACTGTTGGAGAGTCCAGCAGTATGAATTTAGCTGATTTTCTGTCTGCAAAAAATAAAATAAAAAAAATCAATGCTAATATTCATAGAACAATGGGAGAACAATTTAACTTCCCAGAACCCTCTCTGGTGGACCTTAAGGCAGGCATTTTGGAGCAAAGGAAAAGTGCATCATGAAGTAGCTAGATTGCAATTTCTTGAGAAATACGGTGTTATCGTTTGTGGGTTAAATCAAGACAAAGGTTTGCTTGTTTTTTAATCAACTTGTGTGTGTTAGTCAACTGAGCAATGCCAGGGTATCTGTGCTATCTGTGACTTGTTTCTTGTGAATAGTTCCTGGCTCCACTACAGAGGTTGATGCAATCATCTCCACAATGCTTATCACCGATCTGCTTAGGAGTGCCAGCTTGGCCCATGACCCTGGGGGCCCGGGGCCGTGGGTACTATGCAGTGTGCATGGCCCTGGTACCCAAATTTGTGGTGCCCAGCCCCTTCATGGGAAATTTTGTGGGTGCTCAGGCACCCAGGGCTCCAGGTACTTGGCACCTTGAATCTACTACTGTGTGCCTATTTAACATACATTTATGCTCTAATTTTCACTGGCTGTATTTTTTTTGCATCTTCTTGCCATTCAACTCCTGCTTTACAGTTTTCTCATTAATATACCTGCCAGTTACGATTTCACTTCATGCATCTCACGAAATGGGTTTGAATCCTTGAAAGCTTATCATAAAAGTGGCTTACACCATATTTGTTGGTTTTTAAGGTGGCGTGTGACTCAATGCCATTTAAAGCTCTTATCGTTTCTTGCAAACAGTACCTTAGGGTCATTTCCCACCTGGTGTAAGTGGGTTTGCAACTATTTGCATGCTTGACAGAGAACAGCAGCTCATCCTGGAAGTGGGGTAGGAGAGCTAGAAAAAACTCACATCAGGCAACTAGTGCGTCCCTTTTGTTTCAGATAGTACATGGGTAAAGGTAAAGGTACCCCTGCCCGTACGGGCCAGTCGTGTCCGACTCTAGGGATGTGCGCCCATCTCACTTAAGAGGCCGGGGGCCAGCACCGTCCGGAGAAACTTCCGGGTCACGTGGCCAGCGTGACGAAGCTGCTCTGGTGAGCCAGCACCAGTGCAGCACACAGAAACGCCATTTACCTTCCCGCTATAAAGCGGTACCTATTTATCTACTTGCACTTGGGGGTGCTTTTGAACTGCTAGGTGGGCAGGAGCTGGGACCGAAAGACGGGAGCTCACCCCGCTGCGGGGATTCGAACCGCTGACCATACGATTGGCAAGTCCTAGGCACTGAGGTTTTACCCACAGCGCCACCCGCATCCCTACATGGGTAGTACATGGGTAGACAAGTCTAAAAAACCCGGGACACACCTTTTCATGGCCCTCTAGCAGCTATGGTGGCTCATTTACCAGAAGTAAAGTATTTAGCATTAACTCTGGAAGTGTATACTCAATTCTGATCAAACTCATACCCTCCAACATTTGTCTGGTGAAAATAGGGACATCCTATTCCATATGATTATTAATAATAATTTTATTATTTATACCTTGCCTATCTGACTGGGTTGCCCTAGCTACTCTGGTGGCTTCTGAGATATATAAAAACATAATAAAACAATAAACATTCAAAAACTTGTTTATACAGGGTTGCCTTCAGGTGTCTTATAAAGGTTGTTTACAGTGCTTTTTTTCTAAAAAAAATAATGTTTAGGGGTACTCTCATTTTCCTACTCATATTGAAATACTGCCCCTCAATGAGGCCAAATTTGATCACAAAATGTATAGGGGTATGTGTACCCCTGCGTAACCCCAGAAAAAAGCACTGGTTTTATAGCTACTTATCTCCTTGGCTCAGGGGGTGTCACATAACTCCATATCCTCCAACATTTCTCAGATGAAAATAGGGATGTAATAAGGAAAAGCGGGACATTCTGGGATCAAATTGGAAACTGGGACAGCTTCTATAAATGTGGGACTGTTTCTGGAAAACAAGGACAGGGTCTGCAAACGAAGCCTCCTGATGTATATTTTGCTGGGTGAAATGGACCTGTTCTCTGACCCGGTTTAAGGCATCTTCTCAAGTTCCATGAAAGGTTATCTCAGAAGAGGCCCTCTGTAGAGATGCTTCCTGCCATTTCAGTTTGATAGGTGACCCACCCAACAAGTAGTGGCTGATACCAGCCATGCACTTGCTACCCAGAAATAAACCTTCTGCCTTTAAACAGCTATCGGTGGTTTTCTTTCAGAGTTCTGCACAGCATCCCTCCCATACATTTCTGTACATTAGAATAAAGTATTAGCTGCAAGAGGGGGAGGGGAAGAAAGCTAAATATAGTTCTGCTTCCCCTTTGGGGAGCCATTGCTTGAGCCTCATTACTACACATTTTAGTACAATCTAATTTACTCATGTGGCTGGCCCCAGGTGTTTGGAACGGCAACCAGAGAAAAATCAGATCATGCTAAAATTAGACGCTCTTGGACGGCTTCCTGTGTAGGAACTCAAAATGCACATGGCTAATTAAATAGGACACACTTATGAAAACCAATACTGAAAACTGGAGTAATGATGATGGTTTTTGTACACTGACGTAAAGAAATGGGTGCTCCCCCCTTCCAAGTATTCCTAGCAAAGAGTCACATAAAACAACACTGAGTGTTTAGATGGCAGGTTGTTAATGGAGATCAGGGCGGCCAGGTGTGGGGAACCTTTGGTCCTCCAAATGTTGCTGAACTACAGTTCCCATCAGCCCCAGCAAGCATGGCTAATGACCAGGGATGATAGGAGTTGTAGTTCAGCAACATCTGGCATGCCAAAAGTTTGCCTGTATGGGGGGGGGGATGGGAAAGGGTGTGATCAACCCTTTCCCTGCCTTGTTTCAACACTCCAGATTGCCCCACATATGTCTACACAAACACACACACACACACACATGACCATTGCAGGGTTTAAAATGCATGTTTGCTGCCTGTCTCTGGTTACAGATATAAAGGAGTTAACATGCCAGCATATATATATCTGTAGGCATCGCTGTAGGCATTGCTGAGCAGAGGAAAAACATGACTGTTCCTTTAAAACTGGTGGGTGTTTTGTCATGGGCTTCTAAAGTTACAGGATGCGCACCTGGTATCAGAATCTGCCTGTAGTCATCCTGAGGAGCCTGTTGGAGTCGGGGTTCATTCACCCTCCATGCGTGCACCTCTCATGTGCGCCCCACCCTAGCTGCCCAGTCCACCAGCACTTGCCCCGACCCGGGTGTCAGCAACCCATGCTACATCCCTGGGTGTGATGCAAGGGTGGGGAACCTGTGGCTTTCCAGATGTTCTTTGGGTAACAGACTGGGACCAGAGAGACCCATTCAACCATAAGGTCACTTGACCGTAGCCCAGTCACTCTCTCTGCCTAAGCTACCTTGAAAGCTTGTTGTAAAGATATAACAGGACAGGGAATAACCATGTGTACACTGTTCTGAGGAATGGTGGGATAAAAATGAGAAAATAAATTAATGTGTTAAGGGAGCCTTGCCACTATTTCTTTCCTTTTTCTTTTTAAGTCTGCTCAAATTCCTTTCTAAAGGCAGTTTGGTGTGTTTGCAAAAAACCCTTTTGAGATGTGAAAACATGTATACGCTACATGCAATTGAGTGGATGTCTATAGGACCTGCTATTCATTATCTCTTAGTGACAAGAGAACCTGGCAAGCAGTGTTTTGATGTGTTAAGCAAAGCTATATCAACAGTGGCCAAGATAGTTTGCTGCCATCACAAAGCTTAAGATGCCCTTATCAAAAGCAGCTATTATGGTGGCACGTAAGAATACTTGTCTTGCCAAACACCCAGCAAAAGCAGAACTTCAAAGGAAATGTGTTTCCGGATAGGTTTTTCAGTGCATCAACGAAGTGGAAATTACATTAAATCGCACAGAAATTGAACAGAGAAGAAAATTGCTGTGTCCACATATAGAAAAGCATCTGATAGTAGATGCGTACTGCTAACACCTCTGATTCTTTGCAGGGAAAGAGATGGACAAGGAACACTTTGAAAAAAATGTATTGGGAAAGTCAGGGACAACACATCCTGTTTCGCCACTTGACACAAAAAAGGAATGTGCCCCCAACTGCGTAGAACTTATCTCACCTGTGTTGTACGGCTGCCCTACAAAGCAACAGCAGCGGCACTGACTTTTGGTGGGATCTTGCAAGATATGGCTGAAGTTTCACGAGATCTGCTTGATAGGACCAGTGCTGACAAAGAGGTTTTAATTTTAAACAGCTATTCTGTCAGGAAAACAATCTACCTGCAGATTCCCAGCTGGGACCTAGTATAAAGAACCAATCCAGGGACCGTTAATTTTGTTCCTGAAATGAGATGGAAGATTAAATCAGAATGCAGAGTGGAATGCCACATTTGGAAATGTCATCCATTTTGCATATTGATAAGAGGTTTTAGAGCCGGAATCTCATAGCTGTCAACTTTTCCCTTTTCTTGCGAGGAATCCTATTCGGAATAAGGGAATTTCCCTTTAAAAAAGGGAAATGTTGACAGCTATGGGCCGGAACTGGCACAATTACCTTCTAAATCCAGCCCGTGGAATCAGTGTGTTTTTACATGAGTAGAATGTGTCCTTTTATTTAAAATATCTCTGGGTTATTTGTGGGGCCTGCCTGGTGTTTTTACATGAGTAGAATGTGTCCTTTTATTTTAAATTCATCTCTGGGTTATTTGTGGGGCATAGGAATTCGTTCATTCCCCCCTTCAAAATATAGTCTGGACCCCCACAAGGTCTGAGGGACAGTGGACCAGCCCCCTGCTGAAAAAGTTTGCTGACCTCTGTTTTAGAGACATATTCTTCAGCTTTCCATCTCTAGTGTATAGATGCAGTTCCTTAGAACAGCCTTCACCAACATGGCACCCTCCAGATGTTGTGAACTACAATTCCCATCCACCCCAGCCAGCATGGTCAAGGGTCAAGTGCCCAACGACATTATAGGAGGGCACAAGGTTGTTGAAAGCTCTCCTATAATGTTGGATTGCTTTCTTTATTTTCATGGACCCTCCCAAAAAGTGGAGATAGCAAATTTCTGCTTCTTAACCAGTTTATATATTTTTTCAATTATATTTTGGAATAGTCTTTTACAACATCCAGTAAACTACGCAGACTGCCAAAAACAAAACAATGCTAACCCTCCAGGAACTCTTGCCTTGTGTTCTGGAACGTTCAATTAGCCACCAGAGGGAGTCTCGTGAATGCAATACAAATGTTCTAATATTGGCATAGAAATGATATTGAGGGAGCGACCCAGCGCTTAAAACCCTACCAGTCAAGGAGCTACAGGATATGGCAGAACTGCTAAATTTCAAGGCAAGCCACTGGCACCGTGCCGCTTCACTGGCAGAACACTGGCAAAGATACACACCATTCAAACAGCTGAAATGGGATGGGATTGTGGGCAGGACATAAAATCACAGAAATGCAGCGGAGATATGTTGGAGGGCATGGCAAAGTCATGGCACTAAGTATGTCTTTCCGTTGTAGAATACCAATTTGTATTCTACAGTTTATATTTGTAGTCTACAAACTGGGCACTGCCACTGAGAAGACCCTTTGGAACCTTGAATGAATATTGTTATAGATTTGGGATAAACCCTAGAAATTAATAAATGCCAGGGTTTTGATCATTAATTGGCATATGGATTAAAGTGCAGAACTGTGCCAGACAGGGAATTCAGGGAATTCCTGGACTGGCTTATAGAAACCAGCCTGGCCAAGCTAGGGCCATTACGGGAACAATAGAGGATACGAGGGTGTTGTGTCTAAGCCACTGAGCCTCTTGGGCTTGCTGATCAGAAGGTTGGTGGTTCAAATCCCCACGATGGGGTGAGTTCCCATTGCTTGGTCCCAGTTCCTGCCAACCTAGCACTTTGAAAGCACACCAAAAAATGCAGGTAAATAAACAGGTACTGCTCCGGCAGGAAGGTAAAAGGTGTTTTCGTGCGCTGCTCTGGTTTCGGTGTTCTGTTGTGACAGAAGCGGACCAACGCCGGCTCCCTCGGCCTGTAAAGCGAGATGAGCACCGCAACCCCAGAGTCTTCTGCGACTGGACTTAACTGTCAGGGGTCCTTTACCTTTACCTTTTAGAGGACCATTGAGGGTCATTGCCAATGCAGGAGAATTTTCCCCCTGCCCTGAGGTGTGGACAGAGAAAGGGGTTTGAAAGGTTGCCAAGGTGGTGGGATGTGTTTTTGAGCAGGGGTTTCTGGGTGAAAGAAGGAGGAAGAAAAGTTGGGGTCTATCCTTGAGGGAGGCAGCCTGAAGGTTGCTTGTGCTGCTGCCTCTGAAAATGTGCATGCCGTAAGATCTGGACTCCCTCCATGCAGACTGAAGGTGTAAATAGGTGAATAAACCTGGTTTCTTAAAGCACAACAGTCTCTGCCATGCCTTCCGTTCTCCAAAGGGACACAGACCCTGTGAGTGTGCCTGGGACCCCATGGGCTCTGGCTGCTGCTCAGCAGAGAGAGGGGCAGGCACCCGGATTTTGTAGCAATATTTTCAGGTCTGGGTAGGTATGCGTGTGAGGAAGTAATCCTTTAGGTAGCCTGGTTGCCAAGTCCCAGAGGTGAGCAATGATCTGTGGGGGGAAGATCTGTGGGGATAGGCATAGTAAGTGTAGTGTATACACAACCATGTTGCATAGGGGACCTGTGGGCCTCCAAACATCAGACTACAACTCCCAACATCCCTGACCATTGTCCATGCTAGCTGGGGATGATGGGAGTTGGAGTCCGACAACACCTGGAGGGTCATGGCCTGCGCTAAATGATGTTGTTGTTTCTTCATAGCACAGAGGAATGTGTTGTTCTTCCACCTGGTGGAATGTTCTGCACAGGGAAGTTTACCTGACAATGACTTTTCAGCATCCTTTTATTCCTAATTTTTTAAACCTCTGATGTGATCGTTTTAATGCTGCAAATGCTCCGCTCTTTTATCCTTGTGTTCTTTTTATGGCTTGCAGACTTTATTGTTTTAATAAACAACACAATTGTCTCTGATGCTGGAAGCTGCCTTGAACAGGCTTCTATTGAAAGGTGGGGTAGAAATGGCTAAGGAAAAAAAATAAGCAAATCCACTATGCAAACTACTTTCTGCATCTTCTCACTGGCTTCCCCCATTTTAAAGGGTTATAAATGATTCAAAAATCAAATCAAATCATGGTTTACAGTCATTGCTTTCTCTCAAATATTAATTGCATGGCTCTTAGCTCAGTTAAGCTATGCTTACATTTCCACAATGCTTATGGTTTCTAGGGAGGCATCAGTCAGTTCCCACCGACCTGTTTATTGAGCATTCATCCTGCAAACAGAAGTTAGGTGATGCTGGCTATAGACTGAACCATCTTTCTGATTTGTTTGAAGAGAGGCTAGAGGACGTTGTCTCAAGCAAAAGTTGTCCCACATGATCCAGTGCATTTCTGCCTCACTTCCCTTATTGCAAAAAATTGGATCTTCTGGAGAAGCAGGTTTAACGTGCAGAATCTGCAGATCAACTTTAATTGCACCACTTTGGTTTGCTGGTGAGTGATGAAATCCCACCTAGAAATAGGGAATGTCATTACAATTCATTTTACTGTGGCATGCAACATTGCAGAGTTAAGGCTACCATGGCACACACTAAAGGATAGAATTGCTCAGGTTTTCATTTATTTGCGTTTTGAAAGTGACTTCACCTTGGACATCAAGACTCCTTGTGCTATGTCTGGATACATAAGCGTGGCTTTCTTTGTTTGCTTTGCTACAGTGCTAAGAACAGGAAAGGAATGAAAGAGTAGAGGGAGCCTTGGTTATTCTGTCTCCACCAAGAAGTTATGGGCAGAGGCGGAGCAACCTGCTCTGGTACCTGGAGTGGCGCGTGTTCAAGGGGGAGTGGCGTGCATCCCAGGGGGTGCACAGTGAGTGGAGCGTGCCCCGGGAGGTGCCTCTGATCGGGGATTGGCATTTTGTCACCCTTCTTTTGGAATGGCACCCGGGGCGAGCCACTCTCCCGCCCCCGCCTCGGAACGCCCCTGGCTATGGGGGATTGTGAGCAAGTGACGAAGGCAGTTTTGTCCAGCCTTTGACTTGATACTCTTAAGTCAAGCTTTGGCAACCTGGACTACATCCCTGCTGACTCCAGCCAGGATGGGAATTCCCATTATCTCCATCATCATACAGTGGTACCTTGAGTTAAGAACTTAATTTGTTCTGGAGGTCCGTTCTTAACCTGAAACTGTTCTTAACCTGAGGTACCACTTTAGCTAATGGGGCCTCCCGTTGCCGCCGCACCGCTACCTATTTCTGGGTTAGCGGAGTCTGTAACCTGAAGCGTCTGTAACCCGAGGTACCTCTGTATAGCGAAGCTGCAGGGCTGGATTAACCATTAAGCAAAATAAGCACATGCTTATGGCATCAACGGAAGGGAATTTTCCATTGCTGAACCAACAACAAAATAGTAATAATAAAATACTAATAATAGAGATTAATGATATACATTAATCTTGGGAATACAACAAAATTAAAATCTGGTAACTGGTAAACAGCCACTCTATCCCCCAAGGCTCATATAAGTGGCAGTCCTGTTAAGTCGTCCACTGAGAGTGAGTGCAGCAGGACTCAGTACTGTGGTACCAGATGGGGGGATGGTTTTTTTCCAAATCCATAGGTTTTTAAAGGCCTTGGCGAGAATTTTGGTAATTGATGTGTCAACTTACAATGAAAATATACATGCATCACTGTGAACGCATCACATCACTAATTCGGATACCATTTGGATACCCTCCAGATCATCAAATATATGGCTGGAGAAAGGCAGTGGATTGGGAGTGGAGGAGAGGGAGAGGGATTTGCTGCAGGGCAAAAGTTGGGATGGGGGGGGGGAATCACCCCCTTCCCTTCTGCTTTGCGGCTGTACAGCGGTGACCCGAATTCCTGGGCCCAAACTGTCAGACTTGGCATTTGTAGAAAAATACACTGAAATTCGTTCTTTGTTTGCAAGGGTCTAATAGCTGCAGAGAAGAAGAATGTTAGCTCTTATAAACGTTACAGTTTGTTACTTCATTTGTGCGGGTCAGAACGTTATAATTTGCTTTTCTGTTCCTTTCTTGTGTAAGCACACCAGTTTGGGGAGCTAGGCTATTATGCGAGGCTGATTAAAGCAACCTCAGATGTAAGGGAAGGAATCCATATCTCTGTTAGGAAAAGAAGAATATTAAATAGCCTTGAAGCAGCAGCCCTGCGATGTGACATTTTTACAAGGAACTCATTTGTAGGAAGATGAAGCGCAGACACTCAGAAGAGATCGCAAAGAATTAAGCTATTGTGCTTCCCTATGATTTGAAAAGCTGACAATTTGTTACTCTTATCTACAGAAAAATATCCTTCAATAAAGCCAAATCCTAGCAAAATAGGGAGGCTAGATATATTGTGATAGGTCTGTCTCCTTAATTCTTCTCCCATTATTTTAAGTAACATTTATTGTTCCTGCTGCTCCTTGCTAATCTCCTTGGAAAATTACCCACGGAGTCTAGCTGCATTTAAAAAAGAAAAGAAGAAAGAAGAGCAAGAGAGACAGAGGCAGAGAGAAGCACCCTGAAGAGGAGATAGCAATGATATGCTCAATTTCGCATGCAGAGGAGCAGATTCTCAGAAGAGAGGGTGGAGCACAGGCAGTGAAAGCCTATGCTTGTTTACTCAGAAGTGAGTCCTGTTGTATTCAGTGGGGCTTGCTCACAGGTAAGTGTGCATATGATTGCACCCCCAAGGAGCGGGTGGGGTGGGGGAGGGAAAGGGACCATCTCACTGCTTGAGAAACCGTTCCAAGAACAGAGTTCTTGTTGTAATGACAGCAAATTCAGTCATCTCATAAGAACACCAACTGGGGAAATTTAGGGTGTTGAGAATTCAAAGCCACAGGTTTAGAGGCCTCATCCTGTGAAGCATTGAGGGAGCACAGCAGCTGAGGTGCTGAGGGTCCTGCCATTAGTACAAGGGCAAAAGTGGGCTGCAAAACACTGTAAACAGAAGACAGTTTTTTTAAAGACTTAGAAGCAGTGGAGATTTGAATGGTTGAGGTCTCGTTTTTGCCCATAGCATACAAGTCTAGCCATAGACTAGAGGAAACTGGTTTTGGCAGAAGACTGCTTGTTTTCTTTTTTTGTTGTGCCCTCAGGAGTTCTGGGAAATGTCAGAACTAACACCCAGCAGAGGAAGCAGCATTGATACAATATTATACCTTAAAGGTAAAGGTAAAGGGACCCCTGACCATTAGGTCCAATCGCGGATGACTCTGGGGTTGCAGCACTCATCTTGCTTTACTGGCTGAGGGAGCCGGTGTACAGCTTCCAGGTCATGTGGCCAGCGTGACTAAGCCACTTCTGGCGAACCAGAGCAGCGCACGGAAACGCCGTTTACCTTCCCACCGGAGTGGTACCTATTTATCTACTTGCACTTTGACTTGCTTTCAAACTGCTAGGTTGGCAGGAGCAGGGACTGAGCAACGGGAGCTCACGCCGTTGCGGGGATTCGAATATATTACCTTAGTGTATTTCATAAGTATATACTGAGTTATTTTCCCAACTCTTGAGATGTTTTCATTATGTGTTGCTATATTTTTGCTTTGGGGGGGGGGTTATCTGGTATTGTAGCATTTTAAAAAAATGTTTTGTTTTAATATACACACATTTATATTGTATTAATTATTCCTTGTAAATTGCTCAGAGGCTTTTCAGGTATTAAGCAGTATAGAAATATATGAAATGAGATCAATAAACTGCAAGTCAGCCATCTCCTGCCATTCAAGTACATTTTTAAAACAAAGTTTATATTGAGGATGAAATTGATCTCATTTCACCATTCCATTGTCTTCTGCGGAACTAGGTGAAACAATTGGAAACAGGATAGAAATTGACAGGTCTTTTCTACCTGCAGTGAGGCTTGCTCACTAACTTATTTCATGTGTCCAGTTTGGGACTGATGCTGTGCTGATGCGATAAGATAATTTGCTCCTGACGCTGTTCAGAAATGGTAATCTGCACAGGGTTTAGCCTTGGAGTCCTTTTTGGTTGTGGCATTGAGACCAGACTCCTGGTGGTGCCTTGTCAGGTCTTAGGTAAAGGTAAAGGTAAAGGACCCCTGGATGGTTAAGTCCAGTCAAAGGCAACTATGGTAAGGTTACCAGACTTCTCCGTTTCCTGGGGACAGTCCCCAGATTTACAAATCAGTCCCCAGACAAAATCCATTGAAGTTGAAAAGTGTCCCCGGATTCATTGAAAAAAATCTGGTAACCTTAGACTATGGGGTTGCGGCACTCATCTTGCTTTCAGGCTGAGGGAGCCACCGTTTGTCCACAGACAGCTTTCCAGGTCATGTGACCAGCATGACTGGCGCAAGGGAACACCACGACGGAAACCAGAGTGCACGGAAATACTGTTTACCTTCCCGCCACAGTGGTACCTATTTATCTACTTGCACTGGCATGCTTTTGAATTGCTAGGTTGGCAGGAGCTGGGACGGAGCAATGGGAGCTCACACTGTCGCAGGGATTCAAACCGCTGACCTTCTGATCGGCAAGCCCAAGAGGCTCGGTGGCTTAGACCACAGCGCCACCCACATCCCTCAGGTCTTAGGACCAACCTATATGACACTTTCCCATTCCACATAAATATGATTAGCTGTATAAAGAAAGAGCTAGGAGGAAATCTGACCTGAGTGTTAAGATTATGCTGCATTTGAATGCTTGTGTCGGTTCTCATTTGTAATATTTGTATTTTGCTTGTTTTTCCATTTTCGTTTATATAAATTGCTTCAGGAATTCTGTACTGAAGGGAAGTATGAAATATTTATGATACATAAGCAGGTACATAATTAATACATTAAACAGTTTGCATTTTAAAAATTTAATAGCGTCTATATTTTCAGTCTAATTATTATACATTCCTTTTTTTAAAAGTTACAGGATGTTTGTGGATAATATGCAGAACATTTACACAGGCTCAGATGTGTACCTAATTCAGATGAATCTCACAGCGCAATCCTATAGACCTACTCAAAACTAAACTCCACTGCATTCAGTGGAAGTTACTTCCAGGTCAAGGTGGATAGGATTGCTGCCTTAGGTTCATCAGCAATCCAAAGGATGGCTTTCATATGAAACAACAAGGATGTTTGGAACACACTAATCTATGAGTCATGGATGCAGAACCTTCCAGAAATTGCACATCTGTGGTGGGTGGAGAAATCCTGCCAAAGTGAGCAGTGCAGCGGATGTAAATTGGATTAAAGTCTAGGTAAACTCAAGAAATTAAAGATATAAGGGAAGATGGCATCATGCAGACATATCTTGCCAAGGGCACCAGGTAACGCTATTAAACCACAGACACTGAAAGTGTAAGGAATCGAAGTGATCTATCACGCCTTGTGTTCTTGTAATTAGACTGCCATCCAATTCAAGAAACCCTAGCCAATTAATTTACTTAGTTTGTTAATGAATTGCCTAATCAATTGATGAATTATGCATATGAATAAAACAGTATTTCTGAAGGCACGCTTTCTTTGTTTTTCGACACATACCTGTTGAGCCTCCCAGCCTGCTCTCCTTGCTGGCACTTTCCTTAGCAGGAAGAAACTCCCTGCGAATGCCCAGGGAGGAGATGGAGAATTTTAAGTCGCGCACAACACCCCAATATTCCCCACCCCAGAAAACAGCCACTTAATGGTTAACAATGACTTCAAATTTGAGCTGAACTGGTTTATTTTATTTATACGTGTTTCATAATCATTTGTAGCTTTTGTTACCAAAGGTGGGAAGTGATAAACCTTTCCTCTTGAAACAAAGATCTTGTCTATCATTATGTCCTTTGCACTGAAAAAGGCCCAGTCCTGCCAAGTAGTGGGCAATTACTCATGATAAGACAAAGGAAGTTTATAGGTTATGGCAATACCTACTTAAAGTAATTTAGAAATTCAGCCTCATAGGTACTTAGCTGTCAAGATGGCAGCCAAACGCCAAGATTATAAAAGTCACACACACGATTCACCCTAGATACCTCTAAAATTATTTCCAGTAGTTCAAAATGTATTTTATCATGCATGAAACAGACATTTCCAGACCCCCCTTATCCATATATGTCTTTAATAGATATACATAAGATGCGACCTTTTTATTATATCAGTCCAATTGTCTTCATTACCCACTGCATCGACAAGCTGCAACAGAGCCCCTAAAAGAGAAGCCTTGGACTTTGTTTGTTGTCCATCCAAAAATGGCCAAAATAAGAAAGCTCTGCTAAGATGAAAGAGAGAACACTGATCTTCTGATAGAAATGAGCTTTGTTTACTAAGATACCCACCCCCCCAGGCCAATTTGCTCAACTGTTAGTTGTCAGGCCTGCTTAGTGCTCATACATTGTCTCCAGCTGGCTTCCTGCATGAACTAACACCGCTCACTTATGTTGCCAGGAATTCTGAAACACAGAAAGTTGCCTTGTTTTGTCCATGTAGCCTAGTACTGTCTTCTCTGACTTGCCGTGGTGCACTACACTCACCACAGGCAGAACATCCTAACACCAGCCCCCTGATCCCGTTAGCTGAAGATCCTAGAAAGTCAACTTTAAGCTTTCTGCCTGCAACAGCTATCTGGGTGATCAGGGTGAATCTAGGCTTATAAAAGTCTTCACACCAACCAAACAGAGGCAGATGGAAGTTGCTGGGGAAAGTGATTCCCCCCCCCCCAAAAAAAAAATCTAATGAGTTTGGAGTATGAAGTCTTCATCAGATACAATTCCTTTTCCATTTCTGAGGTTTGCTTGTTTAGTGCTGCCTCTTTCCCCCCTCTGCTTGTACAATGCTTTCAACTATGGGCCATCTCTTCACAGAAACTGGAAAAATCATTTGTGAATCTAGAGAGGATTTGGGGAGCACTCAATTCATCTTACCCAGCTCTGCTCAGGTTGGCAAAAGATGCAAACCAGCCTTGATCATTGTACACCATGGCTGTATTCCAGAATATTGCGCAAAACCCAAGGCATTATAACTGCTGTTTATTGTGATTATTTTTTAATAAACAATTCACATCCTTTGTGCTATATTAATAACCACTTCCTATATTTAGCGTGCTGCATTTTTCGCACCTTCCAGCTGAGCGTTAAAGCCCTTTGCAAATATTGAAACATATTTATAATATTGGTACAATACTGCATCCAATTAAAACCGAGAGAGGGGAAGCGGGCTTAAGGTATTTAATCTAGTTAGACCTCCCTCGTTAGCAAAGCAGCAGTAAAAGGTAGCATCGCAACTCTCTCATCCCCCCGCACAATACATGTGGCAAAGGACCTGGTTTCTACATGAACGATGGAACCTTAATGGCATGCTCAGATACTGACATTACATCAGGCTGCAGTAGAGGAGGTTAGGGAAGAGATGCAGGCCCCATCAACACTGCTGAGAAGCTATGCTCCCTCCTTCATCAATTACCCAGCAGTAACCAGTGATGTATGGAAGTGAGAGCTGGACCATAAAGAAGGCTAATCGCCGAAGAATTGATCCTTTTGAATTATGGTGCTGGAGGAGACTCTTGAGAGTCCCATGGACTGCAAGAAGATCAAACCTATCCATTCTTAAGGAAATAAACCCTGAGTGCTCACTGGAAGGACAGATCCTGAAGCTGAGGCTCTAATATTTTGGCCACCTCATGCGAAGAGAAGACTCCCTGGAAAAGACCCTGATGTTGGGAAACATAGGAGAAGGGGATGACAGAGGATGAGATGGTTGGACAGTGTTCTTGAAGCTACTAACGTGAGTTTGACCAAACTGCGGGAGGCAGTGGAAGACAGGAGTGCCTGGCGTGCTCTGGTCCATGGGGGTCACGAAGAGTTGGACACGACTACTGTAAATGACTAAACAACAACAACCATTCCATTAGGCTGCCCATGAGACACTAGCAATGTCTATTACTTCCTCTCCTTCCACTTCTCCACCCTAGTTGGTCAGAAGAAGAACTTGCAACTAAGAACTTGTACCTGAGTTTCCTTATTTCCTCATTCCACCCCACCCCCTGGTCCATTTTCTTTCTGTGCTATGTATTCTTAGATAGAAAGCCTGAGGGTAGCAAGTGTTTTGGTTTTTTTAAAGCAATCTGTAAGACCCTTTAGGAGACTTTTTAAGTTGAAGAGTGGAATAAAAATATATATAACTAAATAGTGGCACCTCTTAGTTTCTTTCTTTTTTATCTAATTTTGTATTAAATTTCACAATTTGACTTCAAATCAAATAATTACATTACAGTATTTCATAAATGGACTTCCCACTCACACCTCCACAATGTTTTTGTTCAAGCCCTTTTCTACTGTGTTATATATCAAACTCTATTATGGAAACCCCTCTAATTCAATTGCTTTATCATTTTTCTTCTGCTGCTCCTATCTCGAATCCTGCCCGCAATTTCATTTCACTATAATTTTTTTTTTTCAAATACAGTGGTACCTTGGTTCTCAAACGCCTTGGTACTCAAACAACTTGGAACCCAAACACTGCAAACCCGGAAGTAAGTGTTCTGGTTTGTGAACTTTTTTTTGAAGCTGAACATGCTCCATTTTGAATGCCACACTTCCAATTTGAGTGTTATGCTTCCAATTTGAGTGCCACACTTCCATTTTGAGTGTTACACTGAGATCTGTGTGTTTTTGCTATTTATTTTACGTTTTTGTGACTCTCTTTTTATGTGCCTGTGTAGAACCCAGTTCAGCTACTGATTGATTGATTGCGTGACTGCAGTACATTGTTTATTGCTTTCATTTTATGGATCAATGGTCTCCTTAGATAGTAAAATTCATGTTAAATTGCTGTTTTAGGGGTTGTTTTTAAAAGTCTGGAACGGATTAATCCATTTTGCATTATTTTCCATGGGAAAGCGCGCCATGGTTTTGGAACGTTTTGGTTTTGGAACGGACTTCTGCAACGGATTAAGTTTGAGAACCAAGGTACCACTGTAGTCCAACAAAGACCTCCATTCTTCTTTAAAAAGTTCATCCTTTCGATCTCTTAATACTGCTGTCAGCTTCGCCATTTCCACATAGTCCATTACTCGTGCCTTAGTTTCTCGTACTATATTTTACCCTTACCATACTCAGTTTGAAAAATTTCAAATGTAGCATCTCCCTGATATGCATTGAGATGTAGCGGCAGATCTTGCAGGAACTCATTTTCAGCATGTGCATTATCACCCCAGTCCAGCGAGAGAGTGTATGCATGGAAGCACACTTCTACTTCCATATCCTAGCTAGATGTGAACAAAAAGTCCGCTGTACATGCTGTTCTTGGCTTGATCCAACAGCGGCTGGGCTGTTTTAACAAGAGATTTATTTTCTGACGCTGTCAAATGACAGAAAATAGGTTAACTATAAACTGGGAAAGGGGGACATCTTAAATGCTAGTAGGTAAGCAGCCATTAATAATTTGCTATCCTGATGTACAAGCTAGGTGGATGTTATTTATCGTATTGCCCAAATAACCGCCTTCCCCCATGCTCACTCGTCCTTTGTGAAGTCCTGCCCCCTCCCTTCACCTTTGTCTCATCTGTGCAATACATTCTAGGCTGGGCTGATGAGCTTTTGACTAATGCTTGAAGGACTGTCAGTCACCTCGATTCTGTTTGCTTCATTTCTCACTCAGGAGACGCATTCCATTAGTAGGCTCCTAATAAATCAACATGGTGGCGATATTGCTTTCAGAAAGGACACTACTATATTTCATGGTTCTCAGTATTGTCTACACTGAACGGCAGTGGGTCTCCAGGGTTTGGGGGAGCAGGTTTTCCCAGCTCTACCTGGAGGTGCCAAGGATTGTAACCCATCTGACTGCAAAGTCTATGTTCTTCCACAGATCAGCAGCCCTGCTCTTAGAGCAAAGTAGCGTTTATTAATAGGAACAATGCAAACATACAACATATTGCTAAACAGGCGCCAGCTCTTACAGGTCACCAACTTATTGCTTGTGTGGAATAGTAGCAAAATGATCCCTGCTATTATCTTCCTAATAGTTTAGACGGGTCCCAAAGCATTAAATAATTGATGCAGTTAATATTCTGCTAATTCATTAAATGTAGCATCCCTTATTCACTGGCCTCTTGCAGTTGCAAAGGTTCCAATGTCGGATTGATATGCCCCCGGGACTCTGCATAAGGGCAAGATTATGAAGATGGATTTCAGCCAGGTTTTAATTAGAGGTTGTAAGCCCTTGCCTGTCCAATTCTGAATGATCTATGCCTATCCTCTGAGACCGGTGTTGGGACAGGCAATTCTATCATCCCCTATTGTCCCCCCAAGGAACCATTTGGTTTGGATCCTATGCTCTCAAGTTCAGCTCTCCAATCCTAAATTAGGGGTGCAACACCCGGTGCTGCCTCAGTACAGCTACACGCTTCCATCACTGGGCTCCACTGAAAACGGCTTCTCCATGCGAACCAGGAAGTGACCTCTCCAGACAATGGAACAACTTTACCCCCTTATGTCTGTGGCTGAGTGACCTCTCCTGGGTGATGCAGATGCCGAATGCACATACGTACTCCATCTGTTTCCCTCCCTCCCACCACTACCCTTCCATGTGGCCCTGGGTACTGGCAACCCAAGCCGTCGCTACTCCACTGCCTTTCAGTATCTTTCAGCCCTTGAGTGAACAGGAGTGTTTTAAAATGCCACCTAATAATGAGGATGGCAAGGCATTGTATTTGCTACCTAAGGAGTCCCAGTCTTGTGTGGCAGAAGTCCACACAGGGACACCTGTAAAAGTATTGCAGTGACTAACCATGAGATTGCTGAAGGTGGGAACACTCCCATTTAGAAACTGTATGCCTTTTGCAACAGCTATCCTGTCAAGCCACACCACGCCCTTGCTCATTTGCACGATTGGCTGAGCTTCCTGCTTATTGCATCAGCAGACCTTTTCAACCATGCCCCTCCTCCCAGTCATTGGCTGCCTCCTTCATTCTAGCCACAGTGATGGCGCTGCCTGTGATCTCCTTTACCCTTGCTGGACTTTAGTGATCAGAGGGTGGAGATTCTGCCATCCCTGAGCCCTTGTTGCAGGAAGTCCCAGAGCCCTGCTCCCAGCCAGAGGCCTACCCTGAGGCCAGCTAAAGCAAGGAAGAAACAGGATAGACGGGGATTCCTACCTGCAACCCCAGCTGACAAAGAAATAACAGCTGCCACAAAACCAGAGCTTTTATTGAACAGCATCACAGCTCAGAAAAAAGAAAAAAAAGGAAGAAAAAAAAGGAAGAAGATATGAACGGAGCTGCAAACCTTCCTGGTCTCCTATGCCTGAGTAGGGCTTCACCTGTTACACAACTGTCCAGCAAGATGCCCTCAAAGCTACAGTAGCTGGGTTAAGAAGGTTGGAGCAAAGGACCAGGAATCTGCTGGCATCTGCTGATTTTGCTGTAGACCTCACTAGGAGTCTGACTGAGAAAAGTCCTGCCTTCCAAGCCAGCTGGAATGCTGCCTGTGGAAAGTCAAGGAAGACAGGACAAGTGTAATGGTCAGTTGCTACAAATGCACAAGCTCTGGATCTGGAGCCCCAGTAAACTCCCCCCCCTCCCAGAATTAAGGGAGAGAGTATAGTCACTGATTGGACGCTTTCTCCATCTTGTATGGATTTGCCGCAGAATTCTGTGAAGCACTGGTCTGTTCTGCAGAGATAGGTTTTGTGTATTTGTGGGTGGGTTTTAAAGGAAAATCCACCAGTTTTTCACACACATAAACACACACACACACACACACACACACACACGTCTGAGGATTGTCTCTTTCTTTAACATTTTACAGCCTCTAATGCTTCCTCTGAATAGAGTAGAACAAAAATCGGCTATAAAATGTTCCGAGGAAGTGATGGTACATCATAAGGTGCAGTCCCTTCCTGGGAAAGTTGTACATGCTTCCTTGTATAATAGGGAAGGCATTTCTGCCTGCGCCCCCGCCCCCAGTACAATGTCCTTGTAATGAGGCATCTAATCATAAGCCTGCATTTTTATTAAAGCTTATATGTTTAATCAGGGTTTGTATTTTAAAATGAGCTTAAAGATTTTCAAATGTTTTATGCCAGGCAGAAGACCAGCTGCCTAAGAACCTTGGCAAAATGTTTTTACTCCTAGACAAGGGGGCCCCCTGATTTATAGCAGAAAACAATTCTCAAAGTCGTAAAAAGGGAATTACAGGCTAACAGCCAAGGTTACACTGACCCTACAAATTAAGGGTTGATAAATAGTAAAATGAGCCATATCTTCTTCCTAAGGTTAAAAAGGTCAAGAGCAGTGAAAAAGACAACTGGCTTGGCTGGCAGAAAGAGAGCATTTTTGAGAAGTCTTTTCTAAAGCTGTTTCTTTCTTAAACTAAGATCCTTTTAAGATTTCTTTTCCTTTTAAAAGGTTATTTATGTATTAAATATATTAGCTTAAATATAATTATGCAAAGGATTTAAGAAATGCTAGATTCTTATTTCATATAGTTGTAAGAGTTGTAACTATCCTGAAATTAAGTCAGCCATCAGCCACCAGCCTCCTGCCAGAAAGGAGACGCCATCAAGCACTCCTGATATATGGTTGTCAGGCCTTTTGTTTAGAAACCTTCAAATGAAGGAGATCTCTCAATGTTGATGTGAACTCAAAATCCTTGACATATGTTTAAGATAAAAATTCAAGATTAACCATCTGTTTTGGAAGGCAATAGGGCAAGGAGGGCAAGAGGTGAGCTGGTAATTAAGATTCCTTGTTGAGACACATGTAAGATATATTACTACTTATTTGTCATTTATAGATAGAAGAATATATAGCTTTTTGATTTCCATAAAAGGGCAAAAGGAAATGGGTGTATCTTTTGTGATTGGTTCTAGCAAACAGCCAATAGGAATTTCAACCAGGCTGATTGGACAGAGGCAGCCACAGGAGGAGCAAGGGGGCTGGATTAAGGAAATATAAGTGCTGGCCAGAATGGCAGGAGGGCAGGCCAGAGCTTGGTAACCATATACCACTGTGCCTCATATTTATTTGTCTGACAAATAAATTATTATTTTAATTTCTCTATTGCTGCGTTGAATATTTCATTCCAGCTAAGTGTTAACCACAAGCAGGGTGCTACATTAAAGCTACCATGGGTGGGGAGGGGGGAAAGGCTGCCCCCATAGGTACACAGGGACAGCCATCCTTCTCTCTGTACAATTCCCCGGAAAGACTTTAATGTCATGATGTACAGTTGCTTCCTGGGAGCATTTCAAAGCAGCTGTTTTACTGCACAGCCACGGAGGAAGTGTTATCTTTTCTAAGCCGGTGGGAAATGTTAAGGAAAGAAAAAGGCAGCCCTCAGATCACCTTGTAGCTACGGAATGAACCCATCCGCAGATCGAATAATCAGACATGGGGCTTAATCTGCAGATTTATGTTCTGATCTGTGCCTGGGTCTGAGGGGGCAAGCTCGGTAAGTTTGCTCCAAAATGTGGAGTGAATTAGACTCCTCGTACACCATAGCAAAGACATAGTTTCCATTGCTCACATGGGATTATGGATAACTGGCATGCATTTTTTAGCCATTTTAGTACTCTGATACACAGACTCTGGCCTCCTTTTGCTTACCTGTGTGTGGTGCTTGTCCTTCCATCCCCAACTGAAGGAGTTGCTATTTGTGTTCGGAGCCCTGAGGCCATGTACCTGTAGGAATTCTGAGAAGAGAAATGTTAGCAACGCGCTCTTTTTCCGTTCATGCAAAAATGTCCTTTCGCCATGTTGCCCACCACCAAGTTCCCCCTTGTGTGCACGCAACATGACTAATACAGCCTCATGCTGCCAGTCTTACCTTCTGACTCGCAGTCTCTTGAGCAGCAGGGCTGGCCCTACCATTAGGCAAAGTGAGGTGGCTGCCTCAGGCAGCTGGTTCTGGTTGTCAGGAAATGGCAGCAAATTGTGTGTGTTTTGTTTTTGTTTTTTAAAAATATGGTCCAGCTCCGAGGGCCTTCTGGCGGTTCCCTCACTGCGAGAGGCCAAGTTACAGGGAACCAGGCAGAGGGCCTTCTCAGTAGTGGCGCCCGCCCTGTGGAACGCCCTCCCATCAGATGTCAAAGCGATAAACAACTACCCAACATTCAGAAGACATCTGAAGGCAGCCCTGTTCAGGGAAGTTTTTAATATGTGACATTTTAGTGTACTTTTCATCTTTGTTGGAAGCCGCCCAGAGTGGCTGGGGAAACCCAGCCAGATGGGCGGGGTACAAATAATAAATTATTATTACAGTGGTGCCCCGCAAGACGAACGCCTCGCAAGATGGAAAACCCGCTAGACGAAAGGGTTTTCCGTTTTGGAGGCGCTTCGCAAAACGAATTTCCCTATGGGCTTGCTTCACAAGACGAAAATGTCTTGCGAGTTCCTGCGGGGTTTTTTCCCTTTCCCCCCTCTTTTCCTAAGCCCTAAGCCGCTTATCAGCTGATCCGCTAAAAGCCGCTAAACCGCTAATAGCGCTAATCCGCTAAGCTGTCAATGGGCTTGCTTCGCAAGACGAAAAAACCGCTATACGAAGAGCCTCACGGAACGGATTAATTTCGTCTTGCGAGGCACCACTGTATTATTATTATTATTATTATTATTATTATTATTATTATTATCCCAGGGAAAGGCTGCTGTGGGATTTTATGTCTCAGATGCCAAAATACTTTGGCCAGCTGTGGAAAACATGCACCTTGATTTAGGCAGGAGGTGGTGAAACCCTTTGCTGTTCTGCCTCAGGCAGCAAAATGCTTTGGCCCAGCCCTGTCTATCAGGGGTGGCTATAGCGCTGGTGATGAGCACCACTGTTCTAAGGGAAAGCAGGGACGTTCTGGGATTAAATCAGAAACCGGGACAGCTTTTCTAAATCCGGGACTGTCCCTGGAAAATAGGAACACTTGGAGGGGCTGTTGCCTTCTGGTGGCAGTGACAAACCCCCATCTTAAATTAAACAGTATCTCTCTGGAGCATTGTAGGAAATCAAAATGGTGGTCCTGGTGCTAAGTCATGGTGATTAGGGTGGGGATTAAAGTAGTAACTCATAAATTCAGATGCCTGAGCCAGCTAGGCATTGACACTGACAGGCCCTTGCATAGGGTTGCCATATGTCAAAAAGTAAAATTCTTGACACCCGCAAAGTTGTTGAGGTTTTTTTAAGGAATTGTTGAGCTTTGGGGGGGGGGGAACAAACCCAAATTAGTGATTTTAAGCTTTTTTGAGAGGTTTTCGCTGCTTTTTCCATTGTGTTGCTATACATTCAGGTTTTAAATTACGTTTTGCCACTTTCTGCAAAATTATTGTCTGATGCCATTTTTACATCTGAAAACCAGGACATGTCAGGAATGTTCCCAATGTATGGCAAGCCTACCTGCAGTTACCTGATGGTACCAGGGTCTAGTGAGCGGCCTGTCTTTTTCCTTTAACAATTGGCATATCCACACCATACCTTTTAAAGTACATTCAAAGCACAACCCTACATCAAGACTCCTGGGAATAGTAGTTTGTTAAGGGTTTTGGGAACTGTAGCTCTGTGAGGGGGAACTGGGAACCGTAGCTCCTAGATGGCTGTTACTTGAATGGCTGTTAGCTGCTTGAGGGAGGGTTACTCATGTCTTGCTCAAGTGCCCTTTATAACCTTTAGACGACCCTGTTTATGGATTGCTATTGCTGAAAAGGGGTTATGTCAAATAATAATAGAGTGCTTCTAGAACTAGTTGTTAGAAAGGACATTTTCCAGCTTGTTATTAATTTGCTGGATAAGGAATTATAATAAGATGCACTTAAAATGATTGTCTTTGGGAATGATAAATATAAACAATGCCTTGAAAACCATGTCCCCCAGGCTGGTTATTACTGTCATAATCTATTTCTCTTCAGAAGTGTGTGTGTTTAAAAAAAATATTTTGCAGCTGCAGGGACTTAAAACAAGATGTGTTCATCCCCAGCACAGCTGCAGCTTGAATATTTAAATATTCTATTTACCCAGTAGACATTCCCAGGTTACTTACACAGATATTTAAAATATAAACATTTTCAAATGGGAATAGGGGGAAACAATGAGTTTAGGAAGAGGCAATTCAAAACATGTGAGTTTCACTGCAGCATAGAATCTAGTAAAGACGAGAAAGAAAATAAATGCTATGCCTTATGAGGGTGGCTGATGCTTTGAAGGAGAGTGTCGAGTGCCCCTAACCCACAGGTTTGGCTGCAAGATCCAATTGCTTCCAGTCTACGTGAACTAGCTGGGATAAAGGTGAGCTATTTTCAATCAAAAACAGCATCAATAGCTGTAACTCCAAAGCTGGAAATGGGAACCTAGGAATTAGCCTTATCCCAACCCAGACTGGTCCATCTACATTGATTGGCAGCAGACAGCTGGGACAAAGCATTTAGCTACATCCCTTACCCATCACTTCCTGCTGCCGTTTCCTGTTTGTTCATCATTGTTGCAGCTAGGTAATTTTCAGCCCTGGACTTGGTGGATTTAATAGGTGTGCTAGTGTGCTTCAGATGGCCATGTGCATTACTTTGGATGTGAAACACACAATTAAAATTTCTCTCTCACATCACCACCCTGGTCAGCTGCCACTCCAAGCAACAAACAGGGGAACGAAAAGCTGGTTGTCAACAGTAGCGGATTTAGGGCAGTGTGACTTCCCTATGCAGGACTCCCTTCAGATGTCTTCTAAAGGTCGTATAGTTACTTATCTCCTTGGCCCGGGGATCGCATAACTCCTGACCCTCCAACATTTCTACAATGAAAATAGGGACATCCTAAGGACCATTGGGACATTACAGGATCCCTGAAAAATAGGCACACTTTGAGGGTCTGGCCTTATGGTGCAGATACCCCAGTGCAATTGTAAGAAGTGAAAAGTCATCTCCACTTATGCAAACCATCACTTTTCACATCTACAATCGCTGGTTTCTTCAATGTAAGTAAAATGCATATTTGCTTAGACAGCTGCCATTAGAGCTTCAATAGCCTTTCAATCAAAGCCAAATTCTGGTGTCAGTTATCCAGTATCGGCAAAACTGATTTGTATCAGAGTCCCCCAAAGCATAATGGAGTGCTTTCAAATTTATACATGTGTAGCCTGTAACACACAAATATATAAGCAGATTAGTATGTAGGTTAGGATGCACTAGAAGTATCTCATGGTAGTAAATCATGATTTCATTGCAAGATGTTTCTTGGCAATAAATATGCTTATATTTCTATACTGTCGTGCTGCAGGTAAATGGTTTCTGAAATCATTTGGGATTATAGGAAATATGTAAGAATCAAACATTTCACTGTGACACAAAAAAAGAAAGAAAAAGAAAAAATACCAGAAAAATGTAACAACACTGAAATATGTCCAAGCAATAATCAATAGAAACAAACTCATACACCTAATCATAAATAACATACTTATCCTAATCCTTTAGGTAACTAACACAACATTCTCCAGGTGTTTGGGACTACAACTTCTATCAGCCCCAGCCAGCATGGCCAATGGTGAAGGATGATGGGAGATGTAGTTCATGACATCATAAGACCTCCATGTTGGCTATCCCTGCTTTAGTTGATGAGCATATTTCATGAATTTTGGGTACTAGTTTATGCAAGCATATAACGAGTTGTTCCATTTACCTTGAATATACCATATAGTCACTTAATTGCTCCTCCCTATACCTTGGAATCCAACTAAAACTATGAGTTGAGGAGAAAGCTTTCCATCTGCCATTATATTTGTGGTTATCAAAGAGCAGACATCATAGCTGGAGATGAAAATCCATGAGCTAGTGTGGAAAGTGGATAGTTAAGGTCTCCTGGGACTGATGTAAATTGCTGGGCTGGGGGTGGTGGGAAATGTAGTCCAAAACATATGGAAGGCACTAGGTATAAGGGGAAAGGATCCAAGCAACTCCAGCCCCCATTCAGGCACAATTACTGTCCGTCCCTGCCCCACTCCAGATGTTCTACAGAACTCCATGAAACATGAGATACAATAATAATGTGCCTTACAATATTTTCTGTCTCAGGTGGTGCCAGAGTAACTTGACCAGCCATATGCACCTTGAATCCAGGCACTGGGTGGGGCATGTGCTGCTCTGCTCCAGGTAGAAAACTACTTAGGATGCAGCCAGCTAAAATGCTTTTGTTAATTAGACTTCCATCTGGTTTTCTTTGCTTTGGACCAGGGGAAACCCGGGAAATATTAACTCTGTAGGGAAAATGCCCCTGCATCCCCCCAACACTGTCCCCCTGCAGATCCTGGCCTCCTCCTTGCCCCCTCCATTGCCCCCATGCTGCTGCCAGTTCTACAGAAGGCGCAAGGTCGTTGCAGCGGCAGCAGTGGTGCTATGGTGGAAATGAGGAGTTAAGCCACATCTGCTACTTGAGTCTTGTTGCTTCACCACGCCCCATGGAAGCACTGGCTTTGCTTTGACTGCCAAAAAGTGGTGGCGTAGGAAGGGGGGTGACCGTGGGGCCTGGCCTGCAGTGCGCCTGAGCCACACGTCTCTCCTGGGGAGTGACGCGGTGGCTTGGGCACTTGCAGGCCCCGCACTGACCAAAACAGCAACATGGGGCTTGCGGACTCCATGGAGGTTATGCGCAGCGTGCTCTGCCACGGCTTGCCCCGCCCACGAGTGCAGGGCATTTGCGCTGCCCCGGGCGTCTGAGCAGCTAGCTACGCCACTGCCAAAAAGACAGATCACTATCTTAATATACTGATGTATTTTTATGAATAGCCCTTTTCTATGAAAAAGACTTTTCTGGAGGGTTTTCTATAAGAGATAGAAAACGGTTATAATATCTGTATGACAGTGATTATATGAGCAACTCAGAATTATAATATTAATACATTATCCATAACGCACCCCAAAACTTATATTTTCCTCTAGAAAGCCAATTAAACAGGCCCCGAAAGTTACAAAAAAGAACAAGAAAAATAATAAACTTGGTTGTAATACTGAATAACACAGGGTGGTGACCCAAAAATGGGCATTTTCTGTTGTGGCCCCTGTGCTCTGGGATATTCTTTTCTCTGCCACACAGGAAGCAGCATCCATCAGTTGCTTCAGATTTCTTGCAAAGATGTATCTTTTTTTGCCCAGGCTTTCCTTAATCCACAAGTCTGGACCCTGTTTTACTGAATTTCTGTGTTTTCCTGTTTTTTTATAGCAATACTTCACTAGTTATGTTTTTATGATACTGTTTTGCTGTATGAATGTTGTCCTTTTGTATACAGATTTTTAAATAGCAAGGGCTTTCGAAAGGCTTTTGAATAAAGAAAGAAAACCTCCATTAAAAACTTTGATGCATGCATATCTACAGCTATTTAAAAACACAATTACTCATATATATTTGCACAGATATCTGGAAAATATTGTTTTCATTTACTCAAATGCAGTAACAGCTGTGTGTGGGTTTAAAAAAACCAACAAAAACCACCAGAAGAACATTTCTTGGCCCCCCCTTTATGAGATACCTAAACATTTATCAGCATCTTGAAACATAGTCTCTCTTTCGCGTGGTTCATTTAGTAAATGTTTCCTGATGGTTTTTTCTTTTCATTTTATTTGATTTGGACTAATAATCCCTAAGCCTGCCAACCTAGCAGTTCGAAAGCACCTCCGGGTGCAAGTAGATAAATAGGGACCGCTTACCAGCGGGAAGGTAAACGGCGTTTCCGTGTGCGGCTCTGGCTCTGGCTCTGGCCAGAGCAGCGATGTCACGCTGGCCACGTGACCCGGAAGTGTCTCCGGACAGCGCTGGCCCCTGGCCTCTTAAGTGAGATGGGCGCACAACCCCAGAGTCTGTCAAGACTGGCCCGTACGGGCAGGGGTACCTTTACCTTTAATAATCCCTAAAGGGAAAAATGATTTTCTAAGCAGAAGGGGTGCACATAGCCAATCCTGAAATGAAATGAAGCGTATCAGAGGAGTTTTGGGCTTCTCAGAGGTAAAACGCCATCTGTATGAGGTGGCAAAGTCAAAGCCGTAAGTGCTTCATGGTGCCTCAGTGAACCAGATGTAAAACAAAACACCACAACAAAATGCAGACAAGGGTTTGTCAAAAGAGAAACCAAACATCTCTAAGATTATGATGTAAGAGAAATAGCACGGTGGGGTGATAGAAGAAGGGAGATAGAAGACCAATGTGGGGGGAGGGAGTTTTGACTGACAGGTCAAGTTTATAATCAGAGGGAATATTTTATTGGGAAAGCTAATCCCTTTCAATTATTCTCTCCTCCTAATCAACTTCAAAGGTGCCTATCATAAACATCTCTAGACCTATTTGTCTGCAAGTTGGCAATTTTCTTACCCAGGATCACCTCTCTATGCTTAGAAAAACAAGGAAGATTATGTCATTCCTTTCCCTACCACCCCAAAACTCTAATGAGTGTCTTTGTCAAAAAAAACCCCACTGCAGACACCTTTCTGAAATTTGGCAGGAGTCATGCCCTCAAAGTTCAACATGGCCTACAAATTCCACCCACTTCAGCAGCAAAAGAAAAAGGTCCCTAAAAAAATATATCAAACTTTAAAGGTGCTGAGCGCCAAATCTCTGATTTATTTGCCTGTAATTTAGCAGGCTCTGTCCACTCTGGAGGGGCCAATATATCTATAAATTTCGCCTGCCTTTTGAAAAGAGGAAAATTATAGCCCTTTAATGAACATTCTTAACAGGGCAGGGGAAGAGAGGACATGAAGTTGACTCAGATGAACCCTGAGCTGAATCTGCCAGTTTCCAAAGTGCTTTGGGCCAAGGTGGGCTGAATTGAGGTTCAAACCCAATCTTATAATCGATAGTAAAGGTAAAGGTAAAGGGACCCCTGACCATTAGGTCCAGTCGTGACCGACTCTGTGGTTGCAGCGCTCATCTTGCTTTATTGGCCGAGGGAGCTGGCGTACAACATCCGGGTCATGTGGCCAGCATGACTAAGCCGCTTCTGGCAAACCAGAGCAGCACACAGAAACGCCGCTTACCTTCCCGCCAGAGCGGTACCTATTTATCTACTTGCACTTTGGGCTTTTGAACTGCTAGGTTGGCAAGAGCAAGTCTGTGGTTTAACACCCCTAAAATATAGTCTCCTCCTGAAAATTCTCACTTTCACTGTGTATTCCATTTAAATTAAAAATGTTACTGGTATCTTTGGCTTGAAAAAAAATACATTAAAAAAATTATATAGTGTAGTTCTGTTGGTTTTTGTTGCATTACTCATCTCAATCTGCCATTCATCTCAACAACCCAGGTCAAGGCCTTTGCCTGCATTGTCTCTTTTATTTTACTGTATTTGTTTCAAATGTGGACAAAGTGATTCAGGGGGCTGAAGAGGACAGTCTTGTGCTGAGAGCTTTTAATTTGGTGGGGCCTTCATTTGAATTCCTTGGGCATCTAGAGCCCTGAATGCAATTTGCTAATACCCAGACCTGCAGAAACAACCGGGATGGCCTTGGATGTTGATACTCTGGGAACAAATAAAACCCAGCTTGCTTATGCACATGAAATGTTCTACTGTTGTTTGTAAAAACATTGCGACAGCATAAAAATTATTATAATATGAAAAGGAAGACCTGCAGCCATTAAAAAAATTACGTATGGCTGCTTCATCCAGTGGACACAATGCGGGTTGACTGGTAGCAGCATGAACAATGAGTGCTTTGTTGTAGGATGTTTCATGTTGTTGGTCATGGACAGTTTCCATGGCAAATGAGGCTTGTTGGGAAAGCAGAGGTACTGTGGTCACATCCTGCATTGAGCAGGGGGCTGGAATCCAAGGTCCTGTCAAACTCCATGGTTCTATATTCCAACAGAGAGGACATGAACTGCTACTTTTAAGTTTGTTTCACCCTGGAGAGGGATGCAAGGTAACAGTTTCTCTCTCCCCCACCCGATCTCTGCAGAATCCTTTATGAAACTCAAGGTCCTATTCAAAGACCTATTCCAGTGGGCCTGTTGCGGCTAAATAGGCAAAAAAGAACACAATGAATGACTCAATGCAATGCCTATTCCTTTTTACTAGACAAGTATCGCAAGGAGGATGACGGAAGTCTTCAGGCTGCTTCCACATGGGGCACACACTGTGGAATAGACATGCGTTGTTCACTCACTTTTTACGAGGCACGTACGTGATGTTGTGAGCTAAACACCAGCCTCCCATGTTACCCTCCTTCAGCTTCCTTTCCCCCCCCCCACCACCCCAGAGTTCAGACGATCTGACTTTTAAAAAACACAATGGAATGACGACACAATTTTCCCATCCCAGATAAGACATTACACAGCTGCTCAACAACTTGGGGAGCAACTTATGGCCTTTAAAGATTGCTCTAGTCACTTCCTTCTACATCTTTGCCTCCCAAAGGCTTGCACAGCAGTTTCTTGCAGCAGCCCTGGCTACAAGCTCCCCAGGCAAACGGTGGCTCTGGGGCTGGCCAGGGGGTGATGGTTGCCAGGAGCTGAGACAGCCTTGGAGTAAGCAAGCAAGCAAATGGGGTGAAGGAGCCCAGCCAGCCAGTCTACCGACCATTGCTATTGGGAAAGGACAGACAAATGCGGGGTGAGGCAGGCGCTGCACTGGCCTTTCTTGTGCTTCCTATGTGCAAGGCCTGCCTGGGAACTGAGTGCTTTTCCGCCATGCAGGCTTGGAAACATCCATTGTTATCAATGCTGCTTCCCAAGGTAAGCTGCTAGCCTCACATTCACAATTGGCCAGTCTCCATTGGGCCACTAATGCTGGAGGCATCCTTTCCCCAGGCTCCTGTAAGGAAATGTGAGGAGGTACCTCTCTTTGGGGTGGAGAGGGGGCAGCTCAACAGCTGCCCAGAGGACTCCCAAGGAGAGGAGGCTGAGGAAACACCCCACAAGGGAGGGTGTTTGAAAAAGGGCGAGAGGCTGCCAGCTTGGCAGGCAAGGGGTGACACAAATGGGCTCCTGAGCCCCACAGGGGTGCCGCAGAAGGAATGTAACTGGTCAAGGGAGCCGTGGACTCAAAAAAGTTGAAATCTTCTGTCATATACAAATTTAAATAGGTGAGGGTGTGGACTACTCTGGTTTAATTTGAATAGGGGGAAAGTGGCTTAACAGGTAAATAATAAGGACAAGGCCATAGTTTTATAATGTAACAGCAGCTGGCTTTTTATTCAACTGTAATATTGAAAAAAAGGTTGCTACCCTTAAATGAAATAAACAGTAAAGCGCGACCGAGGGGTCACCTTTAAACTTGATCTGCATAATATTTAGGGTGTGTGGGTAAAAGCTACTATTTCAAATGTTTCCAAATCCCTCTGTTATTATCTTCCAGATAGAAATCTGCCTAAAATATACATATTTTTTTTCTATTAGAAAACATAACATGCAAATAAAAAAGAAGTAGGGCATGGACATGCCAATGAAATATAATGATCTGCTTGTGTTAAAACAACAAGGGAAATGAAATGTAGCACTTAAATGAACCTGATCCCGAATTTCTTCCATCTCAAAAGCTGTCAATGAACTAAAACTGTACATGTCCAGAAATACTCGTGCTAAGATGATATTAAATATATGGACATGGACATGGGGCAACTGGGGCCTTGGAGATAGGGTGGACACATATCACCAAAAATGTTTTGGGCCTCTCTCCTGAGGGAAATCAAGCAGTTCCCTTCTTTATCTGCATTCAGGAAATGTGGAAACACTTTAATTAGTTTATCCAGGCTTTTAGTCATTGGTTTTATGAAGTTTTTTATTCTGTTGGGTTTAACTCCTCTCTGCAATACGTTATAAGATGGTTTTGAATTGTGTTGTGCTTCTTTTATTCTTGTAAGCTCCTCTGTGCTCTTTTTGGGGAAGAAGGGTGTGTTATACATTTGAAATTAATAATAATAAAAAAAACATTAAAAGGACACCAGCTGATAAAAATGTGCACATGACTATTTATATGTATAGTTACAAATTTAGAAATAAATACTCTAATTTAAATAGAGATGCAGCACATCTCAACATAGGAAAGACTTTGACCAGGTGACCTATGTTTCTGCTTGCTTATTCTATTGCCCTGGCGCTAACTTCTGATGGGTACCCCAGATGCACTCCCCTTTTTGTGGTTCTCTAGCCTTAAACTGCATTTGGACCACACAGCCCTTTGATGTGGGACTCATTCAAATAGAAGACAGCCTTTCATATGAGGCTTTTCCTCTGAAAAGTAGGTAAATAATCAACAGCTAGTCATTACTCAACAGCTAGTCATCATCAGCATCTACAACCGTCAAGGAATGGCCTGCCCTTCCCTACCAAAGATGACAAACCAAACGCTGACCCAAAAACTGAAACAAGGCAAAATCCATGGTTTTCTGCACAGATACTCATCTCAGCACCACTTTCAGAAAATCCGCTGTAATATTAAATGCACACCCACTCTGGCTCATCCACTGGCTCTGCCACTCAGGATGAAGTAAAAAATCCTTAGTGCCAGAAATCTGTGAATAATCAATATTTCAGAATGGTTTGGCACTCCCTGTATATTAACATTAAACAGGCACCTTCATTAATACAATTTTAAGTCCCTGCTAAAACCTTTTTCAAAAGAAAAAAAATCAGCAAACCAGTCTGGACATATAATTCAGTCATGAATACTTGTTTTAAATTTCTGTTCATTTAATCTGCATGCTATCGATAAATATTTTATGAGTTTATATACACTGCTTAGTGTTTTTTATTATTATTAAGTGGTTTATAAATTTAATTGTGTGTAAGAGCATGTGCACTAAAATCACACTGCAGCAAAAAACAATGAGCCTCATTTTTTTCCACATTTCCCAACCCTGCTGATGGGGTACAGGAGGAGCCTGAAGAGAACCCCATAATTTACTCTCGTCTTCCTAAACAGAACAAAAGTCTGCAGGCAGGAAGTCTGCCATCTTCTCCCCTCGGACTGCACAAAATGGAAGGCCTTCACTGCTCCCAATTTCTTTATGCTCAGTTGAGAATTCCAGCCTACCTCCCAGGGCTTGGAATGTGACAGGGCTCCTACAGTGCCTCATATTATTCCTGCATAAATGTACTCCAGACAGTATTCTGTTGGATGGGAATTTCTGATGGGAATTTCTGGGGACTTACAGCTTCACCCTGCCTTTAAACCCCAGGTTTGCAGACAAAGGTGGAAAGTGGCTCATATAGGCAGAAGGCCATACAAATGACTTCACTAACAATGACATGAAAACTGTCAGTTCTGCTATTTTGGGTGGACTGGGACTGCAAGAGAGACAAATGAGTAGACTTGCAGGATTGGCTCTGGACTCCAACAAATACACTTTTCCTGCATTCTTAGTGACCTCCCTAGAAACACTTGAAGCCAATATGGCTTAAAACAGAGCATGTTATTATTATTGTTTATTATTTATTGCACTTATTAGTCACTCAAAGCGACGCACACTATAATAAAAGAATAAAACTAATATGAAGCTAAAACATTGACACGCATTAAAAAGTAGTCTAACATATCCCACCCCACTAAAAGGGGCAACAATATCTAAAATCTCTAAGATAAAAGGCCAAAAGTTTGAATGAAAATAATTTTGCTTTGTTTGGATGACAGAAGGCTTTAATGAGTTTTAATTGCACAAACCTAAATCTCCAGGACGCAGGTGGCGCTGGGACGCAGGTGGCGCTGTGGGTTAAAGCCTCAGTGCCTAGGACTTGCCGATCGAAAAGGTCGGCGGTTTGAATCCCTGCGGCGGGGTGCGCTCCCGCTGCTCGGTCCCAGCGCCTGCCAACCTAGCAGTTCGAAAGCACCTCCGGGTGCAAGTAGATAAATAGGGACCGCTTACCAGCGGGAAGGTAAACGGTGTTTCCGTGTGCGGCTCTGGCTCGCCAGAGCAGCGATGTCACGCTGGCCACGTGACCCGGAAGTGTCTCCGGACAGCGCTGGCCCCTGGCCTCTTAAGTGAGATGGGCGCACAACCCCAGAGTCTGTCAAGACTGGCCCGTACGGGCAGGGGTACCTTTACCTTTACCTTTTTAAATCTCCAGGTATGCACTTGAATCCCTCATGCAAAATATTGACAGCCTCAAGATGCCCAAGAAGTATTGTGGGACCTTAAAAGGTGCTACAAAAAGGCAAATATTTGATGTGTATGCCTGCCACGGTTATTACTATTTTCTGGAAAAATCGAGAGAAGGGAAAAATTGAGAGAAGGGGAAACGTTTGTTTTGTTGCAAAACTGTTGCAAAATGTAATCAGTTTTAGAAATAAGTTCTTAAACATATATAAGCAATTTATACAGATGCTGTATTCCTTTCTCTCAATGTGTGTGTGTGTGTGTGTGTGTGTGTGTGTGTGTGCCAGCTAGCATCCAGTCTACCAGGAGTAAAGTCTAATGTACTGAAGACGCTATAGAATATTAGCTTTATTTCCACTGTAGTTAACTTGACTTACAAATAATGGCCTCCTTTGAGCTTTACGCTAATAAAATATTTAGCAGTTGGCATCTATCTTTAGACGGCATGGATCAAGAGGTGTCAATATTAGGCAGAGTGTCCCTACTGGCTGTCTCATCATCTCTGGAATGAAACGACTTAGAAGAAAAGACAGAATGAATTGTTTTAAGCATTTGAAGCGGAAAGCAAAATCTGCTTAGAATAACCGGATCCGTGTTTACATCCAGTGAAAACAAATTAAACAACTCTGTGTGCTACTGTGCTCTTAATCATGACCATGTTTAGCAGACAGACCCCACCGAGATCTATCGGGTTTCCTTCCTATTGCGCTTCCTGCTAAATAACTTGCTGTTGTGATTGTGATGTGAGTGGATTGTGAAGAATGGCTGAAGAGTTGTACATAAAAGTCATTTAAAGAAGAAGAAGAAGAAGAAGAAGAAGAAGAAGAAGAAGAAGAAGAAGAATTTGACTCTACAAAGGAAGATGGTTCAGTTTTTGCCCTAACCCTTTGTGGTGCAAAGCTGCAAAGGAACTGAGAAGCATTATGCCAAAGCTGAACACATTGTGCACAGATGAAGCCACACAACCCACACCAGACACTTCCAGTTGGTGATATTTCCATGGACTGATAGGTGTTGATAGAAGCAAGGTGATACATTTTTCTGTCTGAACAGCAGGTTGAAGCCCTACTCGGTAGAATGGAAAGGGGAGTAAAGACTTGGCATCTATGTGGGGTGCCATTCTGCCTGACATGCTGAAATCCAGTACTGAATCATCACTGGGGCCTTAGCTACCCATGTTCAATATTCTGTTGCAGGTCGTATGCCTCAGAATACTGGTTGTTGGGTATCGCAAGTGGGGAAGGGTGCTGTTGCACTCAGGTCCTGCTTGTGAGCCCCTGTGAGAACAGGTTGTACAGTGGTACCTCGGGTTACATACACTTCAGGTTATATACGCTTCAGGTTACAGGCTCCTTTAACCCAGAAATAGTACCTCGGGTTAAGAACTTTGCTTCAGGATGAGAACAGAAATCGTGCTCCAGCGGCACGGCAGCAGCAGGAGGCCCCATTAGCTAAAATGGTGCTTCAGGTTAAGAACAGTTTCAGGTTAAGAACGGACCTCCAGAACGAATTAAGTACTTAACCCGAGGTACCACTGTACTTTATGCTAGAAATGTGACTCTGCTTTGGCCTATAACTGCCCTTCCTTTCGCAAAGCCTGCACCCTTCTCTGCTCCCATTTTGTGTGTCTCTGCACGTTTCAAAATGTAGACATGAGCTCCGCATTTGATAATGTTGTTGGTTTCCTTTTTTGATTTCCCCCCTCTATTCTGCAAAATATCCACTTTCCCCATAGCATCTCCCTCCTCCCTCACAACATTCATGCATTATTTGCCCACATTCTGTTCACTGTACTTCCCCCACCCCCAAATTGGCTGTATTCCCTCTTCTTGCACCTGCACAGAGCCTTCAATTGCCATTATTCATCTAACTGGGTATCTGCAATCTGACAATTTCCCACGCTGTTTACTTTATTTAACAGTGAAGGCCTTCTCTCTCTTTCCCCTCCTTTCTTTCTGCCTTTTAAACAAGGTAGGGGGCTCCTTCAGCTGGGACCCAATACTGCCCTCTTCCAAAGCCTGTTTGGATTCCCAGCACATATACATGTGAAACACCCACTTTGCTATTAAGAGGAATGACTATTAATGCAGGTACGCAAATCAGTGCACACCAACTTTAAGAGCATAAAAGCAGAGAGCTCTTTTCAAGAAAACTCTTTGATCCAATGCACACAAGTTTAAAATTATTGGATTGATGTTTATAGAAGCTTTATGTGTATCTCTCTGTCTGAGAGATGGATCTTAAGAAACTTCAGTCTAAGAGACTGAACTGCTGGCATTTCTCTCTCTCTCTTGGAAACATCGTGAGATGGTATGTCAGCTCTGCAGAAGGATGAGTCTATTGTGATTAAGCCCACTGATAGAAGGGGTATGATTGTCATTTTAGATCCCAAGGATTATGTGTCAAAAGTTGAAAGACAAGTATAAGACAGGAGTGACTGTATCCCTATTGACAAAGATCCTATTCAATTATTACAGATGGCAAAGAAACAAAAAAACCCCAGTACTATATTATTGTCCATTCTTACTGTGAGTGATCCTTTTGGGAAAATATGGATAAGGATCACTTTCCCTTCCTTGTTTGAAGTCTCTCAAGATGTTGCAGATTCAGGATTAATAACTTACTGCTATTAAAGAACATTTTTTAAAATCAAATGTGTGCATTGTAATTCACTTTACAAATAATTAAATCTGCTCATTTTACTCATGTGTAATGATCGGCTGCTCCAGCAATGGGTTCATAATATAAATAGAAATGAACTTTCTTCTGCAGGAAAAGGCAGACAATAGACAACTGAACAAACATAATGTTCTTAAAGGAAAGAGCCAGTGAGCAAGGATTCAATGAACTTCAATGCCCCTAAGGCCTAAAGGTCGGTTGAATGCTGTTTTGTAACAGTATTTTGTAGCTCTACGGAATACATTGCTTTCATTCGCTAAGTGGTGAAAGATTCTCCACCAGTCCACATGCCAGCACAGATCTACTGGGAGCCAGCAAAGCTATGTCAATTTACACCACAGAAAAAGAAAAAGAAAAAATGAAAGAGAAAGAAATCCAGAGAAAACCGCTTAAGCCCAAATATGTCTCCTCAGAAGTTGGTCCCCCTCTCAATATTAATTATTATTATTATTAAAAATAGATTTCCTCGGGACTGAGGAACCTGTGCCCTCTTGTCGCCTTTTTCAGATCATGCCTTTTTGCTCAACCTAACCACAGAAACCAGTGAGATTTAGGATATATTTGTTTCCAAGCCCATAGCCAGAAATTTTGCCAAGGCAGGAGAGGCAAATAGCCTACATTGCAAGTATCTGTATAATAGCAAAAACCTAAATGCAAGCAATCCATTATGTTTTAAATAATTTATTGTAATTAAAATGTATTTGTTATTAAAAATATCTGTTTAAAAACAATAGCACACGAGTGCCCGTCGCTTTATTCCAAAGTTAGAGAGGAAAAACTAAGTACCAAATACCCACAAAGCTACACACAAGCGAAAATAAATGAATAATGTCATGTACCCAATCTGTTCCCAAGTCAGGAAAATCAATGTCAATCCTTGCAACCAGAAAAATTAATGCAGCCACGGCCAAATGGAGAAAAACAACTGCCATAATTGACAAGGAAGAGAAGTTCAGAAATCCTCCCCACCTCTCCTGCTTCATTGCCCTGTACAAGCAGCAGAAGGAAATGAAGCTGGACTTCATTGCTTTCCTGGCTTGTTAATCAGGTTCTGAGCATTTGGAAAGAATGCTGCCTGCACATTTCCCCTGCTCTGCACAAGTTAAGTGCTTGTAAATCTGAGAAATTCCAGTGAAGGCTCTGGATTTTGGCAAGTCCCCTTTGGCAACCTTCCTATCAGGTCTCTCTCTCTCTCTCTCTCTCTCTCTCTCTCTCTCTCTCTCTCTGTGTGTGTCTAAGTACAAAAACAACGAGATGGATACCATATCTACCTTTGACTTCCCCAATGTTACCCATGGAGTCCTGTTGCAGCAAAGCAATGCCAGACCAAATAAGCCCCATGCTCATCAGGAACATAGAAAGCTTCTGTGAAGGTAAGGCTCCATGAAGAGTCAGGGTGGAAGGAATAAGGAGCTGAAGGAATACGGCTCCAGAGAGGGAGTGGAAGCACACAAGCATCCAAGATGGAAATCTCTTGTATTGGAACACAATTAAAATGTTGTTTTCTAGTTCTGTTCCGTAATACAATGAACAACACATGGCCCCAGGAGTGGAGTCCAGATCCACAAGGTGATAGTGAAGACTGGAAGGGTGAGAAAGAAGGTAGATGGAACATCTCTCCCAGACATGTTAGATCTCTCAAACCATGCTCCAGTTGAGTTAAGCAGCAGTTTGGCCTGTTCATGGAAGCCAGTGGAGCTGTGGATACGGCAGATAAAAAGGAAGGTAGCTGTTTAATTGAATCCTGCAGGGCCCCAAGCCCCCTAACTGCAGAAGGAAAGTCTAAATACGATATTGCGGGTAAGAAGTTTTGAGGGACACAGTACACCAAACAAGAATAGACTTTTGAGATAGATGTTTTTCATACAAGAAAACAACACAATGAAGAATCGTCGCAGCATTTGTTGCTGATCTGAAAGGGCCAAGCCAGACACGCATGTATCAGCTTGAACCAAAGTTGTCACATATATGTTTGCATATGCAGGAAATAGTCTGTGCTGATTGTAGACTATTTTTCTCACCATCCAGAAGTTGTCTTACTAACTTATACCACAGGTTCTCAGGTGACTGAACAAATCCAAGTTCATATTTGCTGGGCATGGCATTTCTGAGGTAGTTTGGCCCTCAGTTTGCTTGCCATGTGTTTAAGAACTTTTCAAAAGTATATGGGTTTCTCCATATTGCTTCAAGGCTCAAATAATCTCAGTCAAATATCCTTGTTGAAAATGGAGTGCAAAATGCCAAGAAATTGCGAAGGAAAGCACAGGAGGCAGACACTGACCCAAACCTGGCATTGCTGAATAATAGGGCATTTCCACTAGAACATGGAAAAGCACCTGGAGTGCTTCTGTTTGGAAGGATTAGTTGAACAATGTTGCCCAACTTATTAAAGGTTGTGGAAATGGCGTAGTTTGAAGTACACTTCCAAAAAGGCTCTATGAAATTTAAAGAAAAGGCATACTATGACAATGACTTGCAGAATATTGTAAAATATTGTAGCCAGCTGCACATTTATGATGGCTCCACACGGAAACTGACTGCAAAGGTTACTAAGGAAGAGGCTCCATGATCATACAATGTCTCCACATCAGATGGGCAGTCATAAAAAAGGAATAGATGGCATCGTTATTATCAGAAAGGGGGAGAAGTGAGAGCAAGGCTCCATTAAGAGATGGGCTGGAAGGAATAAAGAATGATTGGAAAGACCAAGGAGTGAAAGAAGAAAGAGAGTGGAAGAGCAGAAGCCAAAGGGTCATCTGAGGTGGAAAATTCAGTAAAACATTTGTTGTTAGCTCACAGCAGTTTCTAGCTTTGATCCATAATACAAGGAACAACCCAGAGCTCTGCTTTTTACTAAGCCACCTCAGTATTGTCTACACATTCTCTCAGTATTGTCTAAACCAATGAGCAGCAAATTCTCTAGGGTCATAGGTAGTGAACTGGGCTTTTTCAGCCCTATCTGGAAGTGCTGGGGATTAAACCTGAGGCCTTCTGTGTTCAAAACCTGTGCTCTACCACTAAGCTATGGTTGCTCCCCATGAGCTAAGGTTCTTCCCTGGGGCTGTATTCTATGCTCTAATCACTTGCCACCCTGTCTCATATGGGTTTGCAGGTCAGCCAAGTACAGAACAACATATATCATGGTATATGCATAGGTTGCAAAGTTTAATCAGTGCTTAACCAGTAAATTAATCAACTGCAGCTTTAGTACCAAAAGGGGGGGAAGAAATCCCTCAGTTAATCACTAGGCCATAGAGCAAGAAAAAAACCTTTTGAGCTTTAATTCACTACTGGGCAGGCCACAGATATATTCACATAGAGATAAACACTGTAGGGAGTTTGACATGTAAGAAAAATTGCCTGTCCATTATTCTAAGAAAAAAAGGAGGGAGGGTCGTCACAGAGGTTTTACAATGTTTAAGCATTTAAAAGGTTAAACTTAGGGCTTTTTATTGAAACTCAGTTCAAGCACCTCTCATGTGGGCGCCATTGCCATTATAAGAGAACAAGGTTCATGGTAAATTCCAGCATACCTCCTTTTCTAGTAAAATAGCACTGGTTCAACTACGGTAACTGTATTTCAGAAATCATAGAACAAGATGTCAATGGAATGATACACACTATACAATCATTGTGCATATAGTGCTTGATCAACATGTTGTGGTTTTAGTAGGTACACATTACAAAATGGGCTTGGGTGTGTTTGGCCAGTCTAGTGAGACAGTGTCACACAATGCCTTTCAAAATTGCAACCCAGTCATCATAGTGGAACATACCAAAAGTAGCTGTCATGACTCCTAAATTTAATAAAGGTGGGCCAACTATGGAAGGGGTAACTTTATGGGGGGAAGGAGCAGATTGAGAGACATTTTTATTTCACTGCCTAGTTATAGATATTATTACAATTGCTGAAGTCACTGAAATCAAACTGCACATTCAGAAATACCGTGGAGTACTATATGCTTTCCATGCACATTGACAAGCATTTTAACATGTGACCCCTCCTCACCAAAGTCTGAAGTAGTACAGTCCAACGGGAACTGTACCATGTGGTACTTCTAAATGCAAAGCTCAACTCCGATATTGGGTTATATGGGGGGGGAAGAGAGAGATAAATGCTGACATCAAGAAAATAAAATTAAATATGAAACTCGAGTAAAGCGTGTCATTGCTTTGTCTGTCAGTGGCCTACATCCCAACGTTTAGAAGGAAATAAAGTACTCGCATTGTAAGAAGCCAGCTTTGCAACAACACAGGCATAATTTTCTTCTTGATCTCTACCCGTTCATTCGCTGAACAATACGCTACCCAAAATTATAACAGCTGTCCCCACACACCATTTTAATCCATGTAAGCATATAATCCTTTTAGGAGCTGTATTAAGACATTTGCCTGAATAATTTTGTGTCACAGAGCATTTTGCAAAATAAGTAACTATATGCTAAAATATTTCATGTGTTGCCTTTTAATTTCATTTGGTACACCTCTGCTCTTCTTGTTGAAGCAAAATAAAAGGAAAACCTGTCCAAAAACATGCAAAAGAAAAAATGAAAAAACACCAAGCCTGAATATTTTAAACATTTAAACTGTTTTTCCATTGATTTTTTTTATAATGTACTATTTGCAAAACTGTAAACTGATTAATGGGGAACAATGCCCACTTTATATTCCCAAACTATACAATATATAGGTTATCGTTGTCTATGATATTATTTATTTAGAATGCTTATAATCTTCTTTATTGCTCTGAGAGGCCCTTCTAGCACCTTTCAAACAATTCTCAGAATAAAAATCCATTGCAAAACTCAATTGAGAAGAGTGTTTGAAAGTTTCTGGCCTTCGAGACATTGACATCTGCATAACTGCTATAAGAATTGCAGTTTTATTGATGTTTTTAAAATATGTGATCGTAAGTGCATGTTATGAAAGTAACTATTGTATAGAAGTCAGATACCAATGCATCCTAATGGTCTTAGTAGAATATCTTTTATTCTAAATACTTCCCATATATGAAACTAAACATTGTTTTGCTATCCTATGGTTGGGAGTTTGGCTTGAGTATGTGGTCAAGGTGGGTCTAGGAATGGGAAGGAAAATCAATTTTCATTTGCAATTTAAGGAGAAACTGCCTAATTCATACTTCTTGAACCAATATGCAAAACAAAACACAGTTATCTTTAGAAATTCAAAATCTGAATTTTGCGATGCAGTTCCCTGACCAAGCAATGTATACCTAAAAAATGCATGTATCAGGGATAAGTGTGCCTAAGAATGCATACGTTAGTGAAATAACATGCATGTCTGCATGACATTATGGAAATTGGGTTGCAAAGGTGTGTGTGTTAGTCAGAACTGCATACAAAAATGTGTCCTTAGGAGAAGTTCACACTAAAGTGCTGATGAATTTTTCATTAGGATTTCATGTTGAGAACTGCATTTAAGATTGGGGAAATGAGGAACTGAGATATAGTGAAATTGTTGCATTTGTCCATCCCTACTTAGGCCTCTCTCTTTTTTTCTAGTTAGATATTCTGAAAACATCCTATGGATCACTCTTCACACATGGGTGTTTTTCCTGTTATGCTGTAGAACACCACCCCACAGGCCAACACACAGAACATCATGTGTGCTGTCATGGACATGTTTCTGTTTTATATGTGGAGGCCTTGAAAATGCACGACACATATCCTCAAGACAGTGTGGGCTCATGCATGATTCTTACATGCATGGGGATAAACCTAGGATTTTCATTCAGCTGTGCAAGGGGAGGAATGAAGGCCCTAGCTGTCTAGGAATTATGACGTGGGACTAAATCAGACACATAGCCAAGTACTACAGTTGTTCTGTAACTTGTGGATCAGGAACCAATGCAGGTCCCTGGAACTTTAAATTCATTTCAAGCCTCTTGGGGATGGTGACCTGAAATGCTTTTGCATTCATGAAGATTGATTATTGCAGTGCTTCCAACACTGCATGCTAAATGTAATCTTTGAACCCATCAACATTAGCATGAAGTACATGAGGGTTAAATTAAGAAGCTTGCCGTGAACACCAGTGCAATCAAGATGCCACTTCCCCTCCCAAAATTCTTCAACCCCTTTTTAAAAATCTATTAGTATACAGAAACAATACTACTTCTGTTGTTAATAAGAATATCTATATATGCTTACAGCAGTTTAGCTGTCAGTGAAATCTAGTTGGTGCCACTACATTGACCAAAGGTGAACAGGGAGGTAGGTATTCCTCCTTCTTCCTGCAGAGCCATAAAATCTACTCCAAAATATATTCTACCTTGTGGAATATATATTTTTGTTTGGGTGTGTGCGCACAAAGGACTGTAAATGGGAAGAGGAAACTCTCGATTCATACTTTCTGTCTATGGAGCAACACAAACTGGTTTCTACTCTTGTGTATTTTGGGATGGATTGCTCTAGAGCTATAGTGAAATGTAGAGCACAGCATTAATTTGGAGCAAGTCCTTCTTTGAAGTTAAGGTTTCCCTTGTCAGACTCAGGATGGTGTTCTTAAGCTATACACTGTGTGAAAAATTGCCCTGGGCCATGGATCTCAAATATCATGATCCCCAAATTAACAGTACCTCTCAGCAGAACTGACAAATAGGTATCAGGGTAATTATGATAAACTACACAACAGTGCTATTGTCGAGAATATCATTTATCAATCCTGTGGTCCCCATCATTCATGCATTTTACAGTTTGGGAATACAGTGACTTCAAAGAATAATAATCCATAATGGCTACATTCTCAAAAAGTCATGCTCACTAAACAAAATAATAGTAATAATAATAATAAAAGGTTTGTTGTATAACTGGAAAAATGTAAAATTTTATTCCAAGAAAATTAACAGGCTACACAGGTAAATTTTGGCAAATGCAACTTTATATTGAAATCCACACATCTGTATCTAAAAGAAGGAAAGACTCACAGACTCTAATGTATTTTCTAAAATACTAGAAATCATATTATATGCTTTCACAAGTTAAAATTGAAATAATTTGAAACAACCAATACACCAAAATGTGCAGAAAGTATAAACAAGACTGTGCCTTCAGTAGAATAGATGCTTCACAAATTGTGCAATATATCTTACTAAGGCTGCGGTCTCCCCATGACAGTTGTCTTAAAAATATAAACATACATTGTCTGCCTGTGTTTCTCAGAACAAACTAGAATGGGCAACATACCTTAGGGGGGAATATAATCCTAGTGATGAGCATACTGATTTGGGGAATCATGAGAATAAAAAAGGAAAGAAGGGATTTTAAGTGATCTTTCATGCACTCCCAAATGGCAGACTGGAGTTAACCGATTCACTTTCTTTGCTTATTTCTAAAATGCTAAACAAAATGGAAGATACTAGATAACCCTTTAAGGCAACATGTGGTTTATTCTGCGTAATGATTACTCCTTTGTCATGATTGGATAATCTCATTGATGTTGCCTAACAGACTGATATCTAGCTTTCGAAAATATAAAATGCATCCAATAAAAATTATAGCAAATCGTGATTTTTTTTAAAAAAAACAACAAAAATCAAACGAGACATAGAACACAATTATATGCCAGTAATACTTCAGCCTGGAAACAAACAAACAAACAAACAAACAAACCAGTATTTCATTTCGTGGGGGATGGGGGCGAATGGCAGCAGGTGGGTGGGTGAAAGACGAAGAATGTATTTAGAGAAAAATAAAACCTAAGTTGAAAAAACAAGGGGAAAACCTCCCCAGCAACAACCCAAAAACACAAAACTGCTTTGTAATGCTCCCCAGAACTCACAAGGCAAATGTGGGGTGATAATCCAATACTAAATGGCACATCTCCCATTGGTTACAGGACTTAACACAGTCCCCATATTTTTGTATTTGAAAAACAATAATTGTATGAAATGATCTAAAGGTCATCCAGTGTCTTAAATAGTTTCATCAACACATTAACCTCATGTCAAACTTAACTGATTCAGATGTCCAATTTTAAACTTTTTGTGATGGTCTTACTTTTATGTAGTGATATATACAGCATTGAGCGCTGATATATTTAGCACCTGCTACTTTCTGAATCACGATCTAGGTTTTCCACCACATCAAAGCATTTCAGGGCAGTGGCTCAGTCCTTTACTCTTAATTTACAAACCTTCGCGAGTGGCCAGCAGAAACAAGTTTAGGTTTCGAAATAGGATTAGAGATGAGCTATTGCAAAGATTGCAGGACGTCGTTGCCCAAATCCTTACAACCGCTGACAGCCCCTGTTTGATTTCCCCCTCCCCCCCTTTTTTCCTTTTCTTCTCCAGACATGGCAACAGGCCACAATTGCTTAGCAGAGAAGGGTAGTGTTTTCACAAGGCTAAAGATTTTACAGATGCTCCCTCATATAACACAGTAAGGTTCCCTTGGTAACCTGGATTTTCTGCAGTAAAGAAGGGTTGTGCTGAAACAGCGCCTCAGCTCCCTGTTGGAGAAAATGCAGACAAAAGGATTGATTCCAGCTTGGGCAAAACTCATCCAAACAGCAGCCGTTAGAAATCCACCTGGAACCACAGGCCCTCTTGCGAAAACTCTCCAGTAACAGGCGACCAGATACGGGCCCCACAAGGTTAGGAAGAGGAATGTCATGATATAGAACATTCTGCTGATTCGTTTTTCCATTTTGAACTCGTCCAAGACGAGTAGCCTTCTCCTCCCTGTGGTGTTGGCATTTTGCCTGATCCCCAGCAAGGTTGGTGGCGTGGGACCCCTTCCGAATCCAGCCAGCCAATTTGCAGCTGCTTGACCACTGGCTCCTGGACCATGAAACGTCCAGTTCTGGCTCACTGCTGCAACAAACTGAACTGGCTTCATTTTCCTGCGATCGTGAACGAAAAAGATCAGCTTGAGGTAGACAAGCTGTGTGGCTAGAAGGATAAGGGCGAGAAGCAGCATAAATCCCAGAGAATCATTGGCTCTGAAGGAGCGATGCTGAAAGGTACACTGGTCTTCCTCCCTAATGAATGAATAGGTGCCCACATCCAACACCGGAGGGAAAGCCATAGCGACGGAGAGGGTCCACACCATACAAATCACAGCCAAACAAGTCCAGAAGGTCAGCCTTTTTGTATAAAAGCGGTGGTGGGCGATAGCTAAGTATCTGGTAACGCTTATGCAGAACAGCATGAAAGCAGTGTGGAAACAAGACAGGACCCCCAAGAAGGCAATCACTTTGCAAGTGAGAGTCCCGTACGTCCAAGATGAGCCATTTTTCACGGAAGTGAAAACAAATGGGAAGCAAATTGCAGATCTGAGGATGTCTGAGCAGCAAAGATCCAACAGGAAGTAATACGGAGCTCTGTGCAAGGTCTTGTCTTTGACTAGCAAAATGGAGATCAGAAGGTTACCCACCACACTGACTCCTATGATGAAACCCAGTGAAGTCAATTTCAAAAACGCTGTTAGAGGGGAGAGATTTTGTAAAATGTTGTCAGCTGCATGGCTGTAGTTCGCCATAGATGGACGAATGATTTGAATATTGCCTCAGTCAAGTCTCATGATCTAGATAGATGTGTAAGGAAAAAATAGATCCATACATCTTACTGAAAATATATTCCAAAAGCAGATCTGATCTGGTGTCTGTCTAGTCACATAGTACATCCTCTTTTCCGCTTCCTGATTTATCATGCCATCAAAATATCTGGAAAAAAAAATCAAGCTATCAGTCCTTAAGTTAACATACAAATGGTGTTGGGAGGTGCTAACGAATATGTTAATTTATGGAGAGCCAAAGGAAGTTGCAAGTTGGAGTACTATTATTTGTTTGAGGGAAATTCAGTGAGAACTGCACACTTACTATGCATTGCTTCAGTTTATTCCTTCTTGTTTACAATCAATTTTTTTTGGCAGAGTATAGGACTGTACAGTTCCTGTCTCTGAAGCTTCAGAGGCAACCCAATTCCTACATCATCATTCCGGTACTGGCAGCTTAAAAATAAAATTAAAAAATGCCAAGGAAGAATGGTTGCCCATAAATGCCCACCTTTTCTGTTGATATTGTGTGTGTTTCAGAGGCAGATGCTGTGTTGATATGGAACACATCCAAAAGAAACCCTGCAGAATGTATGTTTTTAACCAACTCGCCAAAGCATATTAATCACACCCTGCTAGTTCATGCACACTGAAAGGAGACAACAGGAATCCTGGTTTTGCAATGAACCAGAGCTCCCCTCCCCCACTAGACTTTTAAATAAATACCTAAGCTAAAGAATTGCCATATGGGCATATATATTCTCTCCCCCCCCCCCCCACTTCATTGCAGTGGGGTGTGTGTCACCACCCAGCTATGTATTTACATAGCTAAATATGAAACGCACCCCTGGAAGAACGTCCGCCTGCTCCGGTTTGATTTGGGTTGTATTTTTGACCAGCACGGAATGCGAGGATCTGCGTTTGGCTAGTCAGAATTCCAGGATTTATCCTAATGCCGCCTGTCAAAATGTAATTAACAAAGACCCACTCTGCTGCTTGCAGGGCTCTAGCAGCCACTCCACAGCGGCGGTGGAGTCAGGCAGCCTTGCTCGCCTATCCCCATGGAGGGTTCCTCCTATGCTGTCTCTTCTGAGCACTACACACACACAGAGCATCTTCACAATAGATTCCACCATTCTCAGCTTTGAGGAACTACCTGCCTGCCTGCCTCCCTGCTTGCTTGCTGCGTAAACAAGAGCCTTGATCAGATCGTGAGTGCATTGTTACACACGCAGGCGATACACATACACACACACACCATGAAACCAGCTTCTCCCACACCCCGATACATGCACATACATACGCGAGGCAGCAAAGAGGGCTGCTTGCTTGGCTGCCTGACTTCTTTCTTCCCCAGCCCAGATGCTCAGACTTGCCCAGGGGCGCCAGATCTCCGAGCCAGCCCCGCCGTGCAGGCATCGTTGTCTGCCCTACGCTTCCGTTATGCAGCCCTGTGATAAAAAATTTTAAGACACCACCACCACCACCACCACCACACACAAACACATACACACTCACGGAGCCAGCCTCCTTCCAGCCGCCAATTCCCTTCTCCCCACATCCCATCCAGCCCTGCCCAGGAGATGATGCACACACACACACACACAAATACACACACAAACACACAAAGCCCCCCTCCCCCCGCAATACCTGTTGGTGCTGGTGTGTGTGTGTGTGTGTGTGTGGGAGAGAGAGAGAGAGAGAGAGACCAGACCTCCCCACCCCCCCACCCCTCTCCCTCACCAGATCTCCTTTCTATTTGCTGGTATTTTCATGCCTGGCTTTTATTTCTTCCTTTTCCAGCAGGGTACCTTGGCGGAGGCGCTGGAGCCAGTGGGTCCGGGCGGCGCATGCTCAGTGCGCTCCCTCCAGCTCCTTGCCTCGTCTTCCCCTGTCGCAGCGGCACAATCTCGCTCTCGCTCTCGCACTAACGCAGCAGCAGCAGCAGCAGCAGCCGACGCCGCCGCCGGCTCAATGAGGGCAAGGCTGCCTCGGCAAGCGGTAGTAGCAGCTCCGGCGGTGGCACGCTGCCGCTGCCGCCGCTGCCGCCGCCGAGTCTGGCGTTGGCCGTCGGAGCGGGGCGCGGGGTTTGGGACCAGCCAGCCAGCCAGCCAGCCGCCTTTGAACCCGCCCGCTTTCGAGGGAGGGGGCGGAGGAGCAGCTCCCCGCGCACCCCCTCCCCTAATCTCTCTCTCTCTCTCTCCCCCTCCTGATGATGACTGCATTGTTATTGCACTTGGCAGACGAGGGGAGGGAGGAGGGACAGGCATTCTTGAGGTTTCCCTCCTGCTCCTCCTGAACTCGGTATGCCGTCGCTTCTCCCCTTGGCAAAGGGAGCATGGCTGTTTGGTTTAATTGCAACCTCCCCCCCCCCAAAAAAAATTATCCTTTGATTTCTTCCCTTTCTCTCTCTCTCCCCCCACACCCCTAAAAAGGCTGCAAGACCTTTTGTGCCAGGCTGCTGGTTGTAGCCAATCAATTAATGGGTGGTCAGGCTGGACCTCATTATCTCTCTCTCCCCCCACAGACCCACACACCCACACCCACTTCTTTTTGTGGTAGTTCTGAAACCATTTGCAGAAAATGAAGCAAGTCTTAGAAATGTATACTGTACATTTATCTGGTAGAAGTCCCAACTTCTGGTGGTTGTGTATGTGTCTGTGTGTATGCAGCCATAAAGGTAAAGGTACCCCTGCCCGTACGGGCCAGTCTTGTCAGACTCTGGGGTTGTGCGCCCATCTCACTTAAGAGGCCAGGGGCCAGCGCTGTCCGGAGACACTTCCGGGTCACGTGGCCAGCGTGACATCGCTGCTCTGGCCAGAGCCAGAGCCAGAGCCAGAGCCAGAGCCGCACACGGAAACGCCGTTTACCTTCCCGCTGGTAAGCGGTCCCTATTTATCTACTTGCACCCGGAGGTGCTTTCGAACTGCTAGGTTGGCAGGCGCTGGGACCGAGCAGCGGGAGCGCACCCCGCCGCAGGGATTCGAACCGCCGACCTTTCGATCGGCAAGCCCTAGGCACTGAGGCTTTAACCCACAGCGCCACCTGCGTCCCGTATGCAGCCATACCTTGGGATAAATGTGCTTCAAGTTAAGTATTTTCAGGTTGCGCTCCACGGCGATCCAGAGGTAACAGAGCTTGTTACTTCCGGGTTTTGTCGCACGCGCGTGTGCAGACGGTAAAAAATGACGTCACGCGCATGCGCGGAAGCGGCGAAATGTGACGGAATGGATCCTGTTCGCATCCCGAGGTACCGCTGTGTGTGTGTGTGTGTGTGTATACAGTGGTACCTCTGGTTACGTACTTAATTCATTCCGGATGTCTGTTCTTAACCTGAAACTGTTCTTAACCTGAGGTACCACTTTAGCTAATGGGGCTTCCCACTGCTGCCGCGCCACCGGAGCCCTATTTCTGTTCTTATCCTGAAGCAAATATACAGTGGTACCTCTGGTTGTGAACAGGATCCGTTCCAGAGGCCCGTTCGCAACATGAAAGGAACGCAACCCGCAGCGGCACGCGGGTTACGATTTGCTGCTTCTGCGCATGACGTCATTTTGCATGTCTGCGCATGCGCGAGCAGTGAAACCCAAAAGTAACCCTTTTCGGTACTTCCAGGTCATTGCGGGACGCAACCTGAAAAAACATAACATGAAGTAAATATAACATGAGGTATGACTGCATATATTTATACCCAGCCAGATGGGCAGGGAATAATAATAATAATAATAATAATAATAATAATAATAATAATTGACAGGGAATAACAACAACAACAACAACAACAACAACAACAACAATTCCCTGCCCATCGGGCTGGGTATAAATATTATACCTTATTATTATTATTTAGGGTACAGAAGGGGAGCACAGGGGAAATGTGCATTTCAAAGCTATGAGTTTCCAAGCTTCTTTTAATAGGTGTGGGAAGGGATCTATGCTTCTTGTTCAGCTTTGATGTTGCACTATCAATTAATAATGGTCTATTTAGGACCATACACCTGAGGGTTATTTTTTAAATTTGACAAGGAACATATATGTGTGTTATGGGATTACAATACGGGTGAGTAGATTTTAGGCTTCACTTCCCGCCCCCCCCCTCCTCTCCACAAGATCTGCAAAGCAGAACCAGGTGTAGAAGACAAAAGAGTGAAAGAACAAGGTGTCTCTGAGCCCACACTGAGTGTAGGAATTCATTTGCAGCACCAGAGGACACAGTTCTTTCCCACAAAATTCCACTCTTTGCTAGCCTTCTTCACTGCAGCAGCCTGTTTTTATTTAATTATTGCATTGATAATCTTCCCTTTTTCTTCCTCCTATGAGGCACACATGGTTCTGCCACTCCTCATTTAATTCTCTACAACCACCCTGTGAGGTAGGTTAAGCTGAGAGGCAGCGAATGGCCCAAGGTCCCCCCTTGAGCTTCATGGCTGAGTGGAGATTTGAAGCTTGGTCTCCCAGGTCCTCGACTGATTCTCTAACAACTGCACCACACTGGGTGGGAAAAGCTGGAATTGTTTTGTTAAACATTTGGGAGTCAGAAATCTTTGCCAGCCAACTGCAGATAACCCAGAGATCTTCCACTACAACTCAGTCTGCCCACCTCTCAGCTAGAACAAGAGAGTGGGGGTATGTGTCCAAAATTGCCAACACATTCCCTGACAATGATAAATAAATTTATCAAGTTACTAATTTACCATAGTGTGCATTTAAGCAGTTGACAAGATGGTCCTCAATAACACAGCAAGTGGGAGAAGAGCTGTATCACTTCCCTAACACTCCATTTTCAAATTAGAAGTGGAAATTTGACCAATGCTTGTATCCAACACTCAGAGTTGACCCATTAAAACTAATGGACCTAAGTAGGGCATGCTTATTCATTTCAGTAGGGCTACTCTGAGTAGAATTGACATTGGATACAACCCCAGAGTCTCAGTGCTTGCTAAGAAGATTACCTATGTGCTGTAGAAAGTTGTTGTAAATGTACATCTGTTTTCATCCTAACAGACAGGATTGCATGTGTGGGATTGTAATATTCCAATGTTATTTCTTCTCCGGCCTTTTTAGATGAAAGTAAAGTGAGGAGGTGAAGAATTCTAGCAGGACAAATCAGAACAAAATGCGATATAAAAATGTGTGGTGGTTAGAATGTTGGACGAGGACCTGGGAGGCGAGGGATCAAATCCCCACTTGGCCACGAAGCTCGCTGGGAGATGTTGGATTAGTCGTTGTCTTTCAGCTGAACCTACCAGGGTTGTTATGGGGGTAAAATGGAGAGGGGAAGAACCTTGAGTTCCTTGGAGGAATGGTGGAATATAAACATAATAATAATTCATTACTAAGATCAAGTCATTACTAAGATCAAGATCCCCTTCATGGATCACTGCCTTGCCGTGGCGAAGGGGCTTGAAGAACTCAGAGAAGCTATGAACTATGCCGAGCAGGGCACCCAAGATGAACAGGTCATAGTGGAGAGTTTTGACCAAACGTGATCCACCTGGAGGAGGAACCGGCAAGCCACTCCAGTATCCCTGCCAAGAAAACTCCATGGACAAAGACAACAGGCATATAAAAGTTATGACGCTGGAAGATGAGCCCCTCAGGTCGGAAGGCGTCCAACATGCTACTGGGGAAGAGCGGAGGGCAAGTACAAGTAGATCCAGAGCTGATGAAGCGGCTGGGCCAAAGCCGAAAGGACGCTCAGTTGCGGATATGCCTGGAAGCGAAAGGAAAGTCCAATGCTGTAAAGAAAAATATTGCATAGGAACCTGGAATGTAAGAACCATGAACATGGGTAAGTTGGAGGAGGTCAAAAATGAGATGGCAAGAATAAATATTGACATCCTGGGCATCAGTGAACTAAAATGGACGGGAATGGGTGAATTCAGTTCGGATGACCATCATATCTACTACTGTGGGCAAGAAACCCATAAAAGAAATGGAGTGGCCCTCATAGTCAACAAAAGAGTGGCAAAAGCTGTACTGGGATGCAATCTCAAAAATGATAGAATGATCTCGATACGAATCCAAGGCAGACCTTTTAACATCACAGTAATCCAAGTTTATGCACCAACTACTGGTGCTGAAGAAACTGAAATTGACCAATTCTATGAAGACTTACAACACCTTATAGAAGTGACACCAAAGAAGGATGTTCTTCTCATTATAGGGGATTGGAATGCTAAAGTAGGGAGTCAAGAGATAAAAGGAACAACTGGCAAGTTTGGCCTTGGAGATCAAAACGAAGCAGGGCAAAGGCTAATAGAGTTCTGTCAAGAGAACAAGCTGGTCATCACAAACACGCTTTTCCAACAACACAAGAGACGACTCTACACATGGACATCACCAGATGGGCAGCATCGAAATCAGATTGATTATATTCTCTGCAGCCAAAGATGGAGAAGCTCTATACAGTCAGCAAAAACAAGACCTGGAGCTGACTGTGGCTCAGATCATCAGCTTCTTATAGCAAAATTCAAGCTTAAACTGAAGAAAGCAGGAAAAACCACTGGTCCGGTACGATACAATCTAAGTCAAATCCCTTATGAATACACAGTGGAAGTGAGGAACAGGTTTAAGGATTTAGATTTGGTGGACAGAGTGCCTGAAGAACTATGGATGGAGGCTCGTAACATTATACAGGAGGCAGCAACGAAAACCATCCCAATGAAAAGGAAATGCAAGAAAGCAAAGTGGCTGTCCAATGAGGCCGTACAAATAGCGGGGGAGAGAAGGCAAGCAAAATGCAAGGGAGATCGTGAAACATACAGGAAATTGAATGCAGATTTCCAAAGAATAGCAAGGAGAGACAAGAAGACCTTTCTAAACAAGCAATGCAAAGAAATAGAGGAAAGCAATAGAATGGGAAGAACCAGAGATCTGTTCAAGAAAATTGGAGATATGAAAGGAACATTTCGTACAAAGATTTCCATAATAAAGGACAAAAGTGGAAAGGACCTAACAGAAGCAGAAGACATCAAGAAGAGGTGGCAAGAATACACAGAGGAATTATACCAGAAAGAAACGGATGTCTCATATACCTCAGGTAGTGTGGTTGCTGACCTTGAGCCAGACATCCTGGAGAGTGAAGTCAAATGGGCCTTAGAAAGCACTGCAAATAACAAGGCCAGTGGAAGTGATGGTATTCCAGCTGAACTATTTAAAATTTTAAAAGATGATGCTGTTAAGGTGCTACACTCAATATGCCAGCAAGTTTGGAAAACTCAGCAGTGGCCAGAAGATTGGAGAAGATCAGTCTACATCCCAATCCCAAAGAAGGGCAGTGCCAAAGAATGCTCCAACTATCGCACAATTGCACTAATTTCTCACGCTAGCAAGGTTATGCTTAAAATTCTACAAGGAAGGCTCAAGCAGTATGTGGACCGAGAACTCCCAGAAGTGCAAGCTGGATTTAGAAGAGGCAGAGGAACCAGAGACCAAATTGCAAACATGCGCTGGATTATGGAGAAAGCTAGAGAGTTCCAGAAAGACATTTACTTCTGCTTCATTGACTATGCAAAAGCCTTTGACTGTGTCGACCATGGCAAACTATGGCAAGTTCTTAAAGAAATGGGAGTGCCTGATCACCTCATCTGTCTCCTGAGAAATCTCTATGTGGGACAAGAAGCTACAGTTAGAACTGGATATGGAACAACTGACTGGTTCAAAATTGGGAAAGGAGTACGACAAGGCTGCATTTTGTCTCCCTGCTTATTTAACTTATATGCAGAATTCATCATGCGAAAGGCTGGGCTGGATGAATCCCTAGCCGGAATTAAGATTGCCGGAAGAAATATCAACAACCTCAGATATGCAGATGACACAACCTTGATGGCAGAAAGTGAGGAGGAATTAAAGAACCTTTTATTGAGGGTGAAAGAGGAGAGTGCAAAATATGGTCTGAAGCTCAACATCAAAAAAAACGAAGATCATGGCTACTGGTCCCATCACCTCCTGGCAAATAGAAGGGGAAGAAATGGAGGCAGTGAGAGATTTTACTTTCTTGGGCTCCATGATCACTGCAGATGGTGACAGCAGCCACGAAATTAAAAGACGCCTGCTTCTTGGGAGAAGGGCAATGACAGGCCTAGACAGCATCTTGAGAAGTAGAGACATCACCTTGCCAACAAAGGTCCGTATAGTTAAAGCTATGGTTTTCCCAGTAGTGATGTATGGAAGTGAGAGCTGGACCATAAAGAAGGCTGATCGCCGAAGAATTGATGCTTTTGAATTATGGTGCTGGAGGAGACTCTTGAGAGTCCCATGGACTGCAAGAAGATCAAACCTCTCCATTCTGAAGGAAATCAGCCCTGAGTGCTCACTGGAAGGACAGATTGTGAAGCTGAGGCTCCAGTACTTTGGCCACCTCATGAGAAGAGAAGACTCCCTGGAGAAGACCCTGATGTTGGGAAAGATGGAGGGCACAAGGAGAAGGGGGCGACAGAGGACGAGATGGTTGGATAGTGTTTTCGAGGTTACCAGCATGAGTCTGACCAAGCTGCGGGGGGCAGTGGAGGACAGGAGTGCCTGGCGTTCTCTGGTCCATGGGGTCACGAAGAGTCGGACACGACTAAACGACTAAACAACAACAACAAGATCAAGTCAGGTAGAGCATGAAAGTCTTAAACTCAGGATCCTGACCCACCTTCCTCAAAAAGATGCCTGCATTGCAGGGGTTGGACTAGATGACCCCTGTGGTCCCTGCCAACTCTGTTATACTATGAAATGATATTGACCTTAAGCCTACAGAGGAAAAATAGGCAATTATGCCCTTACTGCATTTAATTAATTGCTTGATTAGATTTATTCTTCTAGGTTCAAGGTGGACAGCAACTTTTCTGTTCATTAAAAAAATACTCCAGATAACCATCTACCTGCCAGGTGTCTGCTTAGAAAGTTTTTCCATCACTTTGGGAAGCTGCTCAGGCTTGGACTTTTGTGCAAAAGTAGAGAAACCGATTTTCCAAAGCACAGAAGATACTTGCCCTTTTTGTGCTTTCATGGTTCACGATCTGTGGATGGAAGGCATTAGCAAGAGGTCGTCACTAGTTAAGCTGAGAGTTCACCAGAAAAGATTTCCCCCTGTGATGTGGAGGGCTCAAGCTGTTTTAAGACTTTATAGGTCAAAAGCAGCACTTTGAATTGCATTTGAAAGGGAACAAGAGGCCAGCACAGATCCTAAGGCAGGAGTGCAGTGTACTCCCACTAACTTGATGGCAGGTAGGGATGAAGGCCTGGTTCCCACATGCGTATATGCCACTTGACTGCAATAAGTTTGATGGATGGGCCGCTGAATGTGTGAACTGACTGCACCGAATAACGTTGCATTTAATGTGGAAGTTCTGCCTGTGTCATGTCCGAGACTGTCGCTGGTTAGTAGAACAGCCATCCCATGAAGATTGATCATGTGCAAACTGCAGAACTAAGTGTGTTCCGCAGACGTTTTGATCTCTGAATACAACTTGAAAGGTGAAACTAATATAGGAGATCGACTCATGACATGCAAAGCGAGATCTGCTTCTACTTTTCAGAGGTCCAATCTTGCTCTATTTGCAATCCTTGTTTTGATGATTTCCTTGAATATTCTAATTTTCTGAGATTGCTAATTTGGGGTTTTCATCAACTGTACGCCATGATCATCACAATTATAACAAAGAAAGGCTTGACATATCTCACTTTGCATGTCATGAGTCTATCTCATATATTAGTTTCACCTTTCAAGTTGAATTACTGAAATAAAGGAACTTTTCCACAATATTCTAATTTTTCGAGTTTCACCTGTAGTTCCCTAAGGCTGTCCACCTAAACATTAGGAAGAACTTTCCCACAATAAGTGCTGTCTGACCATCTTGTAAGGTGGTGGACAACTCTTTTCCATTCGAGTTTTTAAATAGAGGTTGGATGGACTTCAGCCACGGATTATTTAGCTGTGTGTCCTGCACTGCAAGAAGACCCTTTGGGCCCGTTTCCAACTCTCCAATTCTCTGATTCTACACAGGTCTAAATGATGTTTCCTTGGTTCCAGTTTAATATAGCTGCGGTTAGTTTTCAATTCATAACATAACTGCTACCATGCAGTCGCACATAGCTTATCTAATTGTAACTCAGACTGTTCATTTGAAGCTACATCCAAGTCTGTCAAGGCAGACTGTCTGGATATAATGTAGTTTATTCCCACTGAAGTATATGGATTGGCTTTCTGGTACAGGGTCCAGGGTATTCCAGCCTAATTCCTCAGAGCACATAAAACACATGAACCACGCACATACGACCTCGCAAAACTCAGTAAATAATTACCTTCCTCATCAAAGTTGAATATTCAGGAACACTACATTGCTGATACAAGCCTGGAATGATTAAGTGTCCTCGGTTAGTTAAAAGTACATTGGAAAAATGGTATCAAATTTACAGTGCATATTACAATCTTGTGCTACTAGGAAACATTTTACTGGATGATTGCTATAAGCTGTGGCTCTGTTGGGAGGAATGAGAATGTTGGGAGGAATGAAAAGGGTAGTCTGGCCTGGCAAATGTCATATTATGTCTGAAGATGTATCCCTGAAATGTGCTCTGTGGCCCATCCAGCTGTCCCCTCCCTGCTGGCTTTTATCGGCCAAGATGGGCAAGGGTCCAAAGTACAAGTGGTCACCCTGACCGATCCAAACACCTTGTCCACATACTCAAGTTTATTAACTGAGACTCATCCGGCACAAGAGGACTAGACAGGGCTCTGGATGTCCCTTGAGAGTCATCTCCTGTAATAACGGAGTCAAGATCCCGGTGGATGCAAGCAATTTTATCCTCAAAAATGCTTTGCAAAAAAGTCACAGTGAGCTACCATTGGCTCTGCCACCTCCCCTTGGGCCAGATTGTAAAAGCTCCACCAATACCTGGAAAACCTCTGTTGGATGGCACAGTGAGTATGCCTTCTTTGCTGCCTTCACTGCCACTAGGTAGGTTTGACAATGAGCCCTCACCAGTGTCCGATTGCATTTGACTGGGGTTTTCCTCCACTCGTGATCAAGCCTTCTCCCAGCTTGTTTCCTTACCCTAAGTGCTGGAGTATACCAGGCAGTCAAGCAGGCCCCACAAAGCAGAAGAGCATAGGAGCCAACTTCTAGAGGTCATGGGGGCTTGGGTCCCCACAATAAAATATTTGTGCTGGCTGGGCCCCCACAAAGTTGATGGGCATTCCCATTCAAATGGTGTGTGTGCAGTGTGTCATGTGATTGATTACGTAGGGTGGGGCTTACCTCCCCCCCCCATATTTTATTCAAGTTGGCATCCCTGCAGAAGAGGGCACTCAGGGGCAATCAGCCCAAGTCATTCAGATGTCCTGGAGGTCAGCCAGGGCTTTGACAGAAGCACCAGTCACAGCAGCTGGAAAATCCTCCAGGGCTGTCTGGAAATCCATTAGCTCCATCAGCCTCTGAGGGCGGGCCATTGGGTTTAATCCCCAGGTATTTATAGGACTTCAGCCTATGTGTCCATCTGTGGGTGCGCAACACTAGCAGTAAAGGACAATTGCAATTGCAGAGACATCAATAGCTTCTGTTTCACTGTCACTACCCCCGAGGGAGGGACCTTTCGCATTGCAACCTGTGTACCACTTCCTGCACAGTGACTCATAACTGTAGGCTGAAAAATCATCTTCAATTCAATACTATGTTCAGCTTGTTTCTTCATCACACTGTAAATGACATTGCCGTCAAATATACAAGATCTCATAAAAATAATACAGTAAAATATATCACTTGACCCTCCTTATCTCACGCTAGTAAACAGGGACCAACTCATAATACAACTCCAGGGCAGACAGTCTTGGAAGATATGAAGATATCTTGTTTCCAGTGGCGCTGTTTGTGCCAGAACAGGAAGAACAGAGGCAAGGTTCAACAGGAATGAAGCAAGTGATAAAGAGTAACGCTGATAAGAAGCCTACACCAAAGGGGCGGGAATAATCTCAATTTTTATTTATATCCTGTTGGGTTTATAATGACCTGCTTCTATACAAGTTGGGTTCCCTCCCCCCCAAAAAAGGTAAAAAAAACACAATGAAATGGTCAGTAAGGAAGATTCCTAAGACATTGCTAGAGAATATGTTTCTGGATGAGTATTTTAGTTTTTAGGGGACGCAGGTGGCGCTGTGGGTTAAAGCCTCAGTGCCTAGGGCTTGCCGATCGAAAGGTTGGCGGTTCGAATCCCTGCGGCGGGGTGCGCTCCCGCTGCTCGGTCCCAGCGCCTGCCAACCTAGCAGTTCGAAAGCACCTCCGGGTGCAAGTAGATAAATAGGGACCGCTTACCAGCGGGAAGGTAAACGGCGTTTCCGTGTGTGGCTCTGGCTCGCCAGATGCAGCTTTGTCACGCTGGCCACGTGACCCGGAAGTGTCTCCGGACAGCGCTGGCCCCTGGCCTCTTAAGTGAGATGGGCGCACAACCCCAGAGTCTGTCAAGACTGGCCCGTACAGGCAGGGGTACCTTTACCTTTACCTTTTTATTTTAGTTTTTGCTTGTTGCTATTTTTATATCTGGTTTTAACATCTTTGATTTTATTGCGCAAGTTGCTTTGAGACACCTTAGTGCAAAAATGCAACTGATGGATATGATAAAAATAATAATAAAAAATAAAGATAATGGAGAATGAGAAAGAATGCAAAAACAGGAGATCTAATGCACACCAATCAGTGATACATCCACACTGCCATAGACTCATTGCAGGTGAATGTATATTTAAGCATATTTTTTTGCAATTACAAAAATAGGGCTGCATATACCGTATTTTTCCATCTATAAGACACCCCCATGTACAAGACACCCCCTATTTTTGAGAACTCAGATTTAAGAAAATGGGAGGGAGGGAGATGTATCTGTGTATAAGATGCCCCCTAATTTTTGTCATTATTTTTTCGGGGGGGGGGGGACTTAGTCTTATACATGGGAAAATATGGTAATAGCTATGCAGATTGCTCCATGTTCAGCCTGTTCCAGACCTAGCACCGCAGTTTAGATGGGCTGCTCCTAAGAGTAATGACTTTGCGCTAGTGTAGCACCCTGCTTGTGGTTAACGCTTAGCTGGAATGAAATATTCAACGCAGCAATAGAGAAATTAAAATAATAATTTATTTGTCAGACAAATAAATATGAGGCACAGTGGTATATGGTTACCAAGCTCTGGCCTGCCCTCCTGCCATTCTGGCCAGCACTTATATTTCCTTAATCCAGCCCCCTTGCTCCTCCTGTGGCTGCCTCTGTCCAATCAGCCTGGTTGAAATTCCTATTGGCTGTTTGCTAGAACCAATCACAAAAGATACACCCATTTCCTTCTGCCCTTTTATGGGAAACAAAAAGCTATATATTCTTCTATCTATAAATGACAAATAAGTAGTAATATATCTTACATGTGTCTCAACAAGGAACCTTAATTACCAGCTCACCTCGCCCTATTGCCCTCCAAAACAAATGGTTTAATCTTAAATTTTTATCTTAAACAGATGTCAAGGATCACCATTGAAAGATCTCCTTCCTTTGGAGGTCTCTAAACAAAAGCTTGACAACCATATGTATGCTCTAATGATGTTTCCTGCTTGGCAGGGGGGGGGGGGCTAGGCTGGTGGCTGATGGCCCCTGTGATCTCTTCCAACTATATGAAATAAGAATCTAGCATAAGGATTTAACATTTCTTAGCTTCTAATTCCTTTGCATAATTACATTTAAGCCAATATATTTAATACATAACATAGATAGCTTTTTAAAAGGAAAAGAAATCTTAAAAGGATCTCAGTTTAAGAAAGAAACAACTTTAGAAAAAGACTTCCCAAAATACTCTCTTCCTTTCTGCCAGCTAGATGCTTTTCCATTGCTCTTGACCTTTGAACCTTAGGAAAATATGGCTCAAGTTGAATGGGAGGCACATGGTTTTATTTTACTATTTACCCACTCTTAATTATGTTTTTCTCTGCTTTTTTATCTTCTGTAATATGTAGGGTCAGTGTAACCTTGGCTGTCAGCCTGTAATTCCCTTTGACTTTGAGAATTGTTTTCTGCTATAAATCAGGGGGCCCCCTTGTCTAGGAGGAAAAACATTGCCAAGGTTCTTAGGCAGCTGCTCTTCTGCCTGGCATGAACATTTGAAGATCTTTAAGCTCATTTTAAAATACAGGCCCTGATCAAGCCTCAATAAAAATGCAGGCTATGATTAGATGCCTCACTAGGATAATATAGAGCTAGTTCCCTCTCTATGGGCAATTTCTCTCCCCCTCCCCCCACAATATCTATTCCTCTTCCAGGAATTCTGTATCCTAGCACCAGGAAGTGGCAAGGATGGGATATTGCAAGCACCTATGGTTGTATGCACTCCATGCATTTAAAGCACTCCCAAAGACTCCTGGGAACTGTAGTTCATTTCTCATAGAGCTGCAACTTCCATCACCCTTAACAAACTACACTTCCCAGTGTGTGGGGAAACGTACCTTAAATGTATGCAGTCAAAGACCACCAATAGCAATATCACCGCCACCACGTCATGGAGCACCAGAGACGTAGCACAAGCAAATTTGTAGATAGTATCCCCACCCTGCCCAATTCTGAGGATGTTTTCTCCAATGCCTCTCAAAACCTCGAGCTGCGCTGCTGCACTCAGTGGGAGTTAAATGTGCTTAAATTTAGCCGGATTGTTTTTTATGATATATATATGGAAGTCTCTGACCAGTTATCCTGTACAAAAGGTCACAAAGATTTCCACTGCCTCTGCAGCCTGAGCCCCTATGAATTAGGCATAGCTATCTTCTTTGTGGCCCTAGAAAACCATTTGGTAATGAAGCGCCTACTAAAATATGCATGATTAATTGGATTCATTAAACTTCAGGATAGAACAAATGAAACAAATGAGTCATTCTGCTATAAAGCCATCCTTTGATGTCTGCGTGTGCATGTTTCATAACACTCTGTGTGTGTGTGTGTGTGTGTGTGCGCGCGCACGCGCATGCTCACACACAGTATTAGGAACAGGCCAAAGGGTTGAGGCAAGTTGAATGCCGGAAATCTGGCTTGCTGTTCCTACACTTTTCCTATTGTAATTGCCAACATCTTGAAAGACACTCTGCATAAAAGTGTTTGATTGACCCGTCTATCAAGCCAAAGCGGTGCTTTCAGCTTAATCTGAGGGTGATGTAAGGAATGAGGTCATTCTCCTTCCTTTCCAAAAATCCAATATTTTCTCCCTAAAATGTATTGCTTTAATGCAACTAGGTACTATTGGAAAAACCCCCTCAAAAAACCCTTTATCATAAGAAACAGATAACATTCCAAAATAATGTTACAATGCACAATGACATCAAATCTCAGGTACAGGTGAGAAGGATTTCGATTAAGAATTATATTTTTGTCTTTCTCTGATGCCATCGTGAGGACTATCCTAAAATGTAGCATCTCCCAACTCCAATATGAGGGACTCTCAAACGTGTGTATTTATTGTGTATATATAGAATTAAATCTTGAAAACGTGTATCTTTGGAAAGGGGGGGGGGTGGTCAGCTCGATTCATTACTCCCCAAAGTAGTTTGGCAGCAAATTCTGTTATCAGTGAACCCATTTTCTCCTCACCATTTTTGCTTCCGGTTTGGCCTTTTGCCACTTTTATTTTTTTAACAGGCAGGTTTTACTATCTAGGCCCAGTTTCTTAGTAACATTAAACATGTGACATATGAGTTTATGACTGCATAACAGTTGCACAAGTACACACTTCCTGTTTAGTAAACTTCATGGAGGCTTTAAAGCTGCTCAGAATCAAATGATAAAGCCAGCTAGGAAGCAATACAAGTGTTCAGACCACTCATCTCATACCCTCCAACATTTCTCCAAAGAAAATAGGGACGTTCTAAGGAAAAGCGGGACATTCTGAGATCAAATCAGAAACCGGGACAGCTTCTCTAAATCTGGGACTGTCCCTGGAAAATAGGAACACTTGGAGGGTCTCCTATCTTTCATTACAATGTCGTTTTGAGAACAAGTGAGGATTCTTTTTATATCGTTGTGAATCACAATACAGTAATATTTAATTTTACTTTTTGTGAAAATAATAATGAGTAAGCGATATGAATATAGCTATGACTCCCCTATGGATGTTCTGTGTGAATGTCTCCATTTAATTCCATACTTTTGTAAACTTATTACTGTATAAAATTATATTTAAAAATTTTATCAGTGCTAAAATTCCACCAATGTTCTCTTTTCATTGAATAGATAAAGGAGAGAGTGAGGTTTTGTTTTACATCTTCCATTCGACTGGAAGACTAAGCTAGAATCCTTCTCCCCAAGACACGTGGAATGTTTTTATATGGAAAACCATTCAAGTAAGCCAGTTCCCCAGTACAGCCTAAAACATATACAGCCCAAACACAGGTTTACAACCTGAGAACTTGTCCATTTTCCTTCTGTGGTCTCCTGCTGTCTTTCTCCCATGCACTGTTATGCTTCCACCACCATCAACAGAAGAACAAGCCAGTGGTGCTGTTAAACCCTTAGCTTGGGAAGTGAATCAGTTGAGCAGCAGAATCTAGTTCTTGGAAATCAATGCCACAGAGCCAGAACTTCTGCGCAGTGAAGGAGAGGGGGTTATTTTTAATATGTACAGATGCATCTGGTCCCCATAACGCTATGATACAGATCTCTGCAACCTTTTGGTCTAGACATATTGTTATGAATCACTGTAATTACCAGTTCGCATGCAAGCAGGAGCAGTCGACTTCTTTATCTCCATGTCCCATCAAGTTAGCTTGCTTCCATTCCCACAAAACAAATCATCTGCGAGGTACCAAAATTAGAAAGAGAAACGCAAAGCAGAATTTTGGCCTGAGGGGCTAAGCATGACATAATGAACTCTTGAGTACATCTCATGATAAAGATATCAGGTGTGCATTTTCGACATAAGTCAATATGAATGGTGCTGTGCTCTGCTTTAGTAATGCTCGTCTTCGCTGCTTCGTTCCGGAGAAAGCAACCGCCACATTTCCATTTTCCAGAGGGACTGTCTGGACTCCTTAATCAATGCATTCAATGCTATGATACTTCAGGTGGAAAGAAATGGCTATGGAAAACGAAGTGTGCTAATGCAACATCTGAGTGGTTGACAAGACTCTATAGAAGACTTGATGCATTTAATGACAGAGGCCCCCAAACCCAGCAAAGGCCTTTCACTTGGGCCTGCCTGTATCATTAAGCATTGACTTTTTAGCTGATCTTGAGGTTCTCTATTATTTAGCCAGTTTACAAGTTATGGACTGAAAGATGGTAGGTTTCTGTTTGCAGACTGCTTAAATCAGGAATCCTGTGTCCCTCCAGAGACTTCCAACTGGCAGGGGAATTGGAATTCAGCAACTTCTGGAGGGCAACGGCTTCCCCTCCCTTCAGCTTAGGTGGTAGGTTCCGTTTGCTAACAAGTGTGCTGTTTGAGGATTTTCTTGTTGCTACGGTGTGTGTGTGTGTGTGTGTGTGTGTGTGTGTGTGTGTTCCCATTAATATTTGTTTGCAGGCTATTATGTGCCCACACATTTAATGCATCTCTGGGCCTCACTAAGTGTTTATACCACAGTGCTTAGCACAGCGAGTCTGCATTTTAAACAGCTTCTGCGGCGAAGAGGCACCATTATGCATTTCATAAAGCATACGACTTAATTTTTTGAAAGACCGTGAATATCTGTGTATCTGGTCAGGAAAAGTTTCGAGTGAATACTTTTTGCCACTTAAGGATGTAATGATATTATTGTTGTTAGTGTATGTTAATCTATATCTTCCTTGCTAAGTGGCTAACAGCTGGAGCTGTACTTTTGAGCTTAAAAGGACTTCTGCTGACATCGAAAAGGAGAGGAACACTCCCTAAAACAGGCAACCTTGCTATTTATTAGGTATCAAACGGCACAAAACATTTCCCGTCCCGCTATTGCCAAATGTTCTTCTGAGCAATTCTTTCAGGGCCAGCTGGACAACATTTGAAGACTAGTGATGACTTAAGGTCTTTTTCACAAAAGCTTTAAAGTGCCTGTGTGGCCCCTTGCATTAGATCACAGCTGTGATCCTTTAACCCAACAATATTCGTCTGGCAAAAACTGCCCCCATTCCAACTGTTAGTAGGTTTTATACTGGCACCTGTGAGGACTCATGCACCACAACCTTGACCCAAGCCTCTGCCACATTCCACCAGTGATGGTTCTTTTACAGTTTTAAAGGTGACACGGCAAGCCCATCATGCATCTCCAGGTGCCATCAATTTCCACTATGCCCAACCTTCTCAACACCTAGAACATTTAATATTAAGCCACTTGCAGCAAACAAACTGTTAACTGCACAACTCGCTGTTTTGTTTTTGGTGCCTGCTAAAAGCTGTTTTTGTTCAGGCAAGCCTACCCAGATATGTAACCTTGACGTACATTTTAATATATAGGTTTTTTAAAAAACGCATATTTTTTTACTGCTTGTTTTATTTACATTTTGAATTTTTAAGTCTACTTGTTCTTAACTTCTGATTTTTTATTGATAATTCTAATGTGCATTTTATGTAAATTGCTTAGAGGCTTTTGCAGTTAAGTGGAATATGAATTCTGTTACATAAGTAAATAAAAATGCTATACATTTACATAAACTTGTGAGCCAGGGCCTTAGACCACTCAAGTACTACTTAAAAAGTAATAAAATTTTGCATTCTTTCTTTGGTTTCTAAGTGTATACATGAAGCACACATGCTGAAGCATTTCTTTTTTTCTTTTAAAAAAATCCAAAATGGGGCAGCCTCTTGATTTCAGCAGCAGGAGGGCAATGGGAAGCTTTTAGATAGCAGAAGTGAAGAGATTCCTAATAAATGTACAGCTATCTATTTTGTGTAATACACTTTTTAAACATACAAGAAAAAGACATTTGCATGCTTCAATAAATCAACTTAGAATGCTCTCGCAACAGTGGGTCTTCAAAAGAAACAACCCATCTCTTTTCATTAGTTTAACATATGCACAATTACAGAGCGCATTTTCAGTCTTGAACTGCTTGTTTAATGCATAAAGTGGCCCAGGGTGTTAGGGATTGTCAAGGGGGCTCCCCTTTGGGAGCACAGGTGGGAGGGACACAGCACATAAGGCATTGGCAAACTATACCTTTGCACTAGAGCATGGACTCATTTCATGTGGGATGGGGTGGGGAGAGTGTTAGATCCAAAAATGGTAAAAACCTCATGCGCACACTTCAAAATGTTTATTTCCCAATGCGTCTAGCATCAACCAAGAACCCAAGGATACCATCTGTGCAAAATGACAATGTGAGAAAGATGTGCAGAGAAGGATTCTCTGTGTCTGCCCACAACTATAAAATTCCCTCCACTGGAGATGTGCCAGAGTTTGAGCATCTTGTGAATATAGTTGTAAATCTTTTCATTTAGACTGTCTCTCAATAACCAGGGTTAAGCGACTATTGAAGTGAGGGGAATGGAATTTAATTGCGCGATCTGGGGAAGGTTAAAACAGCCCCTACACGTCACCCTAATGAAAGTGTTTGCAAATGAATTTCATAACCAAAAATTCCACGTACGCTGTCACACAAAGGCAAAAGGTCTTATCTCACACAGGGGCCCCAACCCTGAAAAATTCAGGAGCCTATGCCTGCTGCACTATTTAAATAAAAGGGATTAAGAATGTGGGCAGTCAGGTCTTATAACACATTAGAGAAGTTGCCAAAAAAGAATTAATTCACAGCCTGAGACCAATAACAAGAAAAAGTAGTATTTCCAATTATTGCCATTTGCAATTAATTACCCCACTTCTGTCACAACCAAGTCATTCAAATAAAGAGAATGAAAAGAATATTTTTTATTAAAAATATGAGGAGAAACAAAACCGGGGTGGGAGGAGAATCTCACAGGCTAGCAAGCGCAACTGCCAAGGTTTTGTTCCTGTAGCTCGTAAGAACTGAGATACCAAATGAAGGGGCACAGAGAGAAACTATTGTTTTGATCAAAGGCCTGTTCTGAAAATGGATAGCATTTGAGAGGGTTGCAAGTATGATGCTTGTGTAAGGAAAAACTAATTCAACAATGCACAAAAACAAACCACGGAAAGGAAAACAACAGTTTTTCTTTGGCTTCATATTCCCTACTAGGCGATGAAAAAAAGACAGCTGCCCTCCGGCTTGCTTTAGAAAGGGTTATCATACAGAAGTCACATACCCAGTGATTCTCATATTAAAGGAACTCACTGAGAAGCAACCAAAGTGAATCTCTATGGTGACCTACAACATTTAAGCTGTATTGAACCACGGCTGGGAAAGGCTTTGGGTTGTATCAAATTGTGTTCTTCTGCTCATGGAAAGTTCTTGGCTCCCCAAAATCCTTTTAGTAAAAGGAAGGAGGCAGGCGGCTTTTACGAATTTCCTCTTTCTTCTGCAGCCCCCTGTGCCCCTTCGCACACTATTCCAAAGGGCCCCCACACACTGAAGCAAATTTACAGTGGGGGCTACCGGGGGAAGAGAGTAAGTGAGCATCAACTCTCACTTCTATTCACTAAAGCCCCCAATGCAGGGTTTCACAAACTTGTTTTTGGACTACAACTCCCATCATCCCTATCTGGCAAGACCAGTGGTTAGAGATGATGGGAATCTTAGCTGGAAAACACCTGGAGACCCAAATTTGGGAAAAGCTGCTCCAGTGGATCAAGGAGTCTTTCATGAGACTGCAAGACCAGTAACAGGCAAAGCTTCATAACCCGCTCAACTTGCTCTCATCAACATCTTGAAACGTTACCACAACGATACCAGCACGCAGCTCAGAGGCACTTTGTTTAAATGCTACGGCTGATTCTTCTCTGCAAGTCAGACTTGCAACAACTCCAAAGGTGCTACCAAACACAACTGCTTGTAATGGCAGAGAAAAGAATAGGCGCACCCTGCCTCTGTGGTTTCAGTCTTCTGTAACCCATTTCTAGTGGCCTCCTACATGTTCTTGAGTCGCTCACCAAGACTGCCAGCCTGTAAATCTGTTGTTCCTATTCTGTCCTGCCTCCTTAGGTTGACATTACAGTGACTAGACCTTGTCTCTGCAAAAGAGCAAAGCTTCGTACAATCTCACAGCAAACATACCTACTGGGCTCTTGGGACCAAAGACTGGAGGTCCTTCCACTGGAAAAGGTTCAAGGAACCTGTAGCTCCAGATTTTGTTGGAACCCTAGCCAGCATGGACAAGGATGACAGAAAATGTGGCTCAACATTGGGAGGGTCAATGGTTGCCTTGTTGTTGTTGTTTAGTCGTTTAGTCGTGTCCGACTCTTCGTGACCCCATGGACCAGAGAACGCCAGGCACTCCTGTCCTCCACTGCACCCCGCAGCTTGGTCAGACTCATGGTTGCCTACCCATGCTTATTCCTGACTTAATTATATTATGTCATGTTCAGACTCTTCCAGTTGTGTAACACAAAGTAACAACTGCCTTACAAGATCTAGCTAAACATGCCTATCCCACTATCCCTATTTGTTGGTTTCTTTCTTTTTTAAGCACTGGATTCAGTCGGGATCTTGACTAAATTTAGACAGACTTTCTCCTCAAGCCCTGAAGAATTAAGCACACAAACTAAGAAAGCTTGCATGCTGCCATTTAAACCATACAACTTGTGGAGTTTATTGATTTAGTTACACCTGAAGACCCAGGATAATCATCTGGTTGAGTTATCAGGGACCCTTAACCTTGTTAAACACCTTTAAAATACTGAAAGCTTCCACCACAGTGAGTATCTTTAAAATACTGAACATGACGCTGCAAACAATAAAACATCATAATAAAAAAGGATATATAGAAAATATATTTGGTCATTCAAACATCCTCCCCTGGAAATATTTTGATTGAACAATTGAGAGCCTAATCTATCAGAAACTTTCATGCAAGTTCTACTGAAATTAAGAAAAGGAAGCATACCAGAAAAAAACCCATAATTGTGCTTCAACAAAGCTTGAGTCACATATGCTCCCAATAGATTGTACCCGAAAACAACCAAAGTCTGCAAAATTACCTATACCAGGACGGTCCCAAAATGAATACATAACAAAACTAGGAAGGTACACAGTAGCTTGACCTAACCACAAACAAACATATATATATATTAATTTGGGGAAAGTTAAAAGAGATACACATTTAATCACAGGAAGCTAATCAAAATAGTTTCTAAATGAACTAGTTCTGCGTCTTTATTTATTATCCAGTGCTGTATAGTCTGGTGTTTCTTTACACTAATCTCCATCCAGACTGCCTCCTCCCCGCCACAAATTCTCCACTGTACCTCAGTTAATATAAATTCACATTCAGAAATGATAATTTCCCCTATTCAATCAAAACAAGACTCCCCCCCCTTTTAAGGCAGCATCTTAATCCCAAGAAATATTAAATATTTGTCTTCCTATGAATGTGGGGGTGCAATTCTCCAAAATCTTCCAGTCAGACACAGTCCTTGTTCCTGAACACCACAGGGCAATAAGGATTTGATGAGTCGTACTCCAGTATTGGAAACAGCCAGAAACTCATCAAACAAGGTAGCTATGCTTGACCGGGACATCTTTTTCTTCAGTCATAGCTCTCCGTTGCGTTTCCTCGCATATAAGCCCAGGCAGGCACATAATCCAATGCAACTAAGAAACATAACCAGGAGTAGGGCTAATGCATCGCCCGTATCCATAGCTGCCACAACCGGCAGCCCGATCAGGAGTGATAAAAGCACCAAGAAGAGATGGGAAGCATTCCCGGTAGCGCCCTTGTTCCCAATCATTGTTGATCCGATGAACCTGAGCGAAAGGCTAAACACAAGAGGGGTGGGAAAGAGAGGGAAAGTTTGTCAACTTCACAACTGGCATGACTTTTGAGTATTGCTAAAAAAAAGTAGTACTTCTGCTCCCACCCACTTTGTGAGGTGCTGCTTATGATTGGCAGGAACCTTTCAAGGCATCAGAAAGAGACAAGTCGGACCGGCAACAAAATGTTTCAGTGTGGCGTTTTCACTATTCCAGTCAGTCATGCCCTTCAACAGGCCGATACATCCCACCCTCCCCTCATGCATGCCTTGCTGTTCACCTCCCCACAGTTATTTTGTATTTTCTGACCACTGAGCATGCTCAGTCTCCCCTGAGCTGTGTTTGGGGTTGCCCCTCCTCTCAGGAGCTTTTCACCATAATTTCTGTACGTCAGAAAATATTGGGGCTTTGCCAAGTCTGCTGATACTTTCCTCTGGTGCATGAGAGTTGCCATTTCGGCTACCTACGTAACAGGCACTTGTGCCTGAGCATCAGAAATGATTAGTTGAACAATGCAGAGAATAGGGAGAAAGGAGAAGATGACAGAGTGAGATACTTACTGGTTGCTTATTATCTCAGGATTTAAAGTTAGTTTATTATTGATAAAAATACTTTAAAACTGTCATCTCCCCCCCCCCACCCAAATAAATCATAGCAGCATACAAAAATTAAACAACTTAAAATTCTAAGAACATGAAGTAGAGAGCACATTACCAAATCAAATTAATTCTCTTAAGAACACCCGACGAAATAAAAATGTTTTCAGCAGGTGGTGAAATATCACAATGGAGGGCATTTGTCTCATTTCAATACAGCGTTCCAAATTATTTGTGCCACTATGCTAAATGTATTGGTTTGCACAGCAACTATTTGAATAGGTAATGTGTTATGGAAATCCCAGCTCACTAGAATCCTAGAATTGTAGAGTTGAAAGGGACCCCAAGGATCATCTAGTCCAACCGCCTACAATGCAGGAATCTTTTTGCTCAACACGGGGCTTGAACCCATGACCTTGAGATTTAGAATCTTATGTACTACCAACTGAGCTATTTTGATGAAAGAACATGCATTTATTGAGAATTCATTTATTGACAATTTTCTTCATGACAACTGTTTTTGGGGGTGATGGATTGAGTAATGTGGAGGCCACAGCAGACTGACTGAAACAGTGAACAGGTACTGCAGATTGATAATCTGAAGTGAAATCTGCATTAACATTTTTTTAAAAAAGAACTACAATACAAATGACAGCTCATCTACTATATATTTTGAAAAGGGGTTTGTCTGTCCCGCTGTTCTCTACACATTCGGACGCCTCTCAAAATATCATTGCTAAACTTGGCACGAGGCATTTCTGAGGTGGGGGCTGTGCTACCTTTAGCTGCTGGCTGCCATTTTGAATCCAGATGGCTGGCTGACACGTGACTTTTCTGTGACTGCACCCATTTTTTGGCACAGGCTTGGCTCTCTCTTGAGATAGCATTGCCAAACTCTGCATGAGGGTTTCCGAGATGGGGGCGGCAAACTTAGTTGCTATTAGGATTCCAGGCACCAATTTGATCCAAGATGGTGGATCAAAATGTGATTTTGCCCCATTTTTGGCACAATAGGTCCAAACTCGTAAACTGTCCTATTTAAAAAACAAAATGTTTATTGGTTTCTAAAAATAGACATTCCCTGTTAGTTTACTAATACGCTTTATTTAAACACAGCAAATTAAGCTGTGTCCTTTTGCTTTTCATTATCCCCATCCCTCAAGCACCCTCACATTCATCAGTATGCATGTTTGAGGACATGCACACAATACTGCCAGATCAAATTTCCTAATGAAGAATATTTAGGCCAAGTAACCGTTTGGTGAAATAAAGATATATTTGCAGGGCCTATTGTTATGATGCCAAATATAGTCCACTAAGTAAGGGGCACACTTCTTTTCTACCCCCCCCCCCGCCCCGCTTTAATGGAGGGGGCAAACTTATATTTTCAAGGCCAAAGTTTTTTTAAAAAAAATGTATTCAAGGGCTATGCTACATGAGATAAACAATGGCCGTTACAACATATGAGGCCATGGTGTTTCAGAATGAGGGACACCCCTTTACAATAAGGGAAGTCTTATATTACGCAGCCATGTACTTAAACAGTAGCCTGGTAGTCATAAAATACAAGAAACTCATTCAGGCAAGTGTCCAGGCAGGAGGACGAAGGGTGAAGCATCCCATTGCCTCTGTGCCTGCTAGAGACTCCAAGTGGGTCAGCGGCAGGGCACAAATTTTAAATTCACAAGGCCTCAGGTCTAATCCACAACATCTCCAGGTTGGTTAGGAAAGGTTCTCTGCTCAAAACCCTGGAGCGCTGCCAGCTGACTTAGATGGAACAAATGTATACGGCAACTTCCTATACCACAGCAGGAAAAGCTCCCTCATCCACATGCTTCATAAAAATACAGCAGGGTTCTGCAATGGGAACAGAACTCTCTATCCTCTTCCTACTGACTCCCAGAATAACAGTAAAACATTTAAACAGCAAAACAGCAAAACATTTTGACAGGTGTATATATAAGGATACAATAACAGAGGATTTTCTTCTAGCAACAAAGCAAACGCCAAGGTCTAAATGGCAGACTAAGACTACAATCCGTAACCCACGTACTTGGGAGTAGATCCATAGCTGTCAACTTTTCTTGCGAGGAATCCTATTCGGAATAAGGGAATTTCCCTTTAAAAAAGGGAAACGTTGACAGCTATGAGTAGATTCACTGAATTCAACAGGGCTTACTTGTCAGTAGACAAGGTGAGGATTGCACACTGCGATCCTTCCCCTTCTCAAATCAACAAGGAATTTGATACTACTCTTAGAAGTAAGCAACGCCTAATATTTAAGGAAGCATCGGTTGAAGGGGATTCCAGCCCATGAAAGTTTATGCCCTAACTCTGGACTCTGCAGTTTCTGTTGCTACAGCAAACCAACATGGCTAACTACCCCTGTAGGAAGAGAGCAAGCTATGTCCTTGGATAACACGACAGTCCCACGATCACACAACCAGCAGTACCTTACCGGGGGGTAACAGCCTGTGTAATTTAGGGTATTCCCTGAAGTGGTTGGCGCTGGGATCTTAGGAAGCTGACAGCCGTCCTGGACAACGCCTACTACTAAAAAAAGAATAAGGGAGAAAACACATATATCAGGCAAATCAAATCATCCTGAAACCACCCGAGGCCAGCAGGGAAAAGCTCCGTGCTTGGGAGTCACGCGCAGCGACACACGACATGGCCAGAAAAGAAACTTATATTAAGCTGCAACTGGGAGCAACTTGGGGGATCAACCTGCCAAGTTTTTGCTCCAAACGGGGAAAAAGGCAATTTGAAAAGCATTCGGGCAACTTGAAACCCCAGAGCGGCTGCACCGGATTCTCCGGCGCCCCGTCTGCCCACCGATCCCTTTTGAGTAGCACGGGAGCCAAACTCGCCTTACCTTCCTGGAAGCGGCCATTACAAGCAGGGAAAGAGGAAGAGCGAGCGATTGGTTTGCGCCCTTCGGAACCGCCGGCGACTACAACTCCCGTCATGCATTGCGGGGGCTTACCTGTTAACCCTCGATTAACCGGCCCGGTTAGGGCTTTTGCTATAAATCCCGAGCAGGTTTTCAGCGCTACTCTATTATGATGAAGTCAGAGGAGAGGGAAAGCAGCCGTTTGCAATGCTTGCCTTTTCCCCTTCCAGCTTTCGGTTGCTTGGCGCTGCTTGAGGATAGGATTAGAAACAGAAAATGAGAAAAGGCGGTTTGCGTGTGATGGATTGCAGTCTTCACGCTGCTTTTTTGAAGGCTCGCGGATCTCTGCTGACCGACTAATTGAATCCATTGTCGGCTTTTGACACCGGCGTGGGAGCAACAGCAGACTCAATGAGCCTAATAATTATGTTGTGAAAAGAAAGCGCTGTAGGGCAAGTGGAAGGTGGGTGTGGAATCGCCCTAAAGCAATGCTTGATTCTGAGATCTCGTAGGGAAAAGAGCTATAAGCCAATATAAACGGATGTCTCCCCCACTGCATTCTTGGTTCTGGGCGTTGCGGCCATACTGTCCAAGTTCTAGGTCACAGGGATACGCTTTTAGGGTTGCCAGCTCCAACCACCCCTACCATGGGCATAGTCAGGATTTATGTTAGGGGAGAAGGAAACCCACCCATCATCAGCCTCCGTCTGGCTCTGTCTAGCTGCAGATTCGGAATGGAATGTCTCGACAACAGTTGTCTTCACTTTCTTTCGACTCCCAGCTTCTCAGAAAAATCTGTCCAAATCGTCAGTCATTTGAAAACTAGGAAGTTAAATAAAATTAACATCAGGGAGTACCTTTCATGAGGTTAACAAGTATGTTTAGCAAAATTACAAAGAACACAACTTTTTTTATCTTAAAAAAAAATCTAAAACAAGTTTTCTTGGATTTGCCAAAAACCTTTTCAGCACTCCCTTCTCAAAATTCATCCTTTTTCCATTGCAGTGAGCATTTCAATCTCAAATATTCTGATTATTTCTATTTTTAGTTAAGTATTTTTTATTTATTTACTTAATTTTTTTTTTGTGTGTGTGTGTGCTACTGTTCTTTTCCCTGAGATCACTAGCCTCCAGCCAGGTGAGGGGAGTGGGTGGGAATGCCTATCCCCTTTCTTGGAGAGCACCATCATTCCTTGAGATAATAATAATAATAATAATAATAATAATAATAATAATAATAATTATTTATACCCCACCCATCTGGCTGGGTTTCCCCAGCCACTTGGGCGGCTTCCAACAAAATATTAAAATACAATAGTCTATTAAACATTAAAAGCTTCCCTAAATAGGGCTGCCTTAAGATGTCTTCTAAAAGTCTGGTAGTTGTTTTTCTCTTTGACATCTGGTGGGAGGGCGTTCCACAGGGCGGGTACTGATGAGCACTTAACTGGCCAGCTACAACCTTTACCTCGATAAAGGGACCAGTTTGGCGGCTTCCTTTTGTGCATTCTACCTTCACAGATACAGAAATGAAGGTTTGGGAAGGGACCCAGGGTTCCACCCAGACTGAACTCCCTGCAAACTCACAACATCCATAAGGGAAGGTCTCATTGATAGAGCCTCCTGGTAAGTGTTGGTAAGGGATTCTTGGACATTCCGCTCCTGGGCGGAAAGCCAGGCTAGACATCTAATAAATATATGAACTAATATTTTCTAAGGTTGGCCTGCCTGATTGATGGAGATGTTTATGTAATTCAGGAAATCATACACACATCTTCTGATTTAGTGGCTGGATTTTATTTTTATGAAATGCATCATTTTGCACAGTTTCCGAGCCTGTACTGTTCACCTAATAGAAGGCTTGGCCTACAGCCATGTTCATAATATTGTACTCAGTGTATATGGAGGGCCTTTTCCTGTTTTATTAAATTTCCGAATGATAAAGCATATTTCTGGTTGTAGACATGGTACCTAAGCCCAGTTTCTACGTATTCAATATCTGGCAGGAAGCTGTCCCTGGCTGATTCTTTGTCTGCTTTAATGAGTGAGGTGGCACTTATAAATCACCCTTAGGAAACACATTTAAAGGTGTCTCAGATGGTGGTGAGTTCTATACTTGGGGTGTTATTTTCTTTTAAGAATTGAGAGATGACTTTGTAAAATTGCTCCTGTAAAAGAGCAAAGGATATAAAAAGTGACCACAGGTGATGGTATCATTGCTTCCCACCTTTGTGCTTTTCTGGGTTCAGATAACTCTTTCCATATTTTAGGGCATGCTGACTTCCTGATCAATCGCTTTTAGAAAGTGTCAAATACATTTGCTCACATTTTATCAACCGAAACCATTTCACACCCCACAGCTAAGTGGTATAACATGTAAGCAAACTTATTGGTACCCCCGCCCCTTTAATAAAAATTACAGTACTTGTATAATTTTGATACTGTATTGTGAACTTAACACTTTACATTTCACCTGTGTTCTTTCTGGCAACATTGTACTTTGTATCTTAAACAAACCCTATTGAATTGATTTCCTAATTGACATATTAAATTGAATATTTTCTGCTTGTCATTCTGATCTGTAGTTTTGGTCCCCTGTGCTGGGTATTTAAAATACCAGCATGCTGCCTCATCCAGAAATAAATTGAAAATCATGGTTTAGAGCTGCCCACTGCTACTGCCAGGTAAGCTTTGGGCTAGTGACTCACTGATTTAGGAGAGACCCAACAGAAATCATGTTGCCAAGGCCCCTCCAAACTGACGTTTGCCAGGATGTGAACTGATAAGTTTACTGAATCAAATAAAATTGATGCCATGCCTATTATGCCAACCCATTTTGACAGGACATCAACCAGTTTACCAAGTTGCACAGGTACACTCTGGTAAATGGTTACATATCCTTCAACATTTCTCCGATGAAAATAGGGATATCCTATTACATTATTATTATTATTAATTTATACTCCACCCATATTATTGGGTTGCCCCAGCCACTCTGGGCAGCTTCCGACATACTGTATATAAAAACATAATAAAATATAATAATAAATATCAAAGAACTTCCTTATACAGAGCTGCCCTCAGATATCTTCTAAAGGTTGTATAATTACTTATCTCCTTGGCTCGGGGGTCGCATAACCCTCCACCATTTCTCTGATGAGAATAGGGAGGCCTTAAGGAAAAGCAGGGCTTTCCGGAATCAAATCAGAAACTGGGACAGCTTCTGTAAATCCAGGACTGTCCCTGGAAAATAGGGACACTTCGGGGATGGGGGGGTCTGATGGTTGTCTGAATTTACCCAACATTTTGTAAGATCCTTAGCACCCAATAGACCCCTATGTAATGGGGCTGGTAAACATGGTCATATTTTAAGAAGCACAGGCTTTTTTCAGACTTAAGGTGTGTACACATTCTCATTTGCTCTGCATTCAGTGCACTCCCAACGCTTCTTTGGGAAGTGGTGTATATACAACATTAGAATCATAGAATCATAGAGTTGGAAGAGACCACAAGGGCCATCGAGTCCAACCCCCTGCCAAGCAGGAAACACCATCAGAGCACTCCTGGCATATGGTTGTCAAGCCTCTGCTTAAAGACCTCCAAAGAAGGAGACTCCACCACACTCCTTGGCAGCAAATTCCACTGTCGAACAGCTCTTACTGTCAGGAAGTTTTTCCTAATGTTTAGGTGGAATCTTCTTTCTTGTAGTTTGGAGCCATTGCTCCGTGTCCGCTTCTCTGGAGCAGCAGAAAACAACCTTTCTCCCTCCTCTATGTGACATCCTTTTATATATTTGAACATGGCTATCATATCACCCCTTAACCTCCTCTTCTCCAGGCTAAACATGCCCAGCTCCCTTAGCCGTTCCTCATAAGGCATCGTTTCCAGGCCTTTGACCATTTTGGTTGTCCATATCCATGCTATGATTTCTTATGAAGTAATGATGCGTTTCCTCCCCACCCCACCCCAGCTTTGATCCACATGGGGGCGGGGCGGGCGGGGAGAACAACCTAGCTGTGTTGTAAGCTGGTAATGTGTATATTCTGCCATATGTTCACCTTCCTAGCCCAACTTCAAAGGAATTTACTTCCTAGGATGGATGATTAGGATTGCCACTTTGAAGTTATAAAAATAATATTATGTTTTCAGTTCTCCACCTTGTTACACCAAAGTGGCCAATAAAGTCCAGCTTAATTTTTAAAAAACAATTCCACAGTGTACTTCAAAGTAGCCATTGATGGTATTTTGTTCCCGTCTCTTTCTTTAATTGAAAGTGATGCTGGCCATTGAAGTCCCTTCTCAGGCCCTGAAGGTGAACCAAGAGAATGAACTAATTTTAACCTTCATTCTTGCTGCATCATTATATTTAGTATAATATAGTTTGATGTACTTTTTGTCCAGGCTCCTGTGTCAAGAGTGTCAAGGGAATGGATAAATGTCCTCCTATTTTCCTCTTTTATTATTATAATTTTTCTCACTAGATTAAGGGGGGAAAGGAGGGAGAATATAATGAGAATAAAAATGCTCAATATAGGAGCATTAAAATTTGGTGATAACTCATTTTGGTGACAGACTGTAGCAAAGGCAGAGCGGAGTCTAAGAAATATTCATTCTCTTCACAAAAGGTGGAGAGAGAGAGAGAGAGAGAGAGAGAGAGAGAGAGAGAATATGAAATCGTATCAGAATAATTTACTCTTATGACAAAGCTCTCAAACTGGCAGTAGGCTTATGTCTCTGTTTCAGCAAGGGTATGGATATTATACCTAAAAGTAATTGTAAACCCAGATTTATAGCTAATATTATGGAAACAAAACTGATATGGGTAGCTAAATCATTTAAAAGAAAACTGTTTTATTGTGGGGGCAGCGGCGGCGGCATACAGATATCTGTTTCTCATTTCTTTATGCTCGGGGCAGAAAATTCCCCAAGCTGCATGCCTAGATATTATAGCCCCAGTCCTGCTCTAGTAGCACATAACTCTCAGTCCCAGATAAGGATGTCCATTTGTTTTTCTCCCTGTGTGTGTGTTTTTTAAAGGATCAAAGCAGTTGGAGCTAGACTGAGCGTGCAGTGTGGATGCAATGCCGTAGGCACAGGAGGACTAGCTGGGTTTTGGGCCCCAAGTGAAGCCTCTAGAGGGACGCTATCGAGGCTCCCAGCCTCTGTGTGTATGTGTGTGTGTGTGTGTGTGTTCACAAATGTCTGTGGGGGTTACCAAACTGGCTCTTTTACCCGGGTGAAATAAAGTCTAGTTTTGCTCCTGTGTGGATGCATATGCTTCAGGATTGCCTGCACATGGCAATGTGGGTCTCCCTTGCTGGGTTATGCTCAAAACTCAGTTGTATGTCCAAAACACCACAGGTGATCCTGGATCCTGCTTGCACAGAACCCTGTGGGCATCACGCCCCTTACACACATTCCACAACTTGCATATTGTTTTTAGACAGTGGGTGTGGCCTTTGCCCTCCTAGGTGTGTGACATCATACTGGGTTCATAAGGAAAGGGTTAACTAATTGTAAAATGACTAACCAATGGGAAGCCAAGGGGAGGAGTTAGAGTTAGAGTTAGGGTGGTTGAGAAGACAGTCTGGAGTGAGAAGAGACAGAGAGGATAAGTCTGTGGGTTGGGCTAGTCTGATGGGTGAAAGTGAGAGAATTTGTTAAGAGGAGTCAGTCAAACAGTTGATATAATCAGTCAGAAGGTATTAGGAAGGTATAGGCCGGTAAAGAAACTAAAGTTAAGATACTGACCAGGAATATTATCTGAGAAACCATAAACTTGTTAATGTTTATAAAATAAACTTCTTTATTTGGTTCACTTTTAACAACTGTCTGGACTCAGTGTTTTACCCGAGAGTTATGGGTTGGGGGCAGCGGGGAAGCGAGCACAGTGGTGGCACAGGGATCAATATACCGTTAAACGTCCAGGGACCCTGTGTGATCGCCACAGTGGGCTGTATTGAGCTTGCTGGTCTGCTCCTTTCAGATCAAGGTACCAAGAGACATTCCATCCTCTTCCAATGCCACTGTATTGAATGCACCAAAGCTAGGGGAATAGAATGGCCGATATTTGGACTTGCATTTAATCTAATGACCCTTTCACAGCAGAAGTGCTTGCATGAGATTGACAATAATTCTTTTTCCCCATCCCCATTCATTTCAATGGGACTTAGGCAGAAGAACATGGGGGTAGATTGTGTCTTCAGTCTGTTGCTCACAGGACACATGGAAATAAATCAATCCTCCAACAGCCTTTAGTTTGGAAAATTCACGTCTTTAATGTGTCTCCCGCTATTTATTAGGCCAGGGAGGAAAATATTTCAAAGTCACAGCACCCGTAACCATATCCTAACAACAGAACGCGTGGAAGAAAAATCCATATTGCTCCAACTGCATTGTCAATTATAATAAAAAGGTTTATGTTGATCTTCGCGAAAGTGGGTTATGTTTCTCAGCGTGTTTGCAAAATAAGTTGCTAGCTAAGTGCAATTGTCCCCCTCGCCCTAGGTAGGCTGTCAAAACCATAACGTGGCAGCATGTTCCTTTTGTGTGAGATGAAACAATGATGCTGCCAGTAAGAATATGTCAAGCTGGTACATTTTCGCCTGTCTTAAAGTGGGCAGCCTGATCGTCACCACCTGATTGTGACACTCCAAAACATTACTGTCAGCTTGGTTTCCTCCGATCACAGAAGAAGAACAAAGGTATGTCAGCTTGAATAATCATTTAAATAATTTAGAGATGCCGACTCAAGTGTGTGTGTGTGTATTATTTTTTTTACTTGAGAAGACAAATTGCATGTCAACCTATCACTAAGTGCTAAAACTCTATGCTACGGCAGTTTATGCTTCAGTTTTCTCTAATCTGGTTCCTGTAAAACAAATCCTCCTTCTCAAAAAAAAGAAGAAATGGTTGATCAGTTCTAAAATTTATACCTCCCGTTCCTTCTTAGTTTTCTAAGGCCTTAGTTTTCTCTCAAACAGTGGGTAAAGCTTCTCCTTACTGAGAAACATACATCTTCCAACTCTACCATCACTGCCAAACCTATCTGTCTTTGCTTCCAAGACTCTACCAGCACTGCCAACCACTACCATCATCACCAGAAAGCTCTGGGTGAGCAGCATAAGAGGCTTCATGATTGCCATAAGAGCCTGCCAATCAGTGCTCTGCATAGCTGGGTGGGAAAGTGGATAGAAGGTTGCTTTGTGATTGTCACACTAACCAGCCAACCAACCAACCAACCAACCAACCAGTATTCTACACATCAGGCTTGACCTTAAAAACAGCTGCTTCCAAGCTCAGCTGATGATGAAAGCTTGTTCACCTATCCAGAAAGGGGGAACTGCAGCTTGTAAGTGGGCTGACATTTCCCTGGCTATCAGGAAAGAGATTACCGGATACGAAGGTGTGCAGATGTGCAGCATGTTAAACAGACCTATTTCCCTGCCAGTAATGGTACACTCTTTTGTCAACTCCAGCAATTATTACTATTATTATTATTATTAGAATTTATATATTGCCCTATACCCGGGGGTCTCAGGGCAGTTCACAGAATAATGTTTGTGCTTACCGATGCACTTCTGAAAGGACTTGGCACCTGTAGCATACTCCCACTGGAACAACTATAAGAATAATAATGATGATTCTGGAAATAAGACATCACTTCCTTTGTGTAGTTTGCCTCTGGGCTTATTTCTGAGAGTGTGAAATTATGCTGCACGCGTGCCATAAACTATATTAGCATATGTGCCCGTGTCATTATTAGGAGTTTGTTTCCCTTCTCCTTCATTTGGCTTTGTTACATTGCTTGCCTAATGCTGCCATTCTTTGTCCCCCTTTGCAGTGACACAGCCAAGGAACAGCAGTTTAAGGGCCATGCTGTGGTCATTTCTGCAATGACCAAATCTTTCTTTTAGCAAATGTGTTCTGAGCCTTCCCCTCCATTTCCCCTACCTAATTCCTAAGGAAGAGGGGGACTTATGCAATAAAGGAACGCTGCATTTCTGAAGTTGGCCTATATTCTATTTAGGTATATTGCCATATGTAAGAAACAATTTGCATAGATAGTACTTTCTTTTCTGGGTGACACAGATTTGTACTCGGAATTACTAAGGAAAGAAGTAACATGATCCATATTTGGTATACCAGTTGTGATTTTGGTTTGTCTGAGTATTGTCAAAGGATAGTATGGTCTTGCAAAGGATCTATAGTTTTGCAAAGTTTGGGCCACTTTGAGTGGAGTTTCAAATGATCAGCAAAGATCCCAAGGTTCTGCTTCTCCATGTATGCTAAACATCCACTGAGGCTTATTTAGTCCTAGAAAATCTATAGGCTAGAACGTAAGAAACCCAACATGCTAACAAATGAAGTACTGGGTAGTGATGGTTTTAATCATTATAATTTTTGTTTGGAATAAGGATTGGAAATCAGGGATCCTTCACACATAGAAAAATCCCTATATAGTCACTTTTACGTGCCGCTTTTATGTAGAAAAATTCTACACAACCTATAGGGTTGTACCAGCTAGTTAGGGACCAATTCTCAGGTTCCCTCAGAGGATGACACAGGATGGGAAGAAAACTGGGTTCAGGAACCAACCTAGGAGACAGTTTCCAAAGTAAGTCCACTGCCAGAGGCTGACTTGGAAGGAGAGATCTGGGGGGTTGCAGTGCTGCCATCTGCTATGCCTGAGGAGGCAGTCCTGCCATATCCTACGTCTCTGACTTAGAACACTCATTCTTAGAACAAAGTATGGTTTATAGGGGCACCAGTGTCTTCCTTGGCAGTGTAGGCACATTCAGAATATGGCATAGCCTACTTAAGCCCAAGCAGTTTTCCTATAAGAAAGCAGAGCTTGAGATACCCACGTGGCTGTGGGACAGGTTAATCTTACAGTTGGCTCATGATAATTGTCAAGAGTAATGCTCCAAAGTTCTCTGCTTGTTGGTTTGACTTCATAACCATCAGCTGCCCCCAACCACACGCGTTGAGCTGTCTGTGGTGCTGACCCCTTGCAGCCTATCTTGCTGTGTTCAGCCAGTGCTTCCGCATGAGCAGAACAGAACAGAAAACATACACACACACAATAAGTGTAATAAGACCAGCCACAGCACAGCTCATTGTGGAAAGCAGCATATAAGAAACTCAATCAATCAATCAATCAGTCAGTCAGTCACCCACAGCAATCTACATAGGTGGTGGATTGTCATATTCAGGAATCACACAATTTTCTACATATGAGGAACTTCTGTGTACAAATGTAACAGTGTTATGGAGCCGACAGTCTTCCTGGTACCATATATTAGCGAAAGCATAATGGATACTGTGTTATCTGACGGGAGGTAGCAATTTTAATATGCGACTTGCTTTATCACACTCATACATTCTTTCAACAGTCAGGTTTAGTAATAAGTATTGCTATTTTGCAGATTGAGAAATGGGTCTCAGTCTGCCTGCCTGCCTTGGAGTGGGAGGAAAAGGAATAATTCAGAATATCTGCAGGACTGTCACGTAGAAGACTGAGCAGACTTGTTCCCTGCTGCTTCAGCAGCCAGAACTAGAACTAATTGGTGAAAATGGCAAGGAAACAGATTTGGGCTAAACATTAGGAGGAATGTCTTAACAGGAAGAGAGGCTAGTGGAGTCATCAGGGTTTGGCCCTGCTCAGACTTTGAACCTGAAGCCCCATAAGAGGAGCAGAGCTCCCCACTGCCTGGGACCCTGAAAAGTCGATAGATCTGAGTATCCCTGCTGCAGGACTGAAGGCCCCCATACTAGCTGCCTGGATTTCTGACTGACTTAGATTCTCCTCACCACCCACAACAGATGGCATGTTGAGGTTGCACCATTCACTTGGCCTCCCTTGGGCTGAGGTGCTGCTGCATACCTGGATGGAGTGGCAGAGGGAAGAGACTAGCATGGTGCAAACACACCACTGGAGCCAATTCAGGGCTCCCGCCTGTGTGTTTACACCATGCCAACCTTGCTGCCCAGGGGAGAATGAGGCAGAACTAATTGCACATTAGGCTACTTGTGAGGTGGGGAAGTACATGAAGGCATTTGCCCAAGTCAGGGCCTGTCTGAGAGCCAGGAAACAGTGGGGCCTCCACATCCTATATAAACTCCTAGTGTGAGCTGCTTCATTGCTGAAGTAGCATACATCTTCCAAGCTCCCTGAATTGGGGAAATGGAGAAGAGTGGGCTGTTTTAGGAGGTAGTACTGTAGATGCTCCTTCACTGGTGGTGTTTAAGTAGGGCCTAGATGATCATCTAACAGTGATGATGTAATTGGAAGATTTTTGCATTTGGGTAGGAGATTGAATGATATAATGTCCAAGATCCCTCCCAGTTCTAACACTGTATTCTAACACAGTTCTAACAACACGACTGTATGAATAGCTGGAGACCACAATCCAAAGGACCATGTGGAAATCTCAGTCCATGCACTGAGGCTTCTGAGGTCCTCTTACCAAAACCCTCTGTTGTGTCTTCCCACAGCCCATGTGTCTTCATTTCCACTCTGGAAATGAAATGGACTTAAGATGCAGATTCAGACCCATCACAAGGAGGAGCTGAGATCCAGTGTGGTGTAGTGGTTAGGGTGTTGGACTAGGGCCTGAGAGTCTAGGGTTCAAATAATCACACAAACAAATTTATTTGGATGACCTTGGGCCAGCAAAGCAAGACAAATTGAGAATGATGTATGCCACCTTGGGCTTGTTGGGAAATATTGGGGTTCACTATCCCAATACCCTGTGGGTTCAGCCTGGACGGCCAATAAAATCCAGACTCCAATTGTCAGTCAAACAGGACATTTATTTAGGCATTGCAAGGCTGGTGTAACACAACCTCTGCCAGCAAGTAGTTGAGCAGTGGCACTTCAAACATGAAAAACAACAACAACAACAACAACAGGCATTTATACACTTACAAGCAAAGGGAAGCAAAGGGGTGATTATATGTGGCAATACTTCCTTCTACTAGCTTCTACAGGTTTTAATCATGAGGCACAACAACTTTCTTATTTTTGTTCTCAGTTACAGTAATAGCTCCTGCGTACATGTAATTCAATCCTTTTCTCGTGGTTCTTTTGCAAACACAATCTTCACATTCCAGCCTTCACTTGCTCAGCCCTTCTCACACACATTTCAGTTTTCACTCTTTATTTCATTTAATTTCAGTCACAAGATCTTTGGAGGAAAGGTGGAATATAAATGTATAGAAGAAAGTAAATAAATGCATGGGCGTGCAGAAGATCTAATGCGCATGCAAGAGACATCACCGGGAACTTTGGATTAGACTCAAGCAGGTATCAACTGGGGTTCTGTAGAGCTATGTCATAAAATGTCAACAAAAAATGTAAGAAGTTCGATTTCTCTGGGATTTATGAAGGTCACCTGGGTGGGCGAAATTCCTCAAGAAGCAGTATGAATGTGCTTTTATGCAGTAAATTCTTTAGTTTAGGAGGAACAGGGAGGAGAACCCCCCCACCTCATCATTAGTATCCAGCAAATAATAGCTTTTAATCTCCAAGCATGCTCTGCCTTTATGAAAATCCACAAGCAGCAAAGCATAACCAAACCTGGTGTTTTCACTCTAAAGTGCTGGAACCCATAAGCTACTTAGTAACAGTCTTATTGATTACTCATCCCTCAGAAAGAGAAATCTTGCAAATGCATGCCATTAGAGAACATATGTTTATTTGGCCCTTTGTGTGTGTATTATCTAACTACTGCTTTTACAATGGAGACCAGCAAAGCTGTAAAATAAGCAATCAGTTCTGGTTGCCATAGCAAAAGTGTCCCCTTCCCCCTTACAACTAGTTGCTGAGGAAACCAAACGGTGGACATAAACAATCAGTTACCCAGTAATAATTTGGAAACATGGCTTTAAAGCCACCAGAATCCAAAATGTAGCTATACCCAGCATTTTTTTAATGCACGAGAGATTAAACCTCTCTCAAAAGCCTTTACAGCGGAGTGCAAGAGAATGAAATTAATGATAATAATAATTTATTTTTGTTTATAAACTGCTTCCCATGAGGCATCCCAAAGCAATTTACAATATCAGAACATATATAAAACAGTTACACATATTAAAGTAGTTAAGAACATCTGCATATTTAAAAACAAAACAAAAACTAATTATAAATATAAAAACACTTAAAAACAGCAGCACATACATAAAAATCAATTATATTCCAAGACAGATACGAGTTGGAATAGAGAGTTTAGAAGGCTTGTTGAAAGAGAAATGTCTTTTTTTTTTTTAACATATTTTTTATTAACAGGCCAATCCAATCGCATTATTTCCAAATCATATTAATTCCAATTTATACAGCCAAATTTTAAAATTTTGTTGGGGGTACCCATACATCAAGCTCCGAACGAGGATCAAAACATCACTTCTGTTCCTGCTTTTATCAAACAGTTCTATCCAGATCTGTCCAGATAGTGTCTTTATTACAGTGGTGCCTCGCAAGACGAAAAGAATCCGTTCCGCGATTCTCTTCGTCTAGCGGTTTTTTCGTCTTGCGAAGCAAGCCCATTGACGGCTTAGTGGATTAGTGCTATTAGCGGCTTAGCGGCTTTTAGCGGCTTTTAGCAGTTTATCAGCTTAGCGGATAAGCAGATAAGCGGCTTAGCGGCTTAGAAAAGGGGGGGAAAGGACAGAAAAGTCGGAAAAACTCGCAAGACATTTTGTCTTGCGCAGCAAGCCCATAGGGAAATTCGTTTTGTGAAGCGCCTCCAAAACGGAAAACCCTTTCGTCTAGCGGGTTTTTCGTCTTGCGAGGCATTCGTCTTGCGGGGCACCACTGTACTTTCTTCATCTTCTTGTTGTTATCAATCTCTGATAGTCTTCACAAGCAGTTTAGAAACAAACAACATCTGCGTGGGTTTTGCACACTCCAAAAGTCATATCTCATAAGGACAGCCGCCATTCCTCCCCTTCTTCAAAAATTTATCCTCGGTCTGTCCTATTAATTTTCCCAAGCTTGCCACGTATATCACAAAGGGGCTCTGCCAGGTTATCACATTCAATCCATCATTCACATTCCAATGACCCTGGTCCTCCTCCCCTCGTCTTTCTTCGACAAGCCTGTCTTAGCAAGACGCCATTAAAAACTGCGTCATAGAATTTTTCCTCCGCTCTCCAATATTTACCAGTCCTCTCTTCGGTCAATAATTCACTCCACACAGCTCTTAAATTCTTGCTTGCGATTAGTAAAAGGCAACGATTTGTCTCTCTGGGGTGGAGGTTTTAAAAATACTCACACAAGGCAAAGGAAATAAAAGTTTTTTCCTCCACCCCCTCTCTTTTTTTTGCTCCACACGTACCAGTCTCGTAATGGTGGTTCATCGCTTGATTTATTTGTCTCCTCCCGTCGCTCCAATTACAGAGATGCATTAATCAGCAGCCTTATCTCTCGAACTTTGCTTGATGTATGTGCTTCGGCTTCTTTCCAATTATATATTTCCAATTTTTCCGAGCTGAAGCAAACTGGGGCGCTGATTGGAGACAGCTTCAGGAAGAGCCGACTTCACAGAGGGCTTGTGCCAAGTGATCATCACCCCCGTCTTTCGAATTGGGGGGTGCATTGTGACCACCGCTGGCAAGGCAGCCCCCCCATCTCCTTGGGGGGGTAAGAAGACTGCATACTTCCCATAGCAGCCTCTTAATTACCTCGTGTGGGTCGAAGAGATGTTATTGTCGGCTATCTTCCAATGCGCCACCTGGTGGCGCCCGAAAGAGAAATGTCTTTAGCAGGTGCCAAAAAGACAACAGAGAAGGCGCCTGTGGGATTGTTTTGTATATTTATCAAATCGTTTATGCTGCCCAGAGAAGTGGTTGTCAACTAGTTTGGGGTAGGACTGCACTCCTCTTGAAGGAGCAGATTCATAGCTCAAAGAGTCACCTGATTCCTGGATCCATCACTGTTGCTCGAGGGACAGGTGGCCTCAATGGCACCTGTAACCTTCTGCTGTCTCTTAGCCCAATTACATCCCTATCTGGGTGGCAATAGCTTGGCTTCAGTTGCCTGTGCTCACGTGACCTGCAGCTTAGATAGCTGCAATGCTCTTTATGTGGAGTTGCCTTTGGAGATAGTCTGGAAACTGCAGCTGGTGCAGAACACAGCCACCAGACAGCTAGCGGGGACCAGCTGGTCTGACCATATTATACTAATGCTGTTCTGGCTGCACTGGTTAGCAATATCTTTCGCAGCCCAAATCTAAGGGTTGGTTTTAACCTATAAAGCCTTCTTATAGTTGTCCAAGACCCCACTATCTTGCAGAATGTCTCTTCTGACATAAGCCTACCAGAAGCCTATGGACAGATTCTGAGACCCTTTAACAACTTTTTGGCATGAGGCAACAGCGTCCCCATTTCCCCAGGCATTTGGCTGTCAACATTTTTGTATTCTGGGCATTTAAACTGGCTTCCCTTGTGCCACTTACAATATCTGTATTTTATTGGTGGGCAGTAGTAGCATTGCTATTAGAATCACATTGACAACTGTGCGGGTTGCTGGTATCTACGTTTTTCATCCTTGTATTTTTTAATATTGGGTTGCATCTTATGTTAGTCAGATTCAAATTAGACCTATTGGAATTAATGTGCATGACTAACTCATTTCAATGGGTTTACTCTAAGTAAAACTTACTTGGGCACAATCCATTTTTTGCAGCATGTACTGCACCTGAGACTATTTTTAATAGAAGATGTCTAAGAAATTAAATAACTAGAATAGAATAGCCATCATCTTTTTTCATCGTGATTCTACTGTGATGGTTGTTAAGAAATGACTTGCAGTGTAAAAGGGGAAATGACATGCAGATCACAAGAAAACATGGGTCTGATCTTCTCCTTCCTTTTTGAGAGGTTTCTCCGTTGTGTGTTACGTTATTGCTTTCTGAGATGCAATGCTTTCATATGAGGTTTTTAGCCATCTTATAGGCACAGATACAGAATCATCCAGAAAACAATCTATACTTGCATGTGCAGATTTGTTCGTTAAAAGTCCTCTACAGACATCCTGCATAGCCTCAGGGTGGTCCTGTTCTGTCTACAAATGGAGAATTAAATCCTGCACAGATAAAGAAATATAAAAGGACATGCTGACCTGAATAGCTGCTTTAAAATTATTCTGGATTATTGTACTTCTGATTCAGAAATAATAGGTCTCTGGGGCACTTTCGAGCGATGACTTTCTCTTCAGGTGGTTTCAGTCCAGATGCTCCAAAATTGCCATGGCTAGGACCGCATTTAACTCCCTTTGAAGCAGTTTAAAGGATTCTGAACTATCTCAAAGGCTTCCACAGATCTATAATGACTTTAAATCGGAATCACTCCAAAACCTGAGGCAATTTTAATCAGCCAATCCCTACTCTCGTTCTGAACAACTCTTAAGAACCAATTCAGGTCTCAGATTGCATTGCCAGAAATAAATTGGCTTTCTATATGAATGATCAAAGTGATGCACAAAATACACTTTAAAACCAATTAAGAAAACATTAATTAATTAAAGCTGCTAAGGAAACAGAAGTTATATTTGTGTGGCTTCTGAAAGTCAAAACGTCTCCTGACAAACTAGAGACTCCATGTCTTTTCAAGCCAGTTGCTTCTGATTTGCCATTATTATGGGGAAACCTGAAGCAAGAAACCGAAATCTGAATGACACAGCCTGGCTTTAAGAAGAATATGATTTTATGGAGAATAAAACAACATAACTTTGAAATATATTGTATTGGAACTAGCTGCTTCACCCATAAGAATACTGATTTCAGGGGGAACATTTCTTTTTGTCAGACCTTGCATTTGCCAGGATTACGCAAGATATAATATTGTTATGAAAATGCTTTCTTTCTGAACTTTGTTTGCCTGTGTCCTGTTGAATTCTTATGAAGGACAAAATCAATAACAATTGAGTTAATGAAAAAATGTAAATAAATGAAAACAAATACATATATTACCTACTCAACCCTCCTTGCTTTTCTTAAACTTGGCTGCATTTATTGTGAGTAAATATTGGCATTATGAAGACATCAAAGGTCAGAGCTTGTCCTTTCCAAGAGAAGATGTGTTTAAAATGTAAATTTTGTGTTGTCTTTGTGTGCTTCTACCAGCTCCTTCCTTTCATAAATATGAATGAATCTCGGTGTACAATCTGGAATATCAGATGGTCATTCAGCTCTGTTGTTCACAATCCTGTACACACTTCCTCAGGAGTAAGTCTTTTTGCAGAGGATGGGGCTTGACTATCCTGCATATTACTGGGTAGAATGAATTTTGGAAAATTCTCTCTAGTTCTTTCTTCTTTCTCTCTTTTAGAATCCCTAACAGGCTTTGGGGAATGTGCATATCTCAACAAAATTTTGTACGTTCTCTGGCCAATATACATAATCACCAAGAGGCCTCAAGAAATGTGCATCTTGACTGCATTTTGCATATTTTCTGGGCAATATGCACATTCTTTGGTCACTATGCACAGTGGCATGTCCTTGATTTCTCCTACTAGTTCTGAAGTGTGTAATATGTACCTAGGGTTGCCATACTTCAATAAGTAAAAATCTGGGGAGGTTTTTTGGGGGGAGATCGTCCAAAAGGTTGTTGAGGTTTTTTCCAATCAGCAGTGGTGGACAGCGGGCTTCCAAAATCACTGTCTGGGAGGTGACAAGGAAATGACCTCTCCACTGTGCTTCTGCTGCGGAGCAGACAAAATCCTGGACACTTACTTTTAAATTAAAAATCCCCCCCCCCTCGGGCAACCATGTTAGTCCCTGGTCCCTAGACATAGCCGGAATTTTCTGGCTTATATGGCAACCCTAATTGTACCCCCATCCCCAGGCTGCTTCTGGCCCACTAACAACCTTACAACATGCTCTTCCACTGATTCACCAAACAACAGGAAGATGGGATGGAGCTCCTAAAAATATTGACTTTTTTTCTACAGTCTCGCCTTCCTTTCCCCACTCTCAGCTATTTTCCAGTCAGCGAGGGAATCACAGGGTGAGGAGATTTTTAAACCTTCCCTCCCCTTCCCACATTCCTGATTAAAATTATCCTCAGTACTGCTTCTGTTCTTAGGAAAAAAGCTTAATACTAGCATGGGATCGATTACTGTGATCACAGAGGAGGGAAGAATTGACCATCTGAAGAAAGGCTATCCAAGCTGGGAAAAGAAGCCTGTTTGAGATTATGTATATTGCCTGGAGAAATGTACAGAACACAGCCGAGATACGCACATTGATTGCAGCATAGATTCCTGTTGTAAAGATTGTGCTTTGGAAGCATCATGGCAAAAAAGAGAAAAAAACAACAACCTGCTAAGATATTTGAGCACTACTAATAAGGTAAGTTGAGCTAAAGATCTTAAGTAACTGAAGTATTGAAACAAAAATTATTGCTTGTTAAAATCATTTGCAATTATAATTCAAACCTCCCAAACAGCATAATGCAAATCAAAGAGAACATTTCCAAAGAAACTATTGCATTCTTGCTTTCACCCAAGGCTGTGAAATACATCCCCTGCCCTACCCGGTTCGGTGTATAACTGCATTTGGTAGGAAGGTAATGAAAACAGCCTTTCCGCTGTCTCCTTACAGCAAAGTAGACACCATCTCTTGTCTGGGAGCCTGCATGTTTGCTCACTCATGATTAGTCACAGTTTGGCTTAGCCTAGGTTACTAGATTTCCCGGTCTGACCTGAAGTCTCGAAGTTTGCCTGGCCCCCTCCAGGTGACAGGTGGAGGCCTCGAATCTCCAGGTTGGCAAGAGGGCCTTTAATAACAAACATCTAGAAAATTGTGCATGCAACTTGCAAGCGGCAGCTGGGCAGGAGCTGGCTGCAGATTAAAGCACAGACACCCTGGGGGTTTGCTCCCATCTCCCAATTAACCTCTGTCTCCAGGGCTTACTCCCATAACATCACCAGGCGCCGTCCCTAGGTTTCAGGTTTGGGCCCTGAAATCTCAGGGTCTTGGATGCTCCTGACCTGGCAACACTAGCCTAGCCTTATGTGTGAGTGAGGGCTATGTATTGTTGCATGCTTACCACTTTGCGTGTTTAGACCTTTTAACCTCCCCCTTAAATAAATTCAGACAAGACTCAAATTTTGGTTTGGTTTTTGGCAGAATTTAGGCCACAACTTTATTGATTACATTGAGTGAGTGATTGCATAGGCTCTGGTTCAACTAGCTCCCTGCACCATGGCAGGTAGCGCTGACCCAGGGCACCAGCATAGGTCAGCCCAGGGTGAACACCTGGAACAGCGAAAAGCCGGGGTCAGGCTAGTCCACCACCCAGATGTCCCCCTGGACTCAGGCATGGGCACAGCCCCTCTCAGGGTTGACCAAACCATTGAGTCCCTGGATTCCTTTAACGGAATACCCTTCTCATAGGGATGGCGAGAGCGTTCCCCCATCCCTATCACCTGAATCAGTGCCATTCTGCAACCTTACAAGTTGTGACAATTTGCTACGCGGCAGGCGAAACCCAAATGGCAACAGCCAATCAATCAAGTGGGGAAAATTCCTGCCGTGCCCCTGTCCCAATGACAGATGACACATGACGGCATAGCCAGGCCAAGCGCAAGCCCTAAATATAGGGAGAGGTGGGCAGGTGTTACGATGCACTGGCCCAAAGAGGAAGCTCAGGGTCACATGCATGGGCATATATAAGTCCCTCGATCTGTTTGGCTAGTGTCCCATTGACCTAATTAAACCCAGCATCGAGGGACCTACCGATAGGGTGTTGTGGGTATCCAATCGAACCCACCCACAACACAGGGTTTGGTTGTCAGGTCGCATCGCAAGACATGCCCTCTTTGAGGGAGGACACAGTTTCCTGAGCAGGGAGGAGATTCTTGGCTTGGTGCCTTATTCAGGCACAGAAGTGTGCTAAGCAAACATCCAGTGCGGAGGCAATGGGGGGGGGGTCCATATCCTGTATGCAGCCACCCTTTTTATGAAGGTGGTGAAACCAAAGCTCTAGCTGGGCAGGAGGCCTGGCCAGTACCAAAGGGAGCCAGCCTTTTCTGGCTTTCCTTTCTTGTTAAGATTACCTTCGTCTTGTGAGTTTAGATCGACTTTCCTGCTGTGGTTTGGCAGCAATGATTTCTTGAGATATTGAAGTGTAAGACGTGCTACTTGCTTTGTTTTCCTTCCCTGGTGACACAAGCCCCAAACTGTTCCATATCATTAGCTGCTTCCTTGGTATAGCCAAGAAAAAGGGAGTAAAGTCACTACCTCAGAAGGAAATTATGGATGGAACAAGTTTCATTAACATGCATTTCACATACAGCATACGCAGAATCTAACCTCTTCATACTCTGCTGTTCGTATTTCTGCTCAGTAACTAGACTGCTTCTATAGCCTTCTTAATTTATTTGCTTATTGATAGCATTTTTACACTGCCCCTTAACAACAAAAATTCTGGGCAGCGTGTGTGTGTGTGTGTGTGTGTGTGTGTGTGTGTAACCACATCACTCCATAAAAACAGCAAAGACATAAAATCAAGGATCAAATTTAAACTAGCACCAGAGTATAAACGAAACAAAACCAGCAACAAACAACACAGTGGTGCTAAAGATCATCAAAGCACTAAAATGTGCTCTTAAAATCAGAAAGGCTGGGAAAAGAAAAACAGAACCATGTTACAGGAAAAAGAAATGCTAGCTCTTCTTAGGTCCAGTTTCTTCTTATGTGCAAATTGTACTGTGTGGCTGTCGCATTTATTGTAACATTTATGTTATTGCAATTATAGCTTGGAACGGGTGGCATCATTTACTCAAGTATGATGGGGTGGTAAGGCTAGCACTGGACAGACCCAGGTTCAAATCTTCACTCAGTCAGGAAGCTCAGTGGGTCTTCTTGGGCCAGGGAGGGTTGTAATGAGCTTAAAATGGGGAGAACTTCATATGCCACCTTGAGTTCCTTAAAGTGGACTTTAAGCGTAGTACAATCCCCCCCCTAAATTATCATGTGATTGATTCGCTATCATGTCTCTTCCCTTGAAACTTATTCCACGGAGTTAAATCTGATGCTCAGTATTCACATGACACTTCTGGTGAGGGGCTAAGGGGGAAATATGTCAATGACAGTCCTGCTTAGCCTGTAAGGATGATGATGATGATGATGATGATGATGATTAAAATTTCTGTACCGCTCTTCATCAGAAGATCACAGGGCAGTTTATAATATAAAAACCCCTCAAAAATTGCCAGATGGGCAGGGTAGAAACAAATCATCATCATCATCATCATTAAATGCACAACATAGTAAGAAACAATAACTCTCCCCCCCCCCAGTTTAGAAGGCCATAGATTGTTTAATTAGCCAAAGGCCTGTTAGAAGAGGAATGCTTTTACCTGGCACCTAAAGATATGTAATCATGGCGAGCCTCCATGGGGAGAACGTTTCACAAGTGGGGAGCCACCACAGAAAAGCCTTGCTCTTGTGTTGCCATCCTCTGGGGATGTCTTGGAAGAGGCACACAAAGAAGAGCCTCAGATGATGATCGCAAGGTCCAAATTGGTTCATATGGGGAGAAGCGGTCCTCAGTCCTGAGGTGTGGAGGATTTCTCCCCCTACAGTCCCTTCCCGCTTAGCCCTGACGCCACATCCAGAAACACAGACTTGGGGACATGCTTACAGACAAAGACTTTAAGGTGCATGTGGATGTACATTTCATTGTGGCTTTCCAAGATTCCTATTTTTCACCCCATGTTTGGGTTCTTTCCCCAAGCTTTATTCAGACCGCTGTCTGCCACTGCTGCATCTGGCGAGGAAAAAGTCCTAAAGGGCAAGCTTTGTGCAATGGAGGGAAGTTTTGTTGTTGCTTCTTTATAGCAGGCAATAAATCCCGGATTTCTGCTAGGGATGATTGTGTGGGAGTGCTATGAGTGAAGTGCTTTGCAGCTTTGCAGCAGTCATGCCTTTGATTTGTGGCTTCTTGCCACAGCAGCTAGAGAAATGACTTAACCTTTCGATATTGTTCTCCAATGTGTAAAATTGAAATAGGGACCTTGCATATTTCTCTTGTAGCGGCAGCAGGATTAATTAGGTATTCTTTTAGTGACCAGTTAACATGCAGTAAAGTACTAGGACAAGCCCTGTTTATAGCTCTGGAAAACTCGGCATTCAGCTGAACTAGAAGTTGATTTGTCTAGTGCTTTGATGGATTGAAACTGGATGCCGCAGAGATGAGGTCAAGACTCCATGTCATGGGATGAAGATAAACTAACGGTGTATCATCAGGAAACTGTGTGATGAAGATTTGTTATCTGATTATGTTTCTACAAAAAAGCCAAGGACCCCACCCACAGTAAACACAGAAAGACCGTGCATATTTTAAAGATCTGGGCAATGCTACATGTCCTATTAATGCATCTTTCATCTTTTCTATTCTAGTATGTTTGGAAAGCGCTACGTGTTTCTCAGCAGCAAATTAATTTTGTTTATCTGACGTAACACACAGCAGCTTCAGAGAATAATTAAAAAGTGTCATCAATCACTTGCTCACGAAGTCTTGGAAATGAATTGGAACAGACAACAGTGATTTTTTCCTCAGATATCGCGTTCTGGCCCTTAGTTTACTAGCAAGTTTGAAATACAAAGCTTCATTGTGGTTCAGCCAGGATTCTCAGGACTGACAAGTTTGATCATTAAATCCTCTGAAAGAGGAGCTATTATACGTCTCAGCGTGCAAAACCCTCTTGAGTTTAGACACACCCATAGGATATTTCATACATAATACTCTGTCCATAGTAGCTGGTGTTTAATAGGAGGTTCAGAGAATGGTGGCCAGTGGCCAGAGGGACTGGTAGGGTGGAGACCAAAAGTAGGTGGAGCCAGAGTCAATGGCAGGTGGGGCCAGGGCCAATGATAGGCCAATCCAATGAATTCTAGTTTTGTCCCCATCCTCCTTACTGCTGAATTCTACAGGGAAACACTGAGACCACAAGAGAAGAAACCTGACAAATAGTGTCACTCCCTGGTCTGGTTGTAAGTAAGCAGACAGGCAAGTGGAGGCTGGGTGAGGGCAGAGTGAGGTTGGTTGGGTAGTGGCCCATTTGCCCAAATGGACCAGCTTCCCCTTGGTTTAGACATCTGGGCCATCGCAAGGCAACAGTATTGTGGAAAACAAGCCACCAGAATACATATTTCCTTTGGCCCAGATCAAGCAGCAGCGCGTTGAGAAGAAAAAATGAGGCCATGCTCCGATGGCTGCTTCCAGTCTCCATGTTCCAGGATATAGCAGGACCATGCAATTCCTCCACCTCTCGCTGCTGCAAGAAACCAACTGATCAGATGGCAGGGTTTCTACTCCTCTCTCCAGAATTTCCAGCAGGTTCTTAGACAGATTTCTCCAGAATTTCCAGCAGGTTCTTAGACGGATGGAATAACAGTGTGCACTGGAGCACTCCATTATTGAGTGTGGCTTGGAAGCTGTGAAAAAATGCATTGGGTTGCCAATATAGAGCCACCGGCATGTGGCTTTCAGTTACATTGTCTGTGCCTCTCCAGTGAAGACAGAATGTGAAACAGGCACCAAGAACCAAGTTGTATGTTCAGAAGAAGCATGTGGCATGTCCCTGTTGGGACTGTAATACTACTGCAACTTAACCTGAAAGGAAGATGCAGATGTTTTCGAAGCACGTTGCAAGCTTGATCCAGCTGTATTCATTACAACAACCCTGTAAGGTAAGTCATTGCTATTATCCCCCATATTGCACATGGGGAAACTGAGAAAGAGAAAGTGACTTACCTAACGCAAGCTAGAAAGTTCATGGTACTCATTGATAGTTCAGTCCCTTAGCCACAATGCTACATTAGTTCTCTGGATCTTCTCAGACTGCTGATGGAAGGATCTTGTGCGTCCCAATATTTGAAATATACATGCACACTGGGCAACATCCAACACTACACAAACTGAATTATGCTTCCATGGTGGGACTTCCGCTTCCTATCCTTCCCCTTCTCCACACCCAAATCAACTCCAGAGCTTATGCAGAGGGGAAGGAGAGAAAACAGAAGTCTTGTTGCACAAATGGAATTCCATTCCATTAACAGATGGACACCTCTGGATTTTACCCATAGAGAACTGGCACATGCATGAGGCTGCTTTTGCTGTATTCAATAGATGTGATTATGCATATAAGTGGTGCTTTCTCGTGGCAACAGTGGAATGCTCCATATCTTACGGACTGGACTGCAGCCATTTGATGCAAAAACGCTTATTCATGAGAACCATGGTATATACTTCTTTAAGAGAAGAAAACATCCATTCTTTAGTCATAATCGCTTAATGTGAGTAACTACACAACCAACAATCCTTTAATTATTTTGCAGCATGTACAGTAATATAGGTAAAGGATAGAGGGACCCCTGACCATTAGGTCCAGTCGCGGATGACTCTGGGGTTGCAGCGCTCATTTCGCTTTATTGGCCGAGGGAGCCGGCGTACAGCTTCCGGGTCATGTGGCCAGCATGACTAAGTCGCTTCTGGCGAACCAGAGCAGTGCACGGAAACGCCGTTTACCTTCCCGCCGGAGCGGTACCTATTTATTTACTTGCACTTTGACGTGCTTTCGAACTGCTAGGTGGGCAGGAGCTGGGACCGAGCAACGGGAGCTCACCCCATCGTGGGGATTCAAACCACTGACCTTCTGATCAGCAAACCCAAGAGGCTCTGTGGTTTAACCCACAGTGCCACCCGCGTCCCCCATAAAGTAATATAAGTAATCCTTAAAAGTTGGTTCTGGCTTCAATAATACAGAGAATTTTCCAAGCAAGCATGCATACACCCATCACCTGCCATAAAATGCAGCGTTGGAGAAACTGTAGAGGGGTTCAATTAAGGAAATGCATTGGCTTGACGCTGGCTGTATCGAGCAAGTCCAACATCTTTCCAGCATTAAAGGGAAAAAAGGTCAAAAAGTAGATAGGAAAATGCACTAGTAACCAAACAAAGAATGGCAGTGGGGGGGGGGAAGTGGGGAGAGGTTGGCACTGGCTATTGTTGAATCTCTATGCTAATTTTGAAACGGAATCACAAATTGGAAAAAAGCCCTTGCCTCCGATAAATTCCAAGGGGAAAGGCTTGTCAGAACATATTTTGGAGTTGCCCACTAAAATCACACATTAAAGCCAAAGCATCTTTAGAGGTGACAAGGTTAGCCTGATGCGAGATAAAATGATGTCTTGATCAGAAAGGAGAAATCTACTCCTTACTTTATTTTCAGAAAACATGTGCCTATTTGTGCATGTGCTCTGAAGGCACATTTGAGGATGTCACAATAAGAACCTGCCTTATATTAAGGTAGCCTCCAGATTGCCAGTATTTTGCAGGAGAGATTCATTCATGCACCATAAATCTAGGTTGGTGCAACCACAGCAGATTAAAGCACTCTTTTAAAAAGTGGTTAGGAAAGTGATGAGGAATGGACTAAAAAAGTATGGAATAACCATGGATTGGCGAGAAGGTGTCTAACATCTGCACAAACAAATAAGGATGAATGCTCATTGTCATATAATCTCTCTGGTTTCTATATGTACATTGACACAATTTTCAATATTGCTCTCCACCACTTTGCTTTACTCACACCAGAAAATAGTTTTAGTTATTAGTTATTTTCCAGTCCTCTAGGAAGGAGTTTGGCTTTGGCGCCAGGCTGCTTATATTTTTTAGACAATCTGACTTGCTTTCCTTATGAATTCTGAGACTGATGGCATCCAGATGTGGCCATTTGTTAATTTGTTAATAAGTTTGAGCATGTCCTCTCTTGCCAACTCTATTTAATTCCCTTTTCACTTTACTTCCACTCTTGAAAAGAAAAAGGAAAAGCAAGTCCTGGCTATCTAATACAGACTTTCTCAGCCTTGAGTTCCCAGATGTTGTTGGACTACAACTCCCATCATTCCTAGCTAGCACAACCAGTGGTCAGGGATAATGGGAATTGTAGTCCAACAACATCTGGGGACCCAAGGCTGGGAAAGGCTGAGCTAACATCTTTTGCAAAGAAGGCAGGTGCAAACTGGGTGGGGACTCTCAGGTGGGCACCATTGCCATTATAAGAGACAGAGGGAGGTGTTCATGGTCAGTTCTGGCACCCCGTTTTCTAGTAAAATAACACTGGCAGCTTCCAACAAGATATGAAAACACAGTAAGAGATCAAACATTAAAAACTTCCCTATACAGGGCTAGTAATTCTTATCAGGTTGCAGCCAACTAAGGTTTACTCAGAGTAGACCCATTGAACTTAATGAACCAATGGTAGTCCTATCCATTCATTTCAATTGATCTAATGTGAACAGGACTAAGTATTACAGCTGGAGTGGTGGACAGGCTGGGACTGAGAAGCAGTGGCTACTGGCTGGCTTAGCTAGAGACAAGTTTGGGACTTCCTAGTTCACAGTTCAAGTCACTTGGCACTCAGGGAATGGCCATATAGCCCAGTGGTAGAGCACTTGCCTTGCATGAAGAAGGCTCCAGGTTCCATCCCTGGCATTTCCAGGTAGGGATGGGAGATCCTTTCACCTGAAGCCCTGCAGAATCACTGCCAGCCACTGCCCTAGATGGATCAACAGCCTGACTGTAGTTTTTTTCTAAGCTGCTTCTCCCTACGCTTGTGACTTTGTGCTAAACTGGTAGACAAGGAGCATGGGAAACTCCTATGCAGGCATGCCTTGAGTCAATGGATGGAAGGATCCCAGCTCCAACCTTTTAGCTGGGGTTGACTTTGTGTTCTGTTGTCATTTCCTCTGGAGAGACAAACACTTTCCATATCTCAGGCTAAGAAACACATCAAAGTTATTTCTTTTAACTCTCCAGCTGGCACACGCGCTTGTTGCCTGGAGTACAGTTGCGCAGATCGGATGTCAAGGACACATGCCTTGGTGGTGCAGGCGACGGGAGTGCCTGACACAAAGCTGATACACTCGTTCTCTAGGGCAGACATCTGTCTAGCCTATGTTAGCAGCAGGACCAGATGTCACGCTGGAGAAAATAAATGCTAAGTGACAGCCAAACAGGAGCTGAAAGGGTGGAACGCACGAGAGAGAAAACTCTAATAAAAGATGGGCATACTCAGGAAGGCATCAGTTGTATCTTATTAAAAAGTAAAACAAATGTATTGCCCGGTCTAGGTTTGCCATATATCATAAAAGTCAAAGAGCAGATCCTAATAAATAAAATAAAAATATGCCATGCACGATAATAAAACGCGTATGATCAATACATTGCTTCTCCATGAAAAGGCAGTAAACTAACACCCCAGTTCTACTGGAAGCTATCTGCAAAAAATTGAACTAGGAAATAAACACACAAATGAATATTGTATACAGATAAAGCTGAAAAACCCAATCTTGAAATCTTGCAAAGTGTGTGGAGGACTTTGCTCTTAACTGAGGATGTTGCATTCCACATTACTGGAATTATTATGAATTATACAAGTTAGAATGGAAATAATTGTACGCATGAATACTTAGGGAGGTACTGCCAGGCTTCAGGGAATCGACTTCCTGACCCCGCGGTAGTAGATAAGCAGAACAAAGGAAAATGAGTCTTCTTACCAGTTAGAAACTTTAATAATCACAGCGAGAGATCAAAGAACCCACCTTTAAAGCCTTATACGGCCTAGGACCCTCATACCTACGGGACATCGACACATCCACATGTAGCATTTCTCAAGAAAGTACAGGCTAAATGTAGATCGTGGTGAGCGTCTTGTGTGCATGGCTTCACATACTGGTGGTGGGAGCCCACTGAATACAGAGGAAACGGGAGTGTGTACACAACTGATAGTATACTGTCTTTGCTTCTCTCTTTTTCCCTTATTTCAAGATTTTGCTTCGTTTATTGTTCTGACATCTCAGCAAGGCCTAAAACCTCAGGTTTCTCCAGCCAAAAAAGGTACCTTAAGTCTTGGCGCAGAATTGTGCTGATCATTTTACACTTGGATTGCTTTCTCCCTGTACTTCTCAGGGTTATCTGTCCCCATCCCACTCAGAGATGCAGTTAAAACATGGAAGGAGCCAGGTTCCCCCACACTAGATAGTCCCTCAGGCCTAAACACTACATCAGACATCTGTTCCACCTTTGCCTATCCATGAATTTCTCTCCTCCTCTTCTGCAGCAGCAAGCATGCTGTGTTCAGGAAACAGGAGAAAACATACTTCAACTTCTCTAACGTATGTTACATTTTTGGAAAACCATGCACAGCTGTCTGCGTTTGTGGCACTGCACCCAGGGGTCTGACCTTGTGTAGGTGGGAGATGGGAGCAGGTGAGCAGTAACTCCCAAGGTGTCAATGAAGTTAACTCTTTATTTAGTTTTAAAAAAACAGCTCAGGCCTAGTGAGCACAGCAACTCTTCCCACCAGGTCTTGCCCCAATGAGGCAGTGGTGGGGACTGATGGTCATTACCTTCCCACAGCTCTCTAAGTTCTCCCCAAGCAACCTGATATTCCTTTGCCATGTCTGTTTTTGCTCCGCCTTCTGCAGGTTCTGGGAGACCAGAGGGGAGGAGAGCTGGTCACAGCAGGAAGGGGAGACTCCCTGGCTTCTTCAGCACCCTGACTCATCTCCGCCTCCTGGCCCAGCTCCTCTCCAGCCTCTGCTTCTGCCTTTGCTTCTGGACTGCTCTCTGCCATAGCCACTTCCTGCTCATTAAACCGTGTTACCTCTTCAGCTTCCTTCTCCAAGTCTGCTTCCTCTTCTCCCTCTGATCACTCATCGCCGTCCCACCACCAATCCCTGGGCTCTGAGCCTTCTTCCCCTTGGGTGCCTTCCATCACTCTCCTGCATCCAGCCAGTCCATGACCTCATGACATCCTATGAGGGAAACGTAATCCCGGGGCTGAAAAAAGATCCCCATCCTCTGATGTTAGCAATACTGAGCAAGAGCGATGGTCTGAATCTCTCCATAAGGCAGCTTCCTATGTATTCCCCTTTTTAAAATGCCATACCAATTTTACAAGGAGCTATTGAGAGAGTCAGTGTGATGTAGTCCTTGTTGGACTAGGACCTGGGAGAGCAGGGACTCAGCTATACAGCTGCAAATAAAACGGTTTAAATGTGTTGGAAAGTGCAATATACAAATGTGACACTGGATGGCAACAGTGAGCTATACAAAATTCAATTTATTTTTCAAAATGTTAAAAAAAGCATTTTCTCAGCGTTTTTATATGTGTGTATTTTCCACCCAAGTTTCATAGAATCATAGAATTGTAGAGTTGGAAAGGACCCCAAAGGTCATCTAGTCCAATTCCCTGCAATGCAGGAATGTCAACTAAAGCATCCATGACAGATGGCCATCCAATGTCTGATTTAAAACTTCCAAGGAAGGAGAGTCTACAATCTCCCAAGGGAGACTCTTCCACTGTCAAACAGCTCTTACTGCCAGAAAGTTCTTCCTGATGTTTAGTCAGAATCTCCTTTCTTGTAACTTGAAGCCCTTGATTCGAGTCCTACCCTCAAGAGCAGAAAGAGTGGCGCAGCAGAAGCGTTCTGGGCCCATAACCAATTGTTGGGTGATAACGCCGAGGCCTGGTGCCCCCCCCCAACTCAGCATCGCCTGGGATTCATCTCTCTGGTCTCCCGTCACGCGGATGTGGCCCATATCCAGGACATGAGCACACGATTAGCAGAGTTCAAAACAGAAGCTCAGCCTTGAGGAGTTACATCTAAGCCTAATTTATTGCAAATTAAATCAAATGTAACAGAACAAAGAAAACATGGCTTCTCTCTCTGTCTTTCTTCCTCGGAGAGAGAACTGCAAAAGCAAAAGCTATACAGAGCAGAAACAGCGTATCTCAATTTCCTCTCACAAGACTCCAATAATCAGTGCTGGAATGTAAACAGACATGTGACATGTAACAATCCCACACATCTGCAGCTCGGGAGGAATGGAATTCTCAACAAAAACAAGCTTGCTCCATCTTCTACGTGACAGCCCTTGAGATATTTGAAGATGGCTATCATATCTCCTCTTAGTCTCCTCTTTTCCAGGCTAAACATACCCAGCTCCTTCAACCGTTCCTCATAAGGCTTAGTTTCCAGACCCTTGGTCATCTTGGTTGCTCTCCTTTGTACATGTTCCAGCTTGTCAAATCACCATTTAGCTAAGGGTGACTTTGGGCCACTTCAGGTCTGGTGCAGCCATTAGACTGGGCTAACCAATCATGAGGTTCGGAGGGTGGCTACACGAAAATAGGCCTTCTCTTTTATGACCTTGACTGGAAAAAAGAGACAATACCCATTTTGCATGATGCTACACTTTGTTGTAGCCTACATTATGCCCATGTGAATAAGGGTCCATAATTGTCAGAAAAGCTTAGGCTGTTCCTCTTCAGGATCTCTCCTAGGCTTGGCAATGTGAGGTTGTTGTTTTTCTTTTCTCGAGTTGCAGCAAAAAGAGAGAGGCACAGCAGCTTTAACTCCCAGTACACTTGCTGTAAAAATGGAAGAAAACTTGATCTAGCCACAGTTACCATCCTAACTGGCCCAAAGTACCAGTCAGGGTAAATGCTTGACAGCCGCATTAATCACTGCGAGGAAGGAGCCTGATGCAGTTCGACATTTCTCACTCTGTAGCTGCTTGGCTGTGCATTATTTTCCAAGGCTGATTTGTAGCCAAGAGAGATGCTAGTTTCAAGCGTTCACCAAAGTACATTGTCCTTTCTTGACTAGATGAGTCCAGAGCAATTCGGCCGCTCTGCATGTTGACAAGTAAATGCAAAGCCATTTCCTCTTCTTCAAAAACATCCCATGCCCCCCCCCCCCCATTACACACTAGAGCTTCTTTGACAGCTTCCCTTTCTGCTGTCATAACTTCTTCAGTCTTTGGGCCTCTGATGAAAACAAAATTCAACTCTTGACATTTCCAAGGATTTTATTTATTTACTGCATTCTTCTCCTTATACATGTTATGCCCCTCCCCACTTTATCACTGCAACAACCCTTCAAGGTAGGGTTAGGCTAAGAGACATGGAGAAGGAGAAGAAGAAGAGTTTGGATTTGATATCCTGTTTATCACTACCCTAAGGAGTCTCAGAGCGGCTAGCATTCTCCTTTCCCTCCCTCCCCCACAACAAACACTCTGTGAGGTGAGTGGGGCTGAGAGACTTCAGAGAAGTGTGACTAGCCCAAGGTCACCCAGCAGCTACATTTGGCGGAGCGGAGACACGAACCCAGTTCGCCAGATTACGAGTCTACTGCTCTTAACCACTACACCACACTGGCTCTTTCTGGGAGTAAATCCCATTCAGTTTGATGGGGCATTGTTTTGGAGTAGTCATGCCTAGGACGGTGCTGTAAAAAGTGTATTGCTTATTTCTCATCATGGTTGCTCAGTATTTACGTTTTTGGGCGACAAGAACTCTGTGCCTGGCAGTGGCACATGGCAGAGTATTCTGCAGTGAGAATTAACAGTTCGACATCTGAAGAAGTTCTCTGGCTCTTGGGGCAATGGAAATTACAACAGCCGAAGCAGAAATACCAGCATCAGCAACCCTCAATTTCTCACTTTTACTGATAGTGGCATTGATGGCTAGCTTAGAGGAGGCTAGAGAATACCAAGTGAGTAGCCTTGGGAGTAAAAGTGACAACCTTCCTCCTTGCTTACTTTCTGGTGGTTTGGGTGGTTTTGTTTTGTTTTTGCTTTGCATCCTTCATTGATGTCTTGGAGCGACTTTTTAAAGCAGGGAATAAGCAGGAGAACTTGCAAAATCTTGCAGGGGGTGGGAAGAACATAGAACAAGAGTCCCTGATGGTGACAAGGTCAAGTGGAAGGCGAAAAGTTAAATAAATACAGCATGTGCTTAGTGTACTTTGAGTTTCTAACCTGCCACTTCAGAAGTGATTTCATACAGTACTTCAAGAGCTACCCGGTCAGAGTAAGAACTTCAGAGCTAGCTGGCTGCTTGTTTTCTTTCCTCGCACAGAAACAAGAAAGAGGATGCAACATGCAAAGGAACGGCACTTATTCCGGATGCCTCTGTTGTGAAAGATCAACCGAAATGAATTCAGGTTTCTCTCAAACACCAGCCCAGGAAGTGAGTTATTGTGACACTCTGTGACTGATGGCAATGCAAGATTAGAATGCAAAGGCCAGATGGTTGGAAGGCCCAGGGCAAAAACAAAACTACAAACATCATCCAGTGGTAACAAAAGGAAGGGGAGGGGGGCTGCTTTAAGGCAACAGCCAGCCATTCACCCTGCCTTTGAGAAATAGGAACACGGATGAGTAATTGAAGAGTTATTATTTTTAGTACAGAGCAAGGTGAATATAACAGAGCCAGCTACTCAGCTGTAATGTGGCCGTTATATACCCTTGAATACTTCACAACTTAAGACAGAGACACTTGTATACTATATATACTCTCTCTTGCTATACAGTGGTGCCTATGGTTAAGTACTTAATTCCTTCTGGAGGTCCATTCTTAACCTGAAACTGTTCTTAACCTGAAGCACCACTTTAGCTAATAGGGCCTCCTTCTGCCGCCGCACCACCAGAGCACAATTTCTGTTCTCATCCTGAAGCAAAGTTTTTAACCCACGGTACTATTTCTGGGTTAGCGGAGTCTGTAACCTGAAGCGAATGTAACCCAATGTACCACTGTATATATATACACATGCATACATTATATATAATTTTTTATTATTCCTATTTTTTTCCAACTTTATAGCAGGTGTTATTTTTATCTGTAAGCCACATTGAGTCTCATCAGGGAAAAAGACAGGGAATAAATAAATAAATAAATAAATAAATAAATAAATAATAACAAACAGGGCTCCCCCACCCCAGATTGTGGAGGGCTCAACCCAGTCCTCACATACTGGGGGGAGGGGGCTGAATTGGCCTGAGTTGGTGCCTGTGATAGGGAACAGGGCTTTTTTTTCCAGCTTGAACTCACCAGAACTCAGTTCTGGCACCTCTCAGGTAGGTTCCAGCGCCATTCTAAGAGAACATGGGAGAAGTTAATGATGAGCTCCGGCACCACTTTTTCTAGAAAAATAGCACTGACAACAACAGCAATATAATAGAAAATGATATACAGTGGTACCTTGGTTCTCAAACGCCTTGGTACTCAAACAACTTGGAACCCAAACACTGCAAACCCGGAAGTAAGTGTTCCAGTTTGTGAACTTTTTTGGGAAGCCAAACATGCTCCGTTTTGAGTGCCACACTTCCAATTTGAGTGTTACGCTGAGGTCTGTCTGTTTTTGCTATTTATTTTGTGTTTTTGTGGCTCTTTTGTTTTTGTGACTGTGTGGAACCCAGTTCAGCTATTGATTGATTGATTGATTGATTGATTGTGTGACTGTAGTACATTGATTATTGCTTTCATTTTATGGATCAATGGTCTTGTTAAATAGTAAAATTCATGTTAAGGGGTTGTTTTTAAAAGTCTGGAACGGATTAATCCACTTTGCATTACTTTCTATGGGAAAGTGTGCCTTGGTTTTGGAACGCTTTGGTTTTGGAATGGACTTCTGGAACAGATTAATTTTGAGAACCAAGGCACCACTGTAATAGAAAACCTATGGCCCTCTGATTCTGTTAGACTCCAACTCCTAGCCAGTATGGTCATAGGAATTGTAGTTCAATAACACTGTTCATCAGCTGGTGGGACAAGACTGGCTTGCAGGTTAGAGGCTCTCCACCCTGCACTAAATCATGGTTTAGTATTAGTGCTTAAAAAAACAACCTTTATTCTGTCTTTCATTATTCATATGTAAAGAAAATAACAAACTACCACGGACAATGCCTATATCACTGTACTGTCAGTAGCACAGAAAGTCTTAACCCCGACATCAATACATCAACTTCTGCGACTACAGCTGTCTTTACCATGGCAACCATCCCCATTTATTTGGTTAAAATAAAATATATTCTGTTCCTTATTTGGAGATGAATTAATGCTGTTACCAGTGGCCATACTTAGCAATCCCAGAAGAACAAAAGCATCTGTACTGCGATATCAGTTGTGCTCAGGCTTGCCAGCAATTCCCAGACCTTTGCGTGTTGCACATAAAGGCATGTAGGTGGCTTCTATGCACATTCCACCAAACATGCTTAGAAGGCTCTGCAAGATCTGGAATCCTGATAATCAGGGTTTCTGATCCCGCAGAGACTTCTAAGCATGTTCAGTGGAAGCCCCTTTCACCTTGCAAAGGCCTGAGATGAGCCAGTGTGATGGCAAACATAGGGGTATTGCCATGTGCACTCCTGCTGCTCTGCAGGTTTCTTAACCCCCCAAGAATTCAAGAGAACCGAAGTCTATATGCCATGTTCAGTCTTGGACACATCCATTTAAAGGAAAGCATGTACGGTGCTGGGAACATAGGAAATCGCATTGTATTTAGTTACACCACTGGTTCATTTAGCTCAGCATTGTCCGTGCTCCCTGGCAGAAGTTCTTCAGGTTTCAGGTGGGACTTAATGGATTGAACTGAGATCTTTTGCATGCAAAAGGTGAGTTGTACCACTGCAGTAGACATTACTGAGCTACTGATGCAGACCTGGATTTACCAGTGGGGGGACGGTGGGGGCAAGTACCCCAGACTGCAGGTTTGGGAGGTGGAAAACTTCATCCTGCCCTGACAGGGATGCAGCATAAGAGAAAGAGGAGAGAAGCATGCTGCAGCCATGGCACACACTCGGTGACTTTACTAATGCTCTGAGTTGGTATAAGGCAGCATCGTACATTTACGGATGTTGAAACAGTTGAACAGACACCGCATGGAAATATTTAAAGCCACTACCACCCTTAAATATAATGTTTAAACCAGCCCTAATATAGGAGGAATGGGCAATGGAGGAATGGGCAATGCCTTCTGCACATCATACAACTTTGATTACAGAATTCCAGCCGGAAAGTCTGCCTCAGAGTAGAAGGGGACAAAAGAAATAAGTTTAGCGAAACAAGCAGCTCATTATTTGTTCTGACTGAAACTGGGTATGGTTCTCTCCACTGAAATATGCAAGGAAAGTTGGTTTCACCTATTTCACTTATTCCTCAGGATCACGTTTCAGCATTGATATTCAACATGTGCTGCGCCTAGTTCTAAGCTTTTAATGCATCCCCTTTCTTTGTTACTGAAACAGAGCATACAGTGAAGGAAGATAATTCTGAGACTTGTTCCCCATTTTAATAGCCTGATCAGTATTGGCAGTCACTGATGAAAACCCGGGTTTTTAGAGGAGGGGAGGATGCCCTCACAGCCTCTCTTTAACGGCTTGCTGCAGCAGTAAATATATATTTTTAAGATACTTTTCCTGACTGATGCACCAGTGTAGTATCACAAAATATGGTTGTGGGGTCAATAAATGATGCAGCCAGAGGGAAAGGCTTCCAGTTGTACTACATCCAGAAAGCTTACAAAGCAAATTAGAGGAGAAACATCTCAGCTCACATTTCCCAACCACCTCCCCATCCTAGGGAAGAAGAGACAAGCAGGAAGAATAATATGCCCCATCCTGAACTATCCAGAAAGAAGATGAGGTTCCTCCAGGCTGTCACTATTTTGTGGGAAGGATTCAGTTGCTTAGCAGAAATTTAGGTTGCACAACTGAAGTGGATTCACGCGCTCTGCCACAACAAACATACTTTTTGACTTTTTGCAGTTAGAAAAGTGAGGGGCAAGAAGTGGGATAATGATCGCTTGGCAGGAAACTTTATAACCTCTTTGCAAACAAATTAGTTTTTAGTCGTATGACATCTCTGAAAACAAATCAGAATGCATGCTCAATAAAGAGTGGAAGCAAAATATAACCTCCGTGCAACCTTTGTGAAAACATTCAGGACGAATGCTCAATAAACAGGCTGTCCAGAATAGCCCTGAGTTGCCTTCCTCAACTTCTTTTCTGTTACACCATAAAAGAAGACAGGGTGGACACCAGGGCGGGATAGTGGGGGATCTTGTACTTTGTTTACATTCTACCTCTCTGGAAGAAGAGCTTAGAGTAGACAAGCAATCATCAAAACATTGTAACCTCATACTTTTCACCCATGTATTTCATTTAAATGCCATCCCAGGGCATTGCGGGGAGTGAGGCTGCTATGAGAGCAGATGGTTGAGGTGGTGGAGAACAGCAGTGAGGTGTTGGAGGGTGTAGCTCACCTGCACCATGTCTGGGGGGGCCTGGGGACCTACAAAATTTTGAGTCCACAACATATGGAAGGCCACAGGCTCCTCATTCCTTCCCTAGGATAGCCTACTGCTCTTAGGTGTGGTGGGGGATGCTGTCCCCCTGCCAGTGCTGAAGTCATGGTCGACTGCCAGTCTGGTTGGCTTCTGTGTGGAAAATTGGAGTGTGTTTATCTGTGGGTGGGAGGGAGGGACACCACATTTGTCTTGGGCACAGAGTGTGATATTCAACATTAGTCGTACTCAGCAGATCCGTTAAAATTCATGGACTTAAGTCAATGGACTTCAATAGGTCTACTCCAATATGACTTAGTTGGATAATCACTCACTGCCTTCACCGATGCCCTCCAATTTGAAAAACAGCAGAACGCCTGAACTTCACTTCTGAGGTGAAACTGTGATGCCTACTTATCATGCAGGAGCTTTTCTGTGTGTGTTGTTTAGAACAAGTAGACAGGCATGTGACATTTCTCCTTTTGAAAAAAGAAATATTCTTTGCAGTGGAAATAAGATAATGCTTTGCTATTATAATAGGTTGGGCTTACAGAGTTGAGTTGTCTATTATGGGAGCTGTCATCAAATGCATTCATTACTGGATGGTCTCTCAGTTCATAGTTAGGGGTCCGTTCAAGTCATAACCGCAACAAGGCAGGTAACACAATGCCATGTTTATAAAGCAGCAAAATGATTTTGTTGTTGCTGACACTTTTGACTTTTGCAGAATCTGAAATGAATGCTAATGCTGGGAATCAACAATGTCATTCCCAAGTCATTCCCAGTCCTGACAGCAGTTACAAGCACATTACAAAACCGAGTCTCATGATGACATAGAGACCCAATACTGAATGGAAGAAAGGGCAGGATAACAAATATATTGTGAGAAAAATAGCCGAGGAAAGAAACAGAAAGCCAATATTTTTGGAGAAAGTATTCTCAATTATCTACAGTAGTATAGCTGCAATCTCCACCTTCCTTTCTGTGACTGCAGCAGTAGCTGATGTAGATGCTCTTTTTTCCATTGAACGAGAGAGCAAGCTTGCACCATTTTGTGTTACTGTGTCTCTTTGTGCTCGTTTGGCGGCCATTTTCTGTTATGCCCTGCCTGCATGGTAGCCATTTTGTGACTGGCACCCACAGCACTTTCCTTAAAATTCCAAATGTGACTACTGACCCCAAATGGTTCATAGCCCCTCAAGAAGTGCAACACATTCTCACATCCCTTTCACTGTTCTTTTACTTACTAAATAAAGGTGCCTATGCTATAGAGCAGTGCTAAGCGGGGCAAATCCTTCCCATCTTTACATCCTAGTAAAAGTGCTATTCCTTAAAAAATGATGACCTAGGCACTCTCCCAAGTAATCACCTCTAAGTAATTTGATTAACTATGATCGCCTCTGGACATGCAGTTCAATGTAGCATGCTGAAATGTTTGCCATTCACTAGTTTCTGAAGCCACTTAGCTTCTTTTGTTTCTCAGGCACCCAAGAATGATACTATGTACTGCGACCATGTGGACTGGCAGGAACACTTAACACTGGAATGTTCTGGGACTAGTTGGTGGAGGTCCCTTGTATCCATGGATTATTGGTCTGAGCTTAAATATGAGCATTCACGCATGCCTATTCATTATAAAGACAAAATTGAAAGTAAGCATACACAGGACCAGCCTAAGGAATTCTGATGCCTGAAACAAAGGAAAAGATGGTGTTGTCATGGACTGGCTGGATGCAGAGGAGTGGGAAGGGAAGAAGGCTCAGAGCCAGGGGATTGGTGGTGGGACGACGACGAGTGGTCAGAGGGAGAAGTGGGAGCAGACTGGCAGAAGGAGGTGTCGGAAACTGAAGAGATAACAGGGTTTTGTGAGCAGGAAGAGTCTGCAGCAGAGAGCAGTATAGAATCAGAGGCAGAAGTGGAGGTTGGAGAGGCAGAGATGAGTTAGGCTTCCAGAACCAGAGGAGGTATGAAGAGGGAGGATCAAAGACAGGCATGATGACAGAATCTCAGATTGCTTGGGAAGGACCCAGAGAAGGAAGAGATTTAGTCAACTGTGGGAAGGCAGGTACCTCCATTCCCCACAGCTCCCTCATAGGGGCAAGATTGACCAGGACAAGTAGCTGTGCTCACTAGGCCTGGTCTCCGGAGTCAACTTTGTTTCCTTGAATAAAGAGTTAATGTCATGTACTCTGTGTGATTTATTGCTGACTTGCTCCTGACAGGTGCCCTTCTTCACTCCATGTACAGAAGCTGACTGGACTGAACATCTGAGGCAGCAGGCCATACGAAGCGAGTAGGCCAGGCCATGTGAACACAGGGGAATGGTTGAGAGTGGGAGATATTCAGGAGGAACAGCTGGGGGCTGCTGCCACTCCAAGTATCTGCCACCTGAGCTGGTTTACCTCATGGTAGGGTTGGCCCTGAATGTATGTATGTTCTTATATTTCTCTTGATTTTAATTATAGGCAAAACAATGAGATATCCAACTAAGTCATACTCAGAGTAGACTCACTGAAACCCATGGCCCTAAATTATCTAAGTCTATTGATTTCAATGTGTCTAATCTAACATTGGCTATTACTCAGTGTTCTTTGCTAATTCTGCCCCTAAACTAAAAGAGGCCCAGTTGTGGTATTCAGACTTGTGGGAAAATGCTGGTTGCTTCTGAAAGTCATTCCTTCCATTTCTGAAAAAGTTTGTTCTAGAGAGAAATGTATTTATTTAATAAGCCTTTGGAAATGTGCCAGTATATAAAAAAAGTGGGGGAAAGTGTTGACAATTAAGTTAACATTTATAAAACTGAAGCAGTAACAGCAATGGGAGCAGAAGCCGTATTGTCTGAGGACTGTGTTAACTAACGGCACTGACCTTGAAAATCCTGTTTTCACTCTGAAAATAACCCCAAGCAGAGAACTGCAGCTTGGCTGCCAGACCAGCACTGAGTGGGCAGATTTTTGTGTGTGTGTGTGTGTGTGTGTGTGTGTGTGACAGAAAAGTAGGAAAGTCATTTTAGTCAGGGGACTTTACTCATTTTCTGCCAACGATATGTGGAAGACAGAATAATAATAAAAGGAATTGGCTGAGGCAATTTTTTTTCCTAGCAGCACAGAAAGCTATTGAATACCTCCCTGTTATATGCAGTATAGCACTCAGGAATTTAAACAGAAGATGAATTTTCTTGTCATTATTAGCCATTGTCAGGGATACTGCAGTGGAGAAACTGTTTTGCCTGTTCTGATAAAATATGCTCAGGCAGAAATTTTGCTGGTTTAAAGATGGAGATGGGAATAGGGCATGAAAATCTATATAATAAATAACCACCTGTTTTGCAAGATGGTACAGGGCTTCCACTCTTGCTTGTGTTGTTCATCAACCCCACCTGCCCCCACCCCAGCTAAGCCTACCCCCTTTCCAACTCCCAACTCCCAACACCACACCCAAATCTGCCGCCCTTCACAGCTCCTTCAAACCCCATATAATCACCTCCTTCAAGCCCCACATATGCTCAAAGCTCCTTCAGCCCCTCACAGCTCTTCTGTGTTCCTCCACCCCTGCTTTATTTAAAGATCCCCAGAGGGCTGCGTGACGACAACCTTACATTTTTATGTCTATAAAGAAAGATATGTGCATGCATTTTGTTTCAGCTTATTGTCCAGAAGCTGAGCAGTTTCTGGTGAGTTTAGGATTGGAGGTCAACACCATTCTTCTCACCCCCAATCCACCTCAAAAAGCCTCTCCCCTCCTTCTGCCTCTCTCTGTTACCTGAGGATGCAAGGATTCACTAAGGCTGGTTAAAACTGCTTTACTGTTTCCTCCCTTCCACCCATGTCAATTCAGGGACAATCTTTGCTGCCTCCAGTACCCTCCTCCTCCTTCCTCTCTGGGTAGCAAAGCAAGAACTTGGAGGTTTGGGCTTTTCTTCTCCATAAGAAAAGAGCGGTGGGGTGGGCAAAATTAGTGACTGGCCCAACTTAGTGCCATGGGTGGTGGGAAGAATTCTTACTAGGCCATCTAGTCCCATGTGTGTACTTTATAGACATGTGCACAAATTGTAGAGAGAAATATCTGACCTGCTGCTTTTCTGATTGCAAGCCACAAAGAAGGGGAATGATTAAGCTGGATCCCCCCCCCCCAATGACTCATTGGCAGTCCTTTCACTCATGCCAGAAACAAATGATTTTTCCTAGAGTCATGCTGTCTCTGATCCTAGAGGTATAGCAGGGGTGAGGAACCTCAAACCCAGGAGCCAAATGTGGCCCTGGAGACCTCTCTGCCTGGCCCTCGGAACTCTCTCCAGACCACTCACCCTCTCCCTAGACCACACCCTTCACTGGCCCTGCTTCACACATATATGTGTACTTGAACTTTCATAATGCCTCTTGCCTGGATGGAGGACAAAGCTGTGTAGAACCTAGCCTACTGTGCAATTGTGTGAAGGTAAAATTGCACTCATTGCTCCACACACTGGCATGGGGTTCTTGGAAGGTAGCCCATAATTTAACATGCCACTCAGGCTGAAAAAAGGTTCCCTGACCCTCTAGTTAGCCGTTGATAGTCTTATCCTCCATGAATTTGTCTAATCCCCTTCTAAAGCGGTCCATGTTGGTGGCCCTCCCCACATTCTGTGGAAGCAGATTTCATAGTTATTCACTGCTTTTTCTGAGACAAGCCATGCTTCTACCCTCTAGGAAGAGGATGAAGATGAATAAAGAAAGAACGGTTTGAGGGTTCTCAGTCACATAGTAAGGTACCCATGGGGGTCTTCTGCTGCCCATAGCGGCTCCTCACCCTATCTCACAGGTGTGCTGGCCCTGACGACAGACCTATTCTCCTCTGTTTGTAGGTACAGAGGCAGAGCTCACTCTTTATTTATGGCATATATTCCACAGCTAGGAAGCTGTTTTTCATTGTTTCTTATTATCAGTGCTTACCTGGGGCAGAACAGAACACCAGATGTTGTGATGATTACCTTGATTCAGCAGCATTGTGCTAAGAGGATTTTTGACTGTCTGCAATGCATTATCTCTATCTTTACTGCCTCGTTTTGCTGATCCCTGGACTCGGCGCTCTCATTTGCTTTCATGAGGACCAAACTACATGCAATGTTTATCATGTAGTTCATCCTTGAGTGCAAGCTTTTCAAGTCACAAATTGCCAGATAGGGACCCTGAGGATATGAGGATAGGGAGATTTTAACCTTGCTATGGTCCTGATCCAAGCAGGGGGCATTAGAAAAAAAACAGCTCTCATTTGTTTGAATGGGAAGTTGGCAGTTTATGAAAATGAAGGTAGCCCAAGCAGATGTGCTCTGCTTGTTAACCTACAGGATTGGTCTGGTGTGGTGGTTGACTGGCAGGTGGAAGGAGCCCAACTCCATTCACATTTTGTGATGATCTGCTTAGTAACTGTTCTAGAAGGCTGTAGGAAAGTCACAAAGTGGCTAAATTGAGAGCAGGAGGAGAGAATCAGGGTGTGTGACTTGTACTTTTAATGAAGAGCTACCCTTTCCCCATGTTCAAGCACAGGTCGGGTAAATATTATTGACCTCCACAGCCATCTCACTTCCTGGGTTATTAGATGCAACTTAAGGCAGGAGCTTTTCAAAACTGGAGTGTGCATACCCTCCAACATTTATCCAACGAAAATAGGGACGTCATATTCCAGAATAATGATAATAGTTTTATTATTTACACCCTGCCTGTCTGACTGGGTTCCCCCAGCCACTCTTCCAACACATATAAAAACATAATAAAACATTAAACATTTTTTTTAAAAACCTTCCCTATACAGGGTTTCACATGTCTTCTAAAGGTTGTATAGCTACTTATTTCCTTGGCTCGGGGGGGGGGGTGTCGCATAACTCCATATGCTCCAATATTTCTTAGATTAAAATAGGGACATCCTACAACACCCTCCAACATTTATCTGATGAAAATAGGGACGTCCTAAGGAAAAGCAGGACATTCTGGGATCAAATCAGAAATCAGGAAGGCTTCTGTAAATCCAGGACTATCCCTGGAAAATAGGGACACTTGGAGGGCCTGGTTGTCTTCTCAGTCATATAGGAACATAGGAAGCAGCCTTATTCTGAGTCAGACCCCCGGTGTATTGTCTACACTGGCAGCCACTGACTCTCAAGGATTTCAGAGAGGAGTCTCTTCCAGCCCTACCTAGTGTCAGGGGTGGATTGAGGAGGAATGGTGGGGAGAGCCCTGCCCCCTGCACATTCCCAAGAAGAGGAGGACAGTATAGATTTAAGACAGTGGTTTGCAGAAGGTCATAGCTCAGAGGCTGCAGAGGGGAGGAGCTGGGAAATATTGAGAGAACAGCAGGAAGGAGAAGCACCAGGGCAGAGACAGCTAACAGACTCAGTGTCTCTAGAAGGCCTTCCTGGCCCCGCATCTCCCAGGACCAGGCGTGCCTTGAGAATAGTAGAACAGAAAGCTCAGAGGCAGAAAGCACAGATCAGCTGGTGTAGGGGTGATGTAGAATGGGAGGGACTGAGGGCGTGAGTCCTTACTTGGAACAACACCATTATCTAAGAGAGACTGCATTCCTTTGTCTCTCTCTGTGAATATTGAATAAACTACTTGGTAAGAACTCTTCTTGTTTATCTGCTTCTTGGCATCCCACCATGGGAGGCATAGGATTCCCGGAAACCTGATACCTAGAGATGCTGAGGATTCAACCTGGGTTTTTCTGTAGGCAAGGCAGATGCTCTACCCCTGAGCTATGACCCTTCACATAATTTCTCTTGCACCCAGATTCAGTCAAGGCTGTCACATCACTTTTTGATTAGGGGTAATACCATCACAAGATGTATAATCAATCATCAGTTTTCCATTTCAGGCTGGCATATGGTGATTCCATTTGAATCTACTCTTGTGTTGTATACTGGGTTGTGGCTGCAGCAGAATAATAGACAGAGCAAAAGAGAATAACTGTACGAGTTTTAGTCATTAGTCGCTCCCTGATTCATGGCTTATAGCATATGCCATTACATAGTGCTGAATTAAAAATAATAAAACAAAATGATTAAAAGCAAACTGTTGAATGAACCAGTAAAAGAGGAATAACCACCAGCATTGCAAAGAGATAATGAAATGTGTTTTGTAAGCAAACAGTTTTCAAACTCACCCCCATTTTCAGATTTCTTTTGTTTTCATAGTTTTAAAGGGTTTAAATAAATCACACAATGCACATGCCTTTTTGACTAGCTAGCTGCAATGTACAAATATTTGTCACCTTTGTGATTACAGCAAACACTATGGCTGTGTACTGGATTTGATCTATGGTATACATTCTAGCTAGGCTTCTAATACTTTGGTTTTAAACGACTCTCAAGCATTTTAAAGAGATTTGACCCTCTTGATTTTACCTTTTAACCTCCTTTTCGCCAATCCCCTCATGAGGGAGGGAGAATCTCTTCTGAAGTCAAATATGACTGTGCTGTGTTTTCTTGGCAATTGTACATTTTAGGGTTGCCATACATCCAGAATTTCCTGGAAGTACCTGGAATACTGCAGTCAGAAGCAGTGTCTGGGTGGAAATAGGCAAAATGTCTTGGAAAATCCGGATGTATGGCAACTGCCATGTTGGCAGTGTTGTTTTTGCCGATTTTCCTGAAAAATAGCCAACAAACATCAATTTTGCCAAAAACTGCGGGCAAAACTTTTGTGTCTGGATTTTCACTTTTTGAAATATGGCAACCCTAATTTCCATTTATACTGAATTTGATAGCACCATGGTTGCTGTTCCCAAACAGTTCAACAACATTTACATCTCATACCAGAGTCACTGCTCATTTGGTAAAATAATAATAATAATTCTCCACTGCTATTCTTTAACTATAGTGCTCCTCAGGCAACATTTTGGACAGCCTAATATCTAATAATACCTGGAGGTACTGAACAGTAGAGGACAGAAGATGCCAAAAAGGACAGAAACAACAGAATGACACATGGCTTTGTGGGGATCCTGATCTGACTCAGGTGGGGAGGGATTATTGACATTGTGTTTTGCCTCTGGAAGGGGGAGGAAGACCCTCAAATCACCAAATTTGCCTTGTTATTCAGCCCACACAAAGAACTGATGCACACCCACACCCACACACCAGTATTTAACAAGTTTCTGTTAAGAGACTCATTGACAGACATCCAAATTCATCACCCTTTATTTGTCTCGCTTTGGAAACTCCTACCTTCTAACTCCTTTTTGCCTCCAACAAAAAAGCACACTAGGTTATTCTTCAAAACTGCTTCTTATTCTTTGTGTTATGCATAAAGGATTAGTAATTAGTAATTTATTAAAAGTATCAATAGACTAAGCCATGAAATCTTCCAAATGTTAAGAAAGTTTCCTTTTACTATATAGCCATAACTTTAAAGTTGTCTTGGGACAAGTCATTAAAAATATACAGGGGAGTAGGGAAGGTTATGGATCATATTCTCCCCTTCTGGGCGAAGTGTGCTCATCCTATTCAACCATTAATTTACATCTACTGGACTCTAGATACTCTTCTGCAGTCCTGTTATATTCTCTTATCTCTCACTCCAGTAGCAATAATACTGATTCACTGAGCACTGAAGCACACTTTCAGTTATAGCTGAAACAATTTACCTTTTTAGACTCAGGAACAAATTGATAGAGTTGGCAAAATTTGTGAGAATCTTTCTTATCTTGAACAAGCAAGTAGGTTTGTTGGAGCAGATGTCAAAGCATGGGAAGACCACTGGAATCCAGAGAGATCAAATACCAAAAGGAGCTTTTAAAAAAGAAGAACCACCACAACAACTGTGCCTTACAACCTTATTATAGCTTGGTCCGAATGGGTTAGCAAGACATTCATTTTCTACGTTGGCATTTAAAACAGTCTTAAGTTGGAAAAGTGTTCCTACAACCACTGGCAGTTCATGGCCTATCTAAATTGTGATAGTTGGTCAACTGTACTTTTATGTGTGTTTGTGTGCACATGTATGAGTGTCTGTATGCTATAGATGCATGGGTTGTCACTACCATGAGCCAAAAAAGGCCAAATCTGTTCAGTTTTGGTGCATCTGTATTGCATGTACAAATATCTCAAATGATATTACTGATGTCACAAGACTTTATCAGGTCTTCTGAAGGCATAGTGTGATGTCACCTGTGCTGTGCAGGTTTCAGTCCTCCCTCTTCTCCTTGGGTGCTGTCTGATGATGGCAGCCAAGCTTTGCAGTACGCACCACTGCACAAGCTGTTGCTGTCTAGGTTGTGTTTCGCATGGTTATATCATATGTTCACAACACACCAGGAATCATGTTGTTTGAAACGATAGGCCCGACAGATCACTCCCATAGATTTATTTATAGTCCAACATCACACAAATTATTTAATTTCTGTTTCCACAGCAACCATCAGAGGAAATCAGGCTGGTGAATATTACCAGTATCACCACATATACCGTACTGTAATGTATTTATAAAGCAATGTTAAAATACAAAGTCCAATTCATTCCTTTCGAGCATTTGTAGTTCTACAAGGATAGATCAGTGATGAATATGGTATCACTTGCTTAGGCATATGCAATAAACTTGCGCTCAGTATTTTAAGACTAGAGTTAACATTGTGGTTTTATTAATTGGCAGTTACAACTAGTTTTTGCAAGACCTTCTTCAGCCACTCTGGTCTCTCTCTCTCTCTCTCTCTCTCTCTCTCTCACACACACACACACTTGGGATTGTCTGTAAACTCCCATCCTGATGTTTCTTGAAAGGAAATGTATCTAAATTACTACAATCAGTATGGTATGCATGTCTATGTGTCACAAAGAGATACCAGTTACCCATGAAATGTGTTGCTGGACTCTAGTTAAGAGAACACTTCATGTTTCAAGGTATCAGATCCCCTCAGGCCTGCATTAGATGCTCTCAGAAACACATTCAGCTCACAAGCACAATGTTGGAGATTGCTGACTTTGGTGACAACCATGTGATTCTCATAATATCTAGTCTCGACCCCATACATTATGGTGGTACTGTGGCTGGAACTCCAAAGTGCTCTCCCTCTGTTCAAGACTCCATGATGTATTTTATGGGCTTACCAACTAGAGTAGGGATAGAGAAACTGGCTTGTTGGAGTTGGAGTTGAACAACATCTGGAATGCCACTGCTTCCCCATCTTGTGTGGAATGTCTCTATACTAGTGCTATGCTTTTCCTGGGTTTGTGTCAGTAGAGACATCAGTGGGTGATACAAACATCATAGCTGTGAAACCAGCAATGAGAGAATACAGCTTTTGGTCACAGCCACATAGCCCCAACTATGTGTGACCCAGTTTTCAGTGGAATAATGGGGGGGGGGGGTAAAATTGCAACCCTCAACCAGATTACCAGAATTTTCTCAGAGTCGGAAATTTTCTTCATTTAATTAATAGTATTTTAAAGCTTCTTTTCTGGGCAAGCCCATGCAAAGCAGTTTACAGCACATAAGACCCCCCAGCAATGAGTGAGTAGTTAACTATCAATAAACAAATTGGTGAAAACAAAACACAACGATACAATCCAGCCAATGAAGCAATCACATATCTGGAAGTCTAGTATAAAAACACATGTTTTCAGAGCCTTCCAAAATCGCTTTGGTGTAATAACATGATGCAGATCTGAAGCAAGAAAATTCCAAAGCCATGGGGCCACCACAGAAAAGCCCATTCTCTTGTGGCAACCCACTCACTCATTTAGGTGGTGAGCACTTAAAGCGAGCCTCTGGTGCTGATGTCAGTGTGTGGGCAGGAGGTTTTTTTGGTTGCAGAACAAATTTCTGCCTGTAGTGTTCACCTAGTGCAGTTTTTTAGTTGAAGATAAATGCAAGAAAGAGGGCGAGCCATCTGTGTAGGACGTTATTGCTGCAAACACACGAACCTGTATTTGCTAAAGATGTCTTCCTTACCTCCCTGACCACAAAAGGAAATGATTGTTTCAGGTAGCTGTGTGTACAAGAACGTCCTTTTTCTCTCTAAACACCATCAACAACACTTTCAAATGATTTACTGTACCTTGTAATTGGTTTGCAGAATATGAATATTTTACTGCCACTGTGACAAGTCTCCACAGCATCCATAATAGTGGCATTCAGCAGGACATGATTAATTAGTTTTATGTTTTGCTCTGTTGTGTAGTAAAATGGTTCAATTTTTTAAATATATTATTCTGCGACAGAGAATGTACAAAAGGAGTATGTCACTGTAGGTCCAAATGTGTGGCTTCCTTGGTGAATCCAAACTAAGTCAGTGAATCCCATATGGGCTCCTTAGGGTGGAAGGATGGGACACAGGAAATAATCATAGAATCATAGAATTATGGAGTTGGAAGGGTCAATGAAGTTCATATAGTCCAGCGCCCTGCAGCGCAGGAACCCTTTTGCCCAATGTATAGGCAGGCCTCCTTCCTCTGTTGTTTCATGTGTTTATTTTAAGTGGTTAAGTCCTATGGGGTACGCACCTGTTATGACTGTTCTTTGAAATGTGCTGCGTACATAAATGATGCTCATATTTTGCATGTATGTAAGGCCTGGTTGTGTGAGTTGGCATACTGGCTGAGTTGGTTCATACATGCACTGCAGAGGCAATTCAGTGTGAGCCAGGCTGCATACATGATAGTGGGACATGGATGCATGCCTCAGTTGCCAATCTACACAATGGGGATACCAACAACATGTTTCAAATTGTTCTGAACAGGGTGGTGGGATATTCGGAACACTGATAATTCTGTGTGAGTTACTGGTCGTATGTAGAAATTACATACAGCATCTTTTTGTGGTTTGTGTCTCGTTTGAAAAACCATTTTTATTTTATGTAACTGCAAAGTATTTCACTCTAAGAATGTCGGGGGTAAGTACATAAACCCACATTCAAGTGTGTTCTATAAAAACAGCTAATACTTCCATTAGTGTAATTGCATTTTCCAAATAATAATGAATGTTCAGCTGACACTTCAAGATGTTGATGACTAACCAGGGAAAACATTTATGTGCAAAACTCTTTTCCTGATTTTACAGTCTAATGTTTCTCTATGCTTGGTCTTTCCTTCCTTCCTATGGAATCTTCTTAATAGATATAACACATATTTCCTCACCATGTGTTTTCATTGCTACTCTCTTCTGTAGCTGTACTTCATATGGCCACATATCCTCCTGTAGCTCCTACTTTTACGCTGGAATGCAGCTCTCTTGGGTCAACAAAGCCTCCTTAGAATGTAGCAATTCTTGGAATTCTAAAACACCTTTGAGAAGTAAGCAGTTGGTTCCTTTGTTCCTTTATATGCAGCATTAGGTGCAGGCAGCCATTTTAAAAAGTGCATCTCTCCACAGTGGGAGGCGATAACAGCGGGGGCGGGGGACCTCTCATGAGGAGAGCAGCACATGCACTCATTGTTATTGTTCTTGGAAAGGTAAAATTGTGTAGACATAGTGACTGTGAGGCTGCAAATGGGATTCCTACAGAAATTTGTCTGAATAACTTGTACTATTAACATCCCTTTAGGAATGCTAAAAGCTGATTAAGAGGAAACAGACTGACTTTGCCACCTTGCTTTCTCCAGTTCCAGCTCAGCATCAGAATAAGTAGGTTGTTGCCCACAAAAGCTTGTGCTTGTAACAAAAACTTGCAGTAAAAAGCTCATTATAAACTAGTCTCAAGGTGTTGTCAAATACATTTATGTTTTGAAGCATAAACTATTATTTGAAACCATAGTCTGAGGACAGTTTGTAAATAGTGGGTTTGGAGATTATTCCTAACCCGACTAATAGTTTTATTATTAGTGTATCTTTATATATTATAAATGGGGGGACGCAGGTGGCGCTGTGGGTTAAAGCCTCAGCGCCTAGGGCTTGCCGATCGAAAGGTTGGCGGTTCGAATCCCTGCGGCGGGGTGCGCTCCCGCTGCTCGGTCCCAGCGCCTGCCAACCTAGCAGTTCGAAAGCACCTCCGGGTGCAAGTAGATAAATAGGGACCGCTTACCAGCGGGAAGTTAAACGGCGTTCCCGTGTGTGGCTCTGGCTCTGGCTCTGGCTCTGGCCAGAGCAGCTTTGTCACGCTGGCCACGTGACCCGGAAGTGTCTCCGGACAGCGCTGGCCCCCGGCCTCTTGAGTGAGATGGGCGCACAACCCCAGAGTCTGTCAAGACTGGCCCGTACGGGCAGGGGTACCTTTACCTTTACCTATATATTATAAATACATGCATATACATTTATATATTACATTTATATTATAATATATTGTAATTATATGTCAGACTTCAGGGAATTAACTTCCTCCCCCCTTTGGCAGTAGATAAGCAGAACAAAGGAAAAGGAGTCTCCTTACCAGTTAGAAACTTTAATGATCACAGCGAGAGAACAAATAATCCCCTTCCTAGGAACGGTGGTGCTCCCAATTAAGGGTTCCACCCACTTCCTCCCTAGTCACCCCTGTCACTGCCGCATCTTGTCACCTGAGCTTGTAACCACTGTGCTTTCTGTGTTTTCTGTTCTGCCACTTTCTGAGCTCTTCTTGACCTTGGGGAGAACGGAGGAATGCTTTCCAGAGACAGTGAATCTGTTAATTCTCTCTCTCCCAGTGCTTCTTCTCCATCCAGTATTTCCCAGCATCTGCCTTCTGAACTATGTCCCTCTGCAAACCAATGTTCCAAATCTATACTGTCCTCCTGCTCCTGGGAAGATTCAGGGGGAGGGGGAGGGGGTGGCTCCCACCATTCCTCCTCAGTGCAGCCCTCCTCAGCACAGTCCCTGACATTATATTATCTAATATAATAACAAATCTAATAATCTAATTTACCATCTAAATTATGTTTAGCGCAACATGGAAATTAAGGGAAGTGGAATACACAAGGAGGGAGGATGCAAAGATTGAATGCATTAGGCCAACGAGAGTTCTCCAAACTCATCCGCCACTTATTTTTTTGCTATGAAGAATTCATGAAGGCAATCCTGCAGTTGAATTCACAGTTCTGTAGCCCATGGCAGGGATTCATTGAGATCTATGAAATGATGGTATTAAAATACCAGTCTCCTCTGGCTATAACAAGTTTCATGAAGTTAAGTGAAATTATTGAAGACTCAGTCATAAAGCAGCAAATTTGGAGCTGAAACCTGGATTCAATAGATTCCGTTGTCCCACTAGCATGTATAAGGGCGCCGCTTAACTACTCTGAAACCATTGTCATATGTGTGAAACAAATTCCCAGCTTATTACTTTCAAAGAATCAAGAATGCAGTGTTGAAATGTATTTTCTTTGTCTTCTTTGAAACATACCACTTCATATGTACTTATAGCAATAGTGTATTTGTCTGTAAGGAATGAAGGTAAGATTGGAAGCAATTCAGTGCAAGGGAATATTAACATTTGGAGGAGGAGGAGGAGGAGGAGGAGGAGGAGGAGGAGGAGGAGAAGAAGAAGAAGAAGAAGAAGAAGAAGAAGAAGAAGAAGAAGAAGAAGAAGATCAACCTCTTTGCAGATAGGCATCAGGCTAATACAAAAAGAAGAAGAAAAGCAAATAAAGACCATGAACACAGAAAAGGACTACATTTTTTAAGTTACAGATAGGTAGCCGTGTTGGTCTGCCATAGTCAAAACAAAAAAATTCCTTCCGGTAGCACCTTAAAGACCAACTAAGTCAGTTCTTGGTATGAGCTTTTGTGTGCATGGTATCTGAAGAAGTGTGCATGCACACGAAAGCTCATACCAAGAACTGACTTAGTTGGTCTTTAAGGTGCTACTGGAAGGAATTTTTACATTTTTTAAATTACTGAGTTGTGTGTAGAATGTGGGACAAAATCTAGGAGAGAGAGAAAAAGGTTGAGCTTTCTCTGGTTTTTAGTATTATCATGACTGAAGGAACTTCATGTAATTATTGGCCACTTGGTTGGTAGAATGCATATTTTCTATCCTGTTAGAGCAACCCCAGTGAATAGGCTTGCTTAACCCAGTAAGGAAAAATAACTCAGTAGAGAACTAGAAGGAATGAACTTAAGCTTGTTGTGCTGGGAGCTCAATAATATATAACCTTGATCACATCGTCCAGTACATTGATTGATAAAAGCAATGTTCGGACTAGTTGACTAGGAAGTTTTCAAGCAAGAATCCATACCCTCCAACATTTCTCTGATGAAAATAGGAACATCCTAAGGAAAAGCAGGATACTCCGGGATTAAATCAGAAACCGGCACAGCTTCTGTAAATCCGGGACTGTCCCTGGAAAAGAAGGACACTTGGAGGGGCTGTCAATCTGGGCAGAAAAGGAATGGCTAGCCATGCATTCTGCAGCTATTTGAATTGCCCATGGGTTTCACTTTCTTGCCCAAGGCTCTGGCAAGAGAGATTTATGCAGTGAAGCAAGCTTCTGAGCACAAAGCCATTGCAGAACCCAGTGTGCATCTGAATAATAATAATAATAATAATAATAATAATAATAATAATAATAATTTATTATTTATACCCCGCCCATCTGGCTGAGTTTCCCCAGCCACTCTGGGTGGCTCCCAATCAAGTGTTCAAAACAGTACAGCGTTAAATATTAAAAACTTCCCTGAACAGGGCTGCCTTCAGATGTCTTTTAAAGATAGGATAGCTCCTTATTTCCTTCACATCTGAAGGGAGGGTGTTCCACAGGGTGAGTGCCACTACCAAGAAGGCTGGTTCCCTGTAACCTCACTTCTCGCAATGAGGGAACCGCCAGAAGGCCCTCGGCGCTGGATCTCAGTGTCCGGGCTGAACGATGGGGGTGGAGACGCTCCTTCAGGTATACTGGACCGAGGCTGTTTAGGGCTTTGAAGGTCAGCACCAACACTTTGAATTGTGCTCAGAAACGTACTGGGAGCAAATGCAGATCTCTCAGAACTGGTGTTATGTGGTCCTGGCGGCCACTCCCAGTCACCGGTCTAGCTGCCGCATTCTGGATTAATTGTAGTTTCCGGGTCACCTTCAAAGGTAGCCCTACGTAGAGCACGTTGCAGTAGTCCAAGCGGGAGATAACCAGAGCATGCACCACTCTGGCGAGACAGTCCGCGGGCAGGTAGGGTCTTAGCCTGCGCACCAGGTGGAGCTGGTAGGCAGCTGCCCTGGAAACAGAATTAACCTGCGCCTCCATGGACAGCTGTGAGTCCAAAATGACTCCCAGGCTGCGCACCTGCTCCTTCAGGGGCACAGTTACCCCATTCAGGACCAGGGAATCCCCCACCCCCGCCCACCCCCTGTCCCCCCAAAACAGTACTTCTGTCCTGTCAGGATTCAACCTCAATCTGTTAGCCACCATCCATCCTCCAACCGCCTCCAGGCACTCACACAGGAGTGCTTCTGAACTGAGATGCTAATCTTGAACTAATACCATGTGCCCTTTGAGACAGATAGTGGCATGCATCCCATCTAAGGATACTGGTGGTTCCATGCAAAAACCACGCATGATTATTGTGGCACCTATTTCTGGAATTTTTGATTATAGTAATAGCAGTATATAATATCCACAATCAGCAATCCCTGATGGCTCAGTTGGTAGAGCATGAGACTCTTAATCTCGGGGTTGTGGGTTTGAGCCCCATGTTGGGCAAAAGATTCCTGGATTGCAGGGGGTTGGACTAGATGATCCTCATGGTCCCTTCCAATTGTATGATTCTATGAACCTGCATGATGTTTATCTATGCAATTGTGCATTAAGAGGGTCTTGTACATACAGGGCCTATTAGCACACTTTGAGTTGTGTGTAACAGACTGGTGAAATTAGAGTTGGGAATAACTAGTAAGGTGGACATAATGTATTTAATGTTTTTAATCCTAGCCATCACTAGAGACCAAATTTTCACAACCAAATCATAGTGTCCTTTTAATTAAAAATATCAAGCCAGGAAAAATGCACAGTGCTACCTGGGATCCTTTCATAAAAAAGAGAGAATTTATTAAGAATGGGATATCTCATGAACTGCTTACAGGTTCCTTCCTTTATGCAAACGGTGTTCCATTTCTCGATTATTATTCAGCAGCAGAAATCACAACCGCTGAACAGTTAAGGCCAGACAAAACATTTCTGGAGATCTTTTATTCCCCTTAAAAAAGAATCCAGTGTTTCTGTTGCTTTTTAAATCAACTTAACAACCTATGGGGGGCATGGTATAGTATTAATCTTGCCCCTTGGTATCATTAGGCTTTCTTGTAGTACACAGCACCCACTTTAAATTGAAATTGTTCTCTTTTCATCATGAAAAGGAAATGTTCCCAATGACCATTCACTGTCAGCAGAAAAGCTGACTAATAATACTCTTAGCTCCCCAAGATGCAGGGGCGTAGGAAGGGGGCGGTGCCCTCACTGAGGGGGGTGACATTTGGCACGCCACCCTCCTATGACTCCCAAGCCTACCCCGAGCTGTTGGAGTAAGGGGGGGAGCTGCCCACTTTGCCAGCGGCATTCCCTCCGTTCCCCCTTTGCTTTGACAGCTTGGGAGTTGTGGGCCGGTGGTGCGCTGAATGTCCACCATGGGCAGCTTGCTGCGCCCCCGTGGGTGGCTCGCTCTGCCCCCAGCTGCACACGCTGTTCCGGGCACCTAAGCGGCTATCCCGCGCCTGGGAGGGCACCCTTTGCGCCGCGCCTCCCTTTGGGAGCACACCTGCCCTGGGCAGCATGGGCATATGCTCTGCCACTGCAAAGATGTACCTAATGGTGGTTGTGAGGTCACTCAGATTCAGAGGGGGTAGGGAGATTTTACCTGACTATATCTTTGTCCTCTGCTGCAACACTTTACTAATGATTAATTTGTCAGCCAGAGGAAAAAGACTGCCAGAAAAAAAGAGAGCTTGTAACAAACTATATATAAGGATAGGGAAGAAATTCAATTCCATTCACATTTAAAGGCAAACATACCTAATTCACACTTTCAGAGAGAGAGAGAGAGAGAGAGAGAGAGAGAGAGAGAGAGAGAACCAAAGCGCAATCATCTAAATTTAATTGTTACCGAATTTTGCAATGCCCACCTCTGGCTAAGTAATGTATACAAAATGTATATGCTAGGGTAAAGTGTATATAAAAGACTCTCCTCCCTGAAAGAGAGGGGAGTGGTTGTGGGCGGGAGCCCGAGCACCGCCCAGCAGGGGGCATTTGCCCCCTGCCTCCAGCTCACCTGGCTGGCGCTCACGCCCCCCCCCTGTGGCCATCCAACCAGGTGCCACGGAGGGGGCGTGTTCAGCAGCCTTTTGCTGCATCGCCAGCCTTTCCTTGGCCTCATTCCTCCTTGTCCCGTTGCGAGTCAACTCATCAGGATCTCCTCTTCCGCGTGCCCAGCTGAGCGACCACGTGGAGCCTGTACTTTGAAGAGGACTTTTAAAAGGGAGGTTTCGCCGTGTTGTTGCTGTTGTCCAAGCTAACCCCTTGCCTGTACCTTGTTTTTCCCTACTGATTTCCCATCATTCTACCTTATTTTCTCATTTAGATTTCCAAAGCCTTTTCTCATTGTTTCCGTCTGCTGAGCTTATTTAGTTCCAGAAATTCTGCGTTACCCTTTAAGACTTTATTTCAGTGTTCTCTGCCTCCCGTCTGCCTAAAGTCCTCCTTTTGTTTTGGGTGCATATTGCGGGGTTTAGCGACTTTGTTTTCGCCACAGTGCAGTTTTCTTCACTGCCTGGTTACTTTCCTTTTATTTGTATTATTTTGCTGTCTTGCCTCGGCACACGTGCGGTTGCAGCTTCATCCGCATACCTACTATCCTCTTTGCCTCAACACATAGCATCGAGGCTAGCTCTGCTCCTTATTTTGCCATTGCTGCACCATTTATAGTTGTTAAAGTGGTTTGTCCGTGGTTGTGAAGAACGTTGCTAATCCTCTCCCAGTTTCTCCAGCTGCATTTCTGCCGCTCCTCCCCTTTTGCCTGCCGTCTCTGTGCGTTTAAACCCAGCCTCTCTTTGCCTTTTAAATAGTATTTTGTTGACGGGCTTTGCCAGGCAAAGCTGCTTCTGCCCCATGTGGTTTACTTAACTAAAAAATCATGTTGTTGCCCCATTTTGCTTCTTTATTGCTTTAGCTGTAATCCTTCCCTTTTGTTTGTCCTTAAGACGGTCGCTGTGTGTATTCTGCTGGTGCCTGTGTGTTTGCTTTGAGTGTCTGCTGGCAGGAGGGTCGATCTTAACTCATCCTCCTCTACTGGTCTATTGGTGTTTTGAAACACGTGGTCAGGGCGTTTTTGGGGGGCAACGTTTCACCTCTCTGCCTTAACGGACTTTATGCTGCGCTCCCCCCCTCTTCCACGCGTCCACAATTTCAGGGGGCGGCTGCTCCTTCCAAGCCTCCTTGCAGACTACTGTTATTGCCCCCATTTTCCTGCTTTATTGTGTTAGCTTTATTCCTCCCCTGTGCTCCGAGCTCCCCCCCTCTACCTCCCCCACCCGCTTGGTTTTAAAGTGGGTATTTTATTTCCGTGTCTGCCTGGGTGTTTCACTCGGTTAGTTTTAATCCAAAGTGTCCTTCCTCCCCCTCGGCTGGCCAGCCCTGCGCATTGAAAACAACAGACCCTGCTTTGGCAGTTTTAAATAGTATCGAGTAGAGAGAAGGGAGAGGTTTCTTTTAATTTTGGATTGTATATTTGGCAGGGCTTCCTCCTGCAGATCTATTTCCGCTCCTTTGAGTTATTTCAGTTAAGAAGCCCCTTTTCTGTTTTTTCTTTGCCTTTAGCTTCCTCGTGGCTTTGATTTTCCAATCAACCCCCCCCCCCGCTTCTTCCTCGCTGGGGGTAAAGGGAGTTGGGGAATTTGATTTTGTCTTCCTCTTTGATTTTGTGCTGCTATAGAAATGCTGTTTGAAGCTCAGCAGCTAACGAGCGGTGCTTGGGGGCTTTGTTATTCAGCATACACAGTTGTAAGAGGGCCATTATTGCTGTGAGACATTTCATGCAGCTGCTCTCTTAGTGTTATCTTTTGTTCTAGCAGACGAAGCACCGCTATTGTTGTCAGGTTGCTTCTCTTATTTGGCTGTGACCCACTTTACTTCTGCATTGATTACTCAGCATCCCAATCACATTGGGCCTGACTAATAGCATCATTTAAAATTGGCATCATTTAAATTATAGCATCACTAGTTGTTATAAATATCCACAGCAATTTACAATCCACTACATTTAATTATAAGACTCTGAGGATTTAAATACGTGTCTGAATTTAGGTACAGTTAAAACTGTATTATTAATATCTGATCTTAATTAAGGGTTAATTTTTGTGCTGTACCAATTTAGTCAATTTTGGACTCTTGTTGCAATATCTGAGAGACGTTAACCTTGTTAACCTTGTTACCTCTATATCTTACCCACATAGTATATTACATTATACAGTATACTAGGAAGAACTAAACTTAAATATACAAATGCCGAACGGTTCTAAGAAGGGGGTGGCAACACCAGCGGAAAGGAGGCCTTCAAAACAAGAAGAGGGGAAGGAGGCAAGAGATATTAGAGATTATGACAGCTTGATGGCCGAAATAAGAAAAGAATTTAAAAATAATGAACAGTATATTGAGAGAAAATTGATGGAGGTACAAGATACTCTAGACAAAAAATTGGAGGAAGTGGTAGGGGAACTGAAAGGGAAAGTTAAGGATCTCTCGGTAAAAGCTAAGGTTTTGGAGGATTCAGTGAAAAGGGTTCAAAAGGACACAAAAGACAGTAGGAAAGAGATGGACAGGATTAGATTAGAAGTTAAAGAAATAGGAGCAACACAGGAAGAGTTGTTGGACAACATGGCTATGACGCAGATGCGTCAAAATCAATCTAACCTAAAACTTAGAGGAATACCAGAGGATTTAAATGAGAATATTAGAGTTAAAGTGGTGAAAGAGCTGGCAATATGGCTAGATAGAAAAGAAGAAGAGATAAACCATTGCTTGGTAAACATATTTCGAATAAGAACAAAATCGGCCAAGGCCAGAGGGAAAAAATTGCCAGGAGATGTAATAGCCATGTTTAACTCATTGGAGATAAGAAACGAAATTTTGAAACAGAACTATGTCAAAAGGTTATATATTGAAGAAAACCCAATTATTATTTACAAAGAGATTCCTTCGAGATTTCTTCGAAGGAGGGACCCATATAAAAAATTAACAAATCAACTGAAGAAAAATGGGATTTTGTATAGATGGGAGTTTCCGGAAGGTATTTCATTCTATTTCAAAGAAAAAAAGTTTAAACTGTCCACTATCTCAGAACTTCAAAAATTTGCAAGGAGATACGAGAAGGACCTGGGGAAAATGATGGGGGAGGAGGAGGTAGAGAACCAGCAAGGAGAAGAAAAAGGAGGGAGTGAAGAAGAAGAAAGAGAGGAGAGCTCAATAGGAGAAAGAGAAGAACTAGAGGAAGGAGACAAAGAACACTAAATTGTACATAGGTTTAATAAGTTAATTAAATAGTATATAACAGATGGCATTAAAAATACTAAACTGGAATGTGAATGGACTGAACAATAAAAATAAAAGGAATCAGATTACTCACATATTATTGAAAAAGAACTGTGACTTAATATGTCTCCAAGAGACGCACATAATAAATAAGCATAAGAGATTACTAAGCAATAAGAGATTGGGAATAGATTTTGTGACATCAGATAGAGTGAAGAAAAGAGGGGTGGTAATATACATAAAGGAAAAATATGATCCACAATTATTATACAAAGATGACCAAGGGAGAGTAGTCATTGTTCAAATGGTGTTTCAGGGAGAAAAAATAATTGTTGTGGGAATATATGCCCCAAATGATAAAAAATCAGCCTTTTATTTGGAATTAGGAGACAAATTGATGGAATGGATGGACCAAAAAATGATATTGATGGGTGACTTTAACGGGGTGGTGTCCCCAAACCTAGATAAGTCAACAAAAAAACAGGAGAAGAAGGAAGGTAAATTACCGAGATCCTTCTTTGATATGGTAAAAAATCTGGGACTGATTGATGCGTGGAGACTTAAAAACCCCACTACAAAACAGTATACTTTCTTCTCAAACCCAAATCAGAGTTGGGGGAGAATAGACAGCATTTGGATTTCGAAGGAACTAACTCAAAATCTAACTAAATCGGAAATTCTTCCAAGAACTATATCTGATCATAATGCGGTCTCCATTGAGCTAAAAGGTAGAGATATCCGAACGGTTAGATGGAGGATGAATGAATTTTTATTTAATGATCAGAAGATTGTAAATAAGGCAATAGAGACAATAGAAGACTATTTTAAATGGAATTTAAATGGGGAAATTGCTATAGAGACTGTGTGGGACGCAGGAAAGGCAGTTATGAGGGGCTTCTTAATACAGAAAAATAGTCAAGTAAGAAAAGAAAAAGAGACAAAGAAGGAACAGATCCTAACACAGATTATGGAAAATGAAAGAAAGTTGACTATCAACCCCAATGAGGAGATCGCAAAACAGAATATAAAGATATTACAAGCTAAATTTTCTACAATAATCGACCAAGAGGTAGAATGGAAAATTAAAATGATGAATCAGAGAACGTTTGAGTCAGCAAATAAGATAGGAAAATACCTGGCGTGGCAAATAAGAGAAAGAAGAAAACAAAATACGATTAGTAGGATAAGGGAAGGAGAAAGGATTGTGGAAGAGCCAAAAGAGATAAGAAAGATATTTCAAAAATATTACAAGGATTTATATAAAAGAGGAAAGGAAACAAAGCAAGAAATAGACCACTTTTTACAAGTGCATCACCTAAAACGAATTTCAAAAGAAGAAAATGAGATATTAGACCAGACAATTACTCAAGAAGAGATAAAAAAGGCTATTAAAAGGATGAAAAGTGGGAAAGTCCCAGGGCCAGATGGCCTTTCGGCCAAATATTATAAAACATTAAGTAACCAAATATCCCCAGTGCTAGGAGAAGTGATGAATAATATATTAAAGGAAGGAAGGATCCCGAACACCTGGAAGGAAGCATATATTACCTTGATTCCTAAAAAAGATGCAGATACTCTGGAAGTGAAAAACTATAGGCCAATTTCATTATTAAATAATGATTATAAACTATTCACAGATATAATGGCAGAAAGACTAAAAAAGGTTTTGAACAACAAAATACATAAAGATCAAACGGGTTTCCTTCCAGGGAGGCAATTAAGGGAAAATGTAAGGAATCTGATAGATATTATTGAATATTTGGATATGAGTATAGACAGACAAGCGGCCTTGGTATTTATAGACGCTGAAAAGGCGTTTGATAACATCTCATGGGAGTTCTTGAAGAAAAGTCTGGAAACGATGGGAATGGGAGAGAAATTTAGAAGAGGGATAGAAGCAATATACAAGGAACAGAAGGCAAAATTGGTAATAAACAACACCACAACAGAATATTTTGGTATATATAAAGGAACTAGACAGGGTTGCCCCCTGTCCCCTTTACTGTTTATAACGGTACTAGAAATACTGAATGAGAGACTGAGGGGGGCAACAGAAATAAAAGGAGTGCAGGTAGGAAAGAGGGAATATAAAATCAAGGCCTTCGCAGATGACATCGTACTAACTTTAGAAGACCCAAAAAAGAGTGTAAAAGAAGCTTTACTAAAGATTGACGAATTTGGAGCCGTGGCAGGACTTAAGATAAATAAAAATAAAACCAAAATGTTGGTTAAAAATTTAACAAAGGAAGAAATAATAGATTTAGAGAGAAGGACGGAAATTGCAGTAGTTAAGAAAGTGAAGTATCTTGGGATATGGGTCACAGCTAAGAACATAAATTTATATAAGGATAACTATGATGTCACCTGGAGGAGTATAAAGAAAGACATGGAATTTTGGGGGAGGATGAAACTCTCCTTTTTGGGGAGGATAGCTGTTGTCAAAATGAATATTCTGCCTAGAATGCTATTTCTATTCCAGACCATCCCCATACTTAAAGACCTAAAACAATGTAAAGAGTGGCAGAGAGTCTTGGCAAAGTATATCTGGCAGGGGAAAAGGCCACGGATAAAAATGAAAATTTTGATAGATAAAAAAGAAAGAGGGGGCTTTTCTCTCCCGGATCTAAGTCTATACTACGAAGCGGCCTGTATACTTTGGTTAAAAGATTGGATAAAACTGGAGAATAGAGATCTACTGGATTTAGAAGGCTTTAATAATTGGTACGGATGGCATTCGTACCTTTGGTATGGGAAAGTGAAGGTCCACAAGAGCTTTCTAAATCATATTTTTAGAGGACCTTTATACCAATCATGGGAAAGGAATAAAAATCTCCTTGAAAGAAAGACCCCATGGTGGATCTCACCAATTGAGGCTTTAACGGTGAAGAAAACAAACATGGAGGAAAAAAACGCCACCTATGAGGAAATGTTAAGAAAAACAGACCAAGGGCCAAGACTTAGACCTTATGAAGAGATAAAAAATCTATTCACTGGGTGGTTGCAATACCACCAGGTGAATGACTTGCTAAAAGAGGACAAGAAGAAGTTGGGTTTTGATGACAAAAAATCAAAATTCAATGTAGAAGTAATAGAAGGTAAAAACAAAACCCTATCTAGAATCTATGACATACTTTTAGAGTGGTATACAAAGGACGAGGAGGTGAAGGAGGCAATGATTAAATGGGCAATTGACTTTGGTTATAATATCGATTTTGAAAGGTGGCTGGAAGTGTGGAATTGTAATATAAAGTTTACAGCATGTATGTCTCTGAGAGAAAATGTTTGGAAGATGCTATATAGGTGGTACCACACCCCTGTGAAGTTGGCCAAAATGTATAGACTAAAAGATAAGAAATGCTGGAAATGTGGGGAGGTGGAGGGTGACCTATATCATCTATGGTGGACATGCAAAAAGGTGAAAGGCTTTTGGGAATCGGTTTACAATGAGCTTAAAAGAATATTTAAATACACTTTTCCCAAAAGACCCGAAGCCTTTTTGCTGGGAATGACGGGTAAAGATATTAAGAAAGAAGATAGAACGATATTCCTCTATGCCACCACAGCAGCGAGAATTTTATTGGCACAATATTGGAAAGTGGAAACTATCCCCAATATAAATGATTGGCAAATTAAAATGATAAATTATGCTGAGCTTGATAAATTAACAGGTAAATTAAGAGACCACGATGAACAGAAATCTCTGAATAATTGGAGTAAATACTGGAACTATATTGGAATAAATGCTTAATGTGATTGGCGGGGTCAGAACAAATACTACCAGCGTGTGAATTTAGGCCTATAGATTAAAAATCAAATACGTAATGGAAGCAGATATTTGATACTTACCAAAAGGATGGAAGGAAGTCCAGGAGGTGGTTTTTGCGTGTTTTTTTTTTTTTTTAAATCGTTTACTGTTTTGTGAAACAGCCAGATTAATCTATCTTTGTATAGTTAGAGAGAGGAAAAAGTTGGCTTGTATATCCTGACGCTTTTTTTGTGTTTTTTTTTTTTGTTATAATTTTTTCTTTTGTATCTGTTTGTATGTTTGTTATGTGTATAACCTCAATAAAAATGTATTTGGAAAAAAAAAAAAATATCCACAGCAATAGTTAATTTTATCCAGTGAACATTATTATTTCAGCGTGGAAAGCGGTTTGTATCAGTAGCATATATTAGCATTACCAGTGGTATTCAATACTATTAGCACCATCGTCAATTGCTGAGTTTGGATATAAATATCGACAGTGATAATTAATTGATCGATAGTAATCAGCATTCAATCTTATTGGTACTTAGGTTAATTTGGAATTCATTGGACATCATTGGAGGCTATACTGACAAATTAACACATAATATACATATACTTAGATTGTAAGATACGTAAAATACATAGATGAATAATTTGTATAAAGATAATAAATTTTATATATATATATATATATATATATATATATATATATATATATATATATATAATAAATAAAGAGAATAAGTGGAATGGCATCACATACCAAGATTAAATTGATTAATTAATTAAATAAATCTAAAGATAAATATATAAATAGACAAATAAAATTATTAAAAATAAAAAAATAATAATATTTATAATAAATAATTGACATATATTTAGAACCCTCAGCTGCTTAGATCATGGTGACAATAATGCCAAGGTTGCAGGTTCGTTCCTGTATGGAACAACTGCATATTCCTGCATTGCAAGGGGTCGGACGAAATGACCCTCGGGGTCCCACACAATTCTAGAGAGCCTGGATAGCTCAACTGGTCGAGCATAGTGCTGATAATGCCCTGTATGGGACCCCTGCATATTGAATGAGATATTATAATATGAAGTAGGAAGCATCTTTATATATATATATATATATATATATATATATATATATATAACACACGCACGTCGCACATACTAATTGGATAAACAATTGAACATTTAACCAAATACTTGGAAAAATCGTTATTTATTATAAGTAAATCAATCGTTAATTAGTACATTCGTTTCAGAATCTATAACATGTGCCTATAACAACCGCTTGTAAACAGTAGCAGGTGTTTGTGGCAGTAACTTTAGCGCGTTATCCATGGCTCCTAAGAGGAAGTGCTCTGCGGCGGAATCAGCTCACACCTCAGGTTGCATGGGTGCCACATGGACGGGATAATAACCCCAAACCTACGTCACACTACCTAAATGCCTTTAGATCGTTCATTGATGATTATGAGCAGCTTTTTTCCAATCAATCCCCTAACCCCATGCCCTCCACTGCTACCCCTGATATGATATCAGATATCCAGGTGGTCCCGGAGAGCCCGCCTCTCACCCAGGTTGATGACCTTCCAGGTACCTCTGCCGACCTCTTCAACGATTCTCAGTTCTCAGGTGCAGGCCCAAGCTCTTGGACAGTAACTGCAGCAGTGCAAACTGGGTATCAGGCTCACTCGGCATCATCTGGTCCTCAGAACTGCATTGGGTCCCCTTGCGAGGAGGCCGCCGGCCTGTGTCAATAACCCTGTTGTGTCCAGTTCTTCCAGTCCTTCGCAGAATAAGCAGCCCTGGATCCAGCTTCCAGAATTGGGCACCTCTTCAGCCGGTGAGGAGGAACAGCAGCTGGAGGGGGAACTTCAGACAGCTGAGGGGGACAAACCGTCAGGCAAAAGACGCACCAAGAAGAAGCATGTGTGTAAGAAGAGCAAGTTGGAAACGGGCAACACGGAAGAAGAGTCAGAACAGCCTATGTGCCTTATGGGGGGCCGCCACTGTTAGCTATGATAAAAGTTCTGAAGGAAGGCTTCCAGGATCCCGCTAGCACGCTTGGATCAATTTGAAAAGGGCATCTGGTCGGTGGCGGTCATCCCGTATGTTGAGAAGAAGCCATTAGATTCTCATCGCATGGGTAAGCCAGACTTAACAAGGGAGCCAAAGCACAAGGTGTGTTGGAAATTCGATAAGGGGTCATGCCAAGGCAGTCTGGTAAGTATCCGCACGAATGCGAGAGGTGTGCAGGGGTACACCCAGCCGCAGCGTGTTACAAAGAGAAGCAGCCCTTTCGGGGAGGTCGGGGGTTCCACCATTCTAGCTCCAGAGGAGCCCCCGCAGCAGGGAACAGACGATAGGGACCCTCCGGGTCTAGCATTTTCACTGATCCAGCTCCCTCCTCTCCGCAACCTCTTGTCTAGCTATCCAGACGGAAGCGCAGCATCCTTTTGTTGGAAGGGTTTTGTCAGAGGGTTTCAGAATACCAGTAACTGACTCTTTAATTGCAAAGGATTTCCCCTAACCAGATGTCAGTAAGGGAAAGGCTTGAGGTTGCAGAAAAAGAAAATAACTAAGGAAGTGGCCGCAGGGAGGGTGGCTGGTCCATTCGTACACCCCCCTATCCCAAACCTGCATATCTCGCCCCTTGGTATTGTACCCAAAAAGACCCATGGTGTGTTTAGATTAATCCACAACCTTTCTTACCCTAAGGGTCTCGCTCTCAGATGTCTCGCTTCCGGTTGCTAGCACCTGGAGCTCATGGGCTTCAGGTCAGGGATATTGGGGCTTTTGCCTAGCATGCCACCCACCACGGATGACATTCTGCAATACCTTTACCATCTTGACGATTTGGGACGGGACCCCAAAACTTTAAAGATACACGTAGTCGCCATCAGCTTCTTTGCTAAAGCCATGTTTTCCTCTGACCCGTGCAGTGACTTCCTGATCCGCAGAGCTATTGAGGTTTGAGGCAGGCTACAACCCCCCTAGAGCCGTAAGCCAATTTCTTACGGGCTGCTATCTCAGATACGCACAAAGCTTAGGTCAATCTGCTGGGCCAAGTTCGAGGCCCGCCTCTTTTCCACAGCATATGCGATCGCCTTCTTTGGCGCCTTGAGGGTTGGCGAAGTGGTAGCCGAGGTTAACGCAAGTGGGAGGAAGTGCAGTTGACCGAAGCTAGCATGACTGTGCTCATACGTCAATCCAAAACGGACCAGGCAGGTAGGGGTTCCCTTGTAAAACTTACAGCTTCAGCGCAGCGGGGCCCATGCCCGGTCAAAGACACTAGATGGTACCTTTACCTCAGACTGCCCGGTCCTGGCCCGCTCCTGGTTCACGAGGATGGGTCACCTTTGTTGAGACACCAATTCACAAGGGCACTCCGCAAAGTTATTGATGCCTGTGGTTTATCTTCCCAGGATTATGCGGCACACTCATTCAGGATTGGCGCCGCCACAACAGCTGCACGCTTGGGCCTGCCAGCGGACAGGATTAAGGAAATAGGCCGGTGGAATCCGACGCTTATAAAGGTTACATTCGTTAGAATGCGCCCTGCTCCTTTACCTCTACTTATCCGTAATTATTTTTTCTATTTCTTTTTCTTTTTCTTCTCTTTCCTTTATTCTCAGCCGTTCTCAGAAGTGTCTGGATTTGTGGCCATGGTATAGTCCATTGGCCCACGTACGGTCAGTTAGCTGTGGCCTCACCCCTAACCTCGGATTGCCACCTGGAGTGCGAGTTTCCTGGTTTTCGAGACGAGGCATTGCTTATGCCATTGCTGAGAGGGAGAGTTGCCGCGTTTGGCCCTCCTGACAGCCACCTGGAGCGCGAGTTTCCTGGTTTTCGTGACGAGGCATTGCTTATGCCATTGCTGAGAGGGAGAGTTGCCACGTTTGGCCCTCCTGACAGCCACCTGGAGCGCGAGTTTCCTGGTTTTCGAGATGAGGCATTGCTTATGCCATTGCTGAGAGGGAGAGTAGCCACGTTTGGCCCTCCTGACACCCACCTGGAGTGCGAGTTTCCTGGTCTTCGTGACGAGGCATTGCTTATGCCATTGCTGAGAGGGAGAGTTGCCACGTTTGGCCCTCCTGACAGCCACCTGGAGCGCGAGTTTCCTGGTTTTCGAGATGAGGCATTGCTTATGCCATTGCTGAGAGGGAGAGTAGCCACGTTTGGCCCTCCTGACACCCACCTGGAGCGCGAGTTTCCTGGTTTTCGTGATGAGGCATTGCTTATGCCATTGCTGAGAGGGAGAGTTGCCACGTTTGGCCCTCCTGACAGCCACCTGGAGTGCGAGTTTCCTGGTTTTCATGACAAGGCATTGCTTATGCCATTGCTGAGAGGGAGAGTTGCCACGTTTGGCCCTCCTGGAGTGCGAGTTTCCTGGTTTTCATGACGAGGCATTGCTTATGCCATTGCTGAGAGGGAGAGTTGCCACGTTTGGCCCTCCTGACATCCTTATCCTTCAATTAGGGGGAAATGACCTTGTTGGCATAAGAAGTGTGGACTTGTCGTGGCACATAAAGAGAGATTTGGATGAGGTGGCTGCCTTGTGTCCCGGAACAACGGTGTTCTGGTCCTCCTTCCTGAAGAGAATTGTGTGACGCAGTGTGCAGAACTGTATGGCCATTGAAAAATCCAGGAAACTCTTAAATCGTGCATTAGCCCATTGGGTGCACTTTTTGTATGGCCAAGTCATTTATCATGACCGTATCCGGATTGGCGACCAAGCTTTATACCGGAATGATGGTGTCCACCTATCGGATCTGGGGAACGACATTTGGTTAGCTAGTGTCAGCAAAAGCATCTGGGATTGGTTACAGCTTTGAAGGTATTGGCGGCGAGCCTTTCGGCTCGGGTGGCGGTTAGGCATTGGAATATGTGTTGTGGTGTGTCGAAGTGCTAGGTGTGGCCATCGCCTATGCCTTCAATGTTTAGGGGTATTCCGTTAAAGGAATCTGGCGGTCGTGTATTCTGTCCGATGCCTGCTTGGCGGGAGGCCATGGCACGACCCTCGGTGACAGCAGGAGGTGAGCCTATAGTTGGATCAGCATCAACAGGCTCCACCTACTGGTGAATAAACCCACTTGTTTCGATCCAATGCCTAAGCCAATACCTTTTCATTGCTGTAATCAATAAAGTTGTGGCCTTTTCTAGCCCATTAACCTTATATCACGTGTCCTTGTGTCTTCATTTCACTTCGCGGGGTCGGGTCCTCGAACCACAAAATGCATTTATTTGCAAAAATAACTGATCAAAATGCATTATATCAATGAAAACTGTGTTGCAAAAATGTATCCATAAGGCAAAATTGCATACAAGCATGTGTCTATTACGAGAAGTTTGCACTAAAAGGCGAATAAATGTTCTCGAGGACATTAAAACATACATAGAATAAAGTATTGCAGCTACCAAATGTACGTGAGCATGCTTGCTCATTCATGCTAACCCATAGTTTGTCTTAGCGTTCCGTGCAAACAGAACCATTGGATTGTAATGTGAACTTAATCTTGCATTTTTAAAAGTATCCATTGCACAATCCTGTAAACGTTTGCTGGATCAGAGAATCTAATTAGTTTTTAAATGTTAGGCTTCCCTGTGCTTAGGCAAGTATCGCATCGTTTTGTAATATGGTGATTGTCTTTTTGCTTGGTGAGGCTTAGTGAAAATTAACACCAGGTTATTGCGTTACTTGCGGAGTCTAAACAGACCTTCCTAATACAGTTTTACAACCAAGAGCTTGTACCTTATCGACAGCATCCCCATTTATTTCCGCAACATACCTCATTAGTTGTAAGGTCAATACTACACTAACTGGAATATTAGAAATTCCCAAGAGAGAACAAGATACAGAATACCATATACACAAGAATTTTGGAGCGAGAGGGGATTAGATTTCACTGTGTGCTGGAGCTCTATATGGAAACACATTTATTGACCAATAGCAGTCATGGCATCACATAATACCATTAACCGTGGATGCCTGCAAGGTTTTCTTTCAGCAGCTATGCTGGGCTTTGAAATGCTTTGCTGTAGCTTCTCATCACAAAGAAAACACACCATTAAGGCTAAGTAATGGAAGGTGAGGCAAAAACAACGACAACAACATTTTGAATGGTTCGTGAAGCACAAAAGTCACATACATTAAAATGGCTTTTTTAAAAAAACAAAGGGAGGGTTTTTTTAGTGCTTACTGTGTTTTGTCACTTGGCGCTGAAGAAGTAAATAATTGCTCCTGCTGGGGCATTTTATATCCTGCAGCTTTGGGGGGGGGGAGTATTATTTTTAAAAATGGGGGATTCAATAGGACTCTATCTGTTTTCCCCACACAACTACCAGCTGTGGTTAATTTCTGAATCATGGGAACCTTTGGCTCTCCTGAAGCTGTTGGGACAACCATAACGACCCTCAGCTGCACCCAGCATGGCTAATAGCCATGGATGATAGGGTTTAGAGTCCAACAACAGATTACCCACCCTTGCTTTAAATCCCTTGTGCACCTGACTGTCATAGACTGGCTGGACACAGAGGAATGGTGAAGGCACCAGCTGGGGAACCCCTAAGGGAAGAAGGCTCAGAGCCAGGGGAATGGTGGTGGGAGGAGGTTTTGGAAGCAGAAGAGGTAACTGGGTTTAGTGAGCAGGGAGAATCTGTGATAGAGTGAGGTCCAGAATCAGAAGCTGAAGCAAGAGAGGAGGGGAGGTCAAGAGGCAGACATGGGTCAAGCTAGTGAAAAGGCATGGGTGTCTCTCCCTTCTGCTTTGACAAGCTACCCACTGGTCTCCCAGGACCAGAAGAGGTATGAAGAGGGAGGAGCAGAAACAGACCTGTTGATGGAGTCTCAAGTTGCTTGGGAAGGGCTGGGGGGAGGAGAAGATTTAGGCAGCTGTGGGAAGGTGGGGACCTTCAGCCTCTGCAATTGCCTCAAGACCCACTGAGAAGAGTTGCTTGTGCTCATTAGGCCTGTCTCCCCTGAGCAGGCCTTGTTTCTTCTTATAAAGAGTTAACTTCACCTACTCCATGTGATTTATTGCTGGCTGGCTCCCTGATGCTGACCAATTCCTATAATTCCTTCCAGTGGTTCATGTCCAAAAAGGGCAGTGCTAAAACTCAGTGCTTCCTGACAGCTTCACACTCAGTTCTAAATGAAAACCCAGAAGCGTGGGTGTGAGATGTGGTTACCGGTGTATGAAAAATATTCTGCACAAGCTGAGGAATACTCTTACAGTATCTTCTTATCAAAATGCTTATCAAGGATCTCTCACTGCAGCCTTTAATCTAAGTGCGTGCCACTGGTTGGGGACGGAGCAGTCAGTTGTGTGAATGTTAGTTTTTCTCTTGCAGATGTAATTGACCCAGTGTGTGTGTGTGTACCTGCTCACAGTCTACACACACATTTATTCATTCAACCATCTCTTCATCATGCTAAGACCTCTGACCAAGAGACTGAATCTGGCAGTTGTACATTCTGCCTGTGATCTATCCCAGAAATAAGTGTTAGCATTTGAAGTCATTTCTGTAGCTGAGCATACAGCCTACCATTTCCTCTCCCCTTCAAAACTTGCAGTGTGTGTGTGTGGGGGGGGTGAAAATGGAAAACTTAATGGGAGCCATTTTATTGGAAGAAGAAGAAGAGTTTGGATTTGATATCCTGCTTTATCACTACCCGAAGGAGTCTCAAAGCGGCTAGCATTCTCCTTTCCCTTCCTCCCCCACAACAAACACTCTGTGAGGTGAGTGGGGCTGAGAAACTTCAGAGAAGTGTGACTGGCCCAAGGTCACCCAGCAGCTGCAGGTGGAGGAGCGGAGACGCAAACCCGGTTCCCCAGATTACGAGTCCACCGCTCTTAACCACTACACCACACAGAATGGAGGGTGTGTTCCTCGTAGAGCCCATGAAAGGGAATCTAGGGCAATTTTTTTCCTCATTTTTCTCATTGTTAACATTTATTTGTAGAGCACTATCAGTGTACATAGCTCTGCACACAAATTAAAGGAGGAAATTTTACCTCAAAGGGCGTACCATCTAAAACAACAATAATAAAAATCTATAGTTTAGCAAGCACAGCTCACAAGCCATTATGTTGTATTATTACTGCATTGAACCTATGAGTGCAAATTTTTCGGGTCAGTAGTCATATTAAACTGAGAAACTAGGAAAACAGAAATCAGAAAACTCTGGAATATCTACTATTTCCAAGACAACATTGCATCAAAAAATTGTTACATTGTACAATGCCATGGGTGGTATGAACACAAGCATCTCTCTCCAGGTCCCGCACAATTCCTGTGGCTGTAATTTGTTTTAATTGATTGTAATACTGGATTTTAAATTGTTGCAACCTGCTCTGGGGTCTGCTGGTGGAGGGTGGGTGATAAAATTAACAACAACAGCAACAATTTCTGTGCTGGCAGCATCTCAGGAAAGAGGCATAGATGTCTAGGAATATCCCCCACCTCCCTTTGCTTGGCTTCCTACATTCTTTTATTTAGACATTATCAGCATTTTGTTATGTCACTCCTCTTTGCTTGAAGGTTAAAGCCTGCTTTGTGAAGGTGTTTCTTTGTGCTCCTTAATAATTGTTCTCCTCTCAGTTGTTATGGAGATAAAGCTTATGGAGTCCTTTCCTCTGCTCACTTTATCGTACTTCACCTCCAATCAAACAGTAAACATTCTATTAGGCAGCCTATTTGTCTATGTCATGTTGCTCCAGTTGAGGTTTATGTGGCTCAAAATACATGCCTTCTTGAATCTCTAGATTTATTTCACTACGCATTATACACTCTAATTTAATGGACACCAAGTTTGGCATTATATAGTCTTAAACTATCTGTATGGAAGTAAAAAATGATGGTTAAAATTGAGTTGTCCTTCGATCTGAAAAAAAAGCATAACTTTCCTTGCTCCCACAACAGCTGCCTTTACTGTCGCTGAGGCTTTGCTTTCCCATTAGATAAAGTAGAGTTGGAATGGAAATTTCACATGGCACTTAACAAAGTGCTATCTTGTCCAGCAATCCCCTTCTCCATGGCTGAGATCCATCGGTTGTGTTTACTAACAATTAAGTCCTTTTCAGGAAAAATCCCCTGAAACATTGAATACTAGTTTCCTGTTTGTAGGATCTTCCCTGTCATAGCTGCCAACTCTATGGGTCTGAGGACAGCTTAGCCCCCCCCCCGCAAAGTATGTGGGGACAGTCTGAACCCCCCAATTATGAGATGGGCTCCCTGTGGTGGCGGAGAGCCTCTTCTTGCAGTCTCCTCCCAATGCATGTGACGTCACACATGAGACGTCACGTGCACATGATGAGCCCGCTCCCCCATGTTGTGCAGAACTCAGTGCCTCTGTTCCCTATTGTTGCTTTTGGGAGGGGGGAGTTTAAATTAAAAAAAAAAGAGGTAAGGTGACTTCTTCACACGGATGAACAAATGATGAATGGGAAGAAGTGCGAGCACTCTGCAAGCACATCAGGAAGAATGCTCATTACCATATAACCACCTCATACACAAATCGGAATGCATGCTCAGTAAAGACTGGACTTAGTCAAACCATTGCATAAGCTTTGTGCAAGCAAATCTGGATGAATGTTGAATGAACTGATCATCTGGAGGAGCAAGCTCCATCATTCCTGACCCCTGACCATGCTGCTGGGACTGATAAGAGGAATTAGTACAGCAATATCTGGAGGGCCACAATTTTCTTATCCTTGCCACAGCTGAACTTCGTTCTATGCCTTAACGCCGTGTGGGAATATTATTGAGCTGTGCAATGAACCGTGGTGCTCCTATGCTGAAAATTATGCCCATATGAAACATTTCTTTTGCAGCTGAACACAATTTAAAAACAGAAGTCCTGCAAACGGATCCCAGCAACTTTTTGCATTTGCTCATTTCCCCTCATTTAAGGAATGCATTTGATAACTTTACAACTCTGTTCTTTGACTCGCCTCAGAGCAATTGCTCAAGTTTATGACTGACAATCTTCATGGTTACAAATGGAAGCACAATGTGCTTCTTACTCACTATTGTGCTGTTGTTTTCTGAATTTTAAAGGGACTAACAGCAAACCATCCCCCAGCATCTCATGGAATAGTCCATCTTCTGCAGAGCAAGCCAATATGTGTGGGGCCAAGGATGCATTTGTCATTCAGGCCTACTATAAAGAACAAACGATAGGATATAATATGTCACAATCAATGCAAGCCAGTATGGCACCCAAGAGACATGATTTAATCTTCAATAGATATGAGAAAGAAAAGGCAGAAACGGCTGCAGATAAAGGCCCAAACAGAGGAAATCCCATTAATCAAACTGGGGGCTGTTAATAGTTATCTTTAAAGTGCTTGTTCCATATCAGGCATTGGCATTGCATTAGTATTGCGAGAACATCCATTGTTTTAAACAATTTTTTAAACTACCCAGTAATTCTCAAGTTATTGGTTATAGGCAAGGTGGTAAAGTGTTGCACAAAGTGTTGTGTATAGGAGAAGGGCTGCAGCTAAATGGTTGAACACATATTTGGCATGCAAAAAGTCCCAGGTTCAATCCCTGGCCTTTCATATCCTTCAACATTTCTCTGATGAAAATTATTATTATCATTATTATTCTTATTCTTATTATTATTATTATACCTCGCCCATCTGACTCCACTCTGGGCAGCTTCCAACACAATATTAAAATACAGTAATGCATCAAACATTAAAAGCTTCCCTAAACAGGGCTGCCTTCAGATGTCTTCTAAAAGTCTGGTAGTTGTTGTTCTCTTTGACATCTGGTGGGAGGGCGTTCCACAGGGCAGGCACTACTACCGAGAAGGCCCTCTGCCTGGTTCCCAGTAACTTGGCTTCTCGCAAGGGACATCCTAAGGAAAAGTGGGACATTCTGAGATCAAATCAGAAACCCAGATGGCTTCTGTAAATCTGGGACTGTCCCTGGAAGATAGGGACACTTGGAGGGTTTTCCAGGAGAGTCTAGCTGGGATAAAGCAAAATCTTCAGATCAGAAGAAGACTAGATAGGTTCATCTAAAAATAAACACACCTAATCATTAATACACACAAGTGAGATTACACCTCACACTTGTATCTAGGATGTGCTTGTGAATTATAGGGAATGGGCATCCATTTACACCTATCCAGTCTTAGGTTATGAGATTGAACATCAATTTTGCTGAAGATCCAAGATGATGCTTATGTTGTGTAGCTGCAGTTTTACTGGCCACAGTTGGCATTGGGATAATGTAGTTGCCATGCTAAAGAATAGAGGCCCTACCATTTGTAAATGTACATCGTAGGTGGTATGTAGACCCCTGGGGGCCCTTGGCTTGCGTGTACCTTGCAGTTTTCAAGTTCTCCATAATCTGTGAGTACAGCTTCTTTTTTTAAAAAATGTTATTTTTCTGGAATGAATGTATAACCTTACCACTAGCTGAGGCATAACACTGTAGGGATAGATATTTGTGACAGGTGATAAAAAATATTTATTTTAGAGGGAAATTATAAAGTTGGTAAGATAGCTAGCTGAAAAAAGATAACCAGTACAGACCTGAGTTTTCTATGAATCAATGTGAGACAATTTGCCTGAAATTCTGGAAGGATAAAGAAATGAAAACTTACCTGGTAAAGAACCTTTAACTGGGGGGCATGCCCAATCATAAAAAGATGGAAACTGCTATATATTTTGAAAAATTGTCTGTTCCCTACGCATTTGGACACCTCTCAGGATACTGAACCAATTTTTTCATTATAGTTCCTAATATCAAAACAGATTTTCATCTATGTTTGTATACAATTGGATGCCATTTTGAATCAAGACTGGCAGACTGAAGCTTTTAAAATGGCATTGTTTTTAGTTGTGTTTTTTTTTAAGAATTCCTGAGGAACATTGGGTATGAAATACTGCTAGTATTTCAAATATTTTATTTTTACTAATCTATTTTTAATTAATACTGTATTTACTTGACTTTAAGCTGAGGCTCCAATACTTTGGCCACCTCACGAGAAGAGAAGACTCCCTGGAAAAGACCCTGATGTTGGGAAAGGTGGAGGGGATGACAGAGGACGAGATGGTTGGACAGTGTTCTCGAAGCTACCAGCATGAGATTGACCAAACTGCAGGAGGCAGTGGAAGACAGGAGTGCCTGGCGTGCTCTGGTCCATGGGGTCACAAAGAGTCGGACACGACTAAATGACTAAACAACTAAACAAAACAATGCTCACCTTTTTTGGCCAAATTACAATGCGAAAATTAAGGTACACATTAGATTCAATGGCACATTTACATTCATCAGCAAATACTTTTTTGGTTTCAAGGTTTAAAAAATGGAGGTGTACATTAGATTCGATGGCACATTAGACTCTAGTAAATACGGTATTATTGTTTCATTACAGCTGAATAAAACAAAAGCAGAGTGCAATTTGCATTCAATTTCATATAATGGGAATCAAATGCTGCATGAGATCCAGCTTTGTGTATTTCATGGTCAGAGGAATTAAACTCTCTTCATCTTACTTAGTTTTGACTCCTTGTGGAATTGTTTGCCCAGATGTCCCCCCTCCTTAATTCCAGTTCTCTAGCCAAAATAGAAACATGGAATAAACTGCTGATCTGTCATGTCTATAGCATATAAATGGAGCCTAAAACATTCTCACACATCTACTAATCTGCTATTTATCATAGGCACAGCCACAGAAGATAGGGGTAACTAAGACAGACACATTGTCAGCAACTGAAGATATAAATATCTAACAGATTCCATGTACCAGTTTGTTTGCCTGACAGCCTCATAAAATATCTCATGGTTAAACCGTTCTTTGTGCTGCAACAGGAACTGTTCTGCTTATTGTGGACAAATATTGCTGTGATTTATCCGGTAGGGCTGGCGCCTTGGCATATTGCTTTGTTTTGCTAGTAAATCAAAGCTGACCGTATTGGAATACTGATTTGCTGAGAGTACCTTAACAATCTTGGTTTGCTGGGAAATGTGACAAACACACTGCCAACCTATAAGCAATGCATTTATTTGTGCTCAACATTCCATACTCCTTGAAATGTTTTTTTTCTCTCTTCTGCTTTTCCAGAAAGCGGTACAGTGGATGTTTTCCATTTCCTGTAGAAAAATTGAAAAGTCTATTAGGGCTGAAAGCCACTGCAGTACAGTATAGTACAAATTGTTTGGCTTAGACCAAAAAGACCTCTGTTCACTAATCCCTGCTTTGCCATGGTGCTAACTAGGTGATATTGGGCAAGTTGCAAAAAGGGCAGCCTGACCCACACCCTCCAACATTCCTCCCATGAAAACAGGGACATCCTATTCAATAACAATAATAATTTGATTATTTATAGCCTGCCCATCTAACTGGGTTGCCCCAGTCACTCTGGGTGGCTTCCAACATATGAAAAACATAATAAAACAGTAAACATTAAAAAACATCCCTTCCCAGGGCTGCCTTCAGATGTCTTCTAAAGGTTGTATAGTTACTTATCTCTTTGGCTTGGGGGTCACATAACTCCATACCCTGCAATATTTCTCCAATGAAAATAGGGATATTCTCCCATGCCCTCCATTTTGCTGATGAAATTAAGGACGTCCTAAAGAAAAGTGGGACATTCCGGGATCAAATCAGAAACCAGGATGGCTTCTGTAAATCTGGGACTGTCCCTGGAAAATAGGGACACTTGGAAGCGCTGTCAATTTGGACAGAAAATGAATAGCTAGCCATGCATTCAGTGGTTATTTGAATTGCCTCTAGGTTTTGCCCAAGTCTCTGGCAAAAGAGATTTGTGCAGTGAAGCAGGCTTCTGAGCATATAGCCATTGCAGGCCCCAGTGTGAATCTAAATGTACAGATGCTTCTGCATTGAGATCCTCATCTTGAACTAATACCATGTGCCTTTTGAGACAGATAGTCCCTGGAAAATAGGTACACCTTTTCTTGGATAATCAAGCAAGCAAGCATTTTATTGATATGCTGCCTTCCCAAAGTTAAAACCATGCTCAAGGCAGTTTAAAACATATCTTAAAAGTACATATCTATTTTATTATTATTTATTAAATTTATATACCACCCTATACCCATAGATCTCAGGGCAATTCACATTTTAAAATCACAATATAAAAAAACAGAAAACAAAAGCAAAGACAGTCCAATAATACCCAATAATTGTAATTATGTAGTAAGGTAAAGGTAAAGGGACCCCTAACCGTTAAGTCCAGTCGCGTACGACTCTGGGGTTGTGGCGCTCATCTCGCTTTACTGGCCGAGGGAGCAGGCGTTTGTCCACAGACAACTTCTGGGTCATGTGGCCAGCATGACTAAGCTGCTTCTGGTGAGCCAGAGCAGCACACGGAAACACCATTTACCTTCCCACTGGAGCGGTACCTATTTATCTACTTGCACTTTGACATGCTTTCGAACTGCTAGGTTGGCAGGAGCAGGGACCGAGCAATGGGAGCTCACCCCGTCGCAGGGATTCAAACCGCCGACCTTCTGATCAGCAAGCCCTAGGCTCTGTGGTTTAGACCACAGCGCCACCCGTGTCCCTAGTTATGTAGTACTAGTAGGGAGTCAAGAGATAAAAGGAACAACTGGCAAGTTTGGCCTTGGAGTTCAAAACGAAGCAGGGCAAAGGCTAATAGAGTTCTGCCAAGAGAACAAGCTGGTCATCACAAACACTCTTTTCCAACAACACAAGAGACGACTCTACACATGGACATCACCAGATGGGCAGCATCGAAATCAGACAGATTATATTCTCTGCAGCCAAAGACGGAGAAGCTCCATACAGTCAGCAAAAACAAGACCTGGAGCTGATTGTGGCTCAGATCACCAGCTTCTTATAGCAAAATTCAAGCTTAAACTGAAGAAAGTAGGAAAAACCACTGGGCCAGTAAGATACAATCTAAATCAAATCTCTTATGAATAATACAGTGGAAGTGAGGAACAGGTTTAAGGATTTAGATTTGGTGGACAGAGTGCCTGAAGAACTATGGATAGAGGCTCGTAACATTATACAGAAGGCAGCAACAAAAACTATCCCAATGAAAAGGAAATGCAAGAAAGCAAAGTGGCTGTCCAATGAGGCCTTACAAATAGCGGGAGAGAGAAGGCAAGCAAAATGTGAGGTAGATAGTGAAAGATACAGGAAATTGAATGCAGATTTCCAAAAAATAGCAAGGAGAGACAAGAGTGCTTTCTTAAATAAGCAATGCAAAGAAATAGAGGAAAACAGTAGAATGGGAAAAACCAGAGATCTGTTCAAGAAAATTGGAGCTATGAAAGGAACATTTCGTACAAAGATTACCATAATAAAGGACAAAAGTGGTAAGGACCTAACAGAAGCAGAAGACATCAAGAAGAGGTGGCAAGAATACACAGAAGAATTATACCAGAAAGATATGGATGTCTCGTACACCCCAGGTAGTGTGGTTGCTGACCTTGAGACAGACATCCTGGAGAATGAAGTCAAATGGGCCTTAGAAAGCGCTGCTAATACAAGGCCAGTGGAAGTGATTATATTCCAGCTGAACTATTTAAAATTTTAAAAGATGGTGCTGTTAAGGTGCTACACTCAATATGCCAGCAAGTTTGGAAAACTCAGCAGTGGCCAGAGGATTGGAGAAGATCAGTCTACATCCCAGTCCCAAAGAAGGGCAGTGCCAAAGACATAAACAATAAACAAAACAACAAAAAGTACGCAACCAAATTGAGCAACTTCCACATACCTCTAAATAATAAAATACAAAATAAGGATACACACAAAAATAACAGCAACAGCCACACACACATACCCCACAAAACCCCAACCCAAGATTCAGTTCAGCAGCCTCAGCTTTTGTAGCCGGAGTCATCCAGGGTCTAATTCTCTCAGACCAGGCGGGAAAGTCCTGCAAGGCAGCAAGCAGGTCTTCCAGGACTCACAGCCAGGTTAAAATGGTAGTGGAAACTGCAGTAATAACAATTAGCACATTATTACTTTTAATGGAGGAGCAGTCCGTCATGGTAGTCGCCCGAAGTTTGAAATGGCACAGCTTAAGAGACAAGATTTACCACCTCAGCAATAACAAGGCCAGAGTATTTTCCCTTCATCTGCAGCAGAGGACTTTCTTTTTAAAAGTCTGTAACTTGAGTCAAAACTTCCAAATAGATTCCTGACAACTCACATTTTTTATTATATACAGAAAGTGACAGCTTTGCTCAAATCAGGACACAAATCACTCTGATATATCAGTCTAGCAAACGCCTGTGGGAATCTATATTCGGTCGTCACTCTTCCGAGTTTAGGGTTTTTATTTTATTTTAAAAGAAGAGAAGCTTTTTAGGGGCAAAGACAGGCGGCAACAGAGAAGACTTCAGAGCTCAGGTAGAAGTTTTTTGAAGGCACCGCTACCTTAAACAACTGGCCCCTTTTGATAGAGGAGGTGGATTCTTTCATAGTGGAAAGGGCACAGGGAGAGACAACTACAGGGGAGTTCAGCATTCTCCCTTCCCAGCGAAGAGCAGCCTTGTTGAATAGAACTTTCACCACAGTATTTCTAAGAATCTACTGTTTGAAGTGTCAGTGCTGCAGCCTCCGTGGAGCGAGCAGGTCAAAGATGGACAAGAAACCCAGCTGAAAAGGCTGTGGAAGAGTGTGTACAACATTCAGACACCTTGACTGAGAAGCTGCCCTACGAGAAAGGTCAGCTTGAAGAATAAAGGGAACCATAACCATCTGAGAATGGAGAGGGAAGGCAGTTAAAGCCAACTTCACATTTCTCCAGTGCCACCCCATATAGTATCATTGGCACTAGGACAATGTGATGCAATGCAATTATCCTTCCCCCCCCCCCTTTCTTCTTTATTTAAAGGTAAAGGGACCCCTGACCATTAGGTCCAGTCGTGGCCGACTCTGGGGTTGTGGCGCTCACCTCGCTTTATTGGCCAAGGGAGCCGGCGTACAGCTTCCAGGTCATGTGGCCAGCATGACTAAGCCGCTTCTGGCGAACCAGAGCAGTGCACAGAAACGCCATTTACCTTCCCACTGGAGTGGTACCTATTTATCTACTAGCACTTTGACGTGCTTTCGAACTGCTAGCTTGGCAGGAGCAGGGACCGAGCAATGGGAGCTCATCCCGTCATGGGGATTCGAACCGCCGACCTTCTGATCGGCAAGCCCTAGGCTCTGTGGTTTAACCCACAGTGCCACCTGTGTCCCTAAGGCTTCCTTATTTACTTCCCCCTTAATTCTGTTTCTTTATTTCTTTAAAGCATTTGTACATTGCTGTGGAATGAAGGGTGGTGAAGCAAAATAAATACCCTGTTCTTCTGCCACAAATGCTACAAGAGGAGTTTACTGATCAATTAAAAAAACAACATGGTCCCTGACCCTGGTTGTCCAACCTAAAAGACATGGCAAGAGGAAAAACAGAAGGGAAGAAGGGAGGGATGTGAGAAAAGCAAATCCAGGTCTTAATATTATGGCCTTCCAAGAATGGCTTTGCGTGAAACTGCTCCAAACTGATCTGGCTTGGATGCTGCTGTTGTAGCAGAATTCCAACCACAGCTCATGGGGCATAGAACAGTCTGCAAGCATTTTAATAAGCTTGATGGTGGCTGCACTTTATCCTATTCAAGTGCAGTTATGAAAAATTTAAAAAAGGCTTCAGACAAATGCCACTCCTGAATGGTATTTAAAAAATTAAAACAAACAATGCAATACGTAGGCAAGGGCACAAAACATTTTCAAATTGAGAGACAGAAAGGGAGAAGACAGCACTTTGTTAAACCTAGTGGGCTAGGTAAAAATCATTCCTCACACAGCTTACTCTGATTACAAAAAATAAAATGTTTGCTTCCTTTCAAAAATGAGGTAGCAGTGTATATGAATCAAATCGTTCCATTCGGTATATCACACAGTCCAGAGCACTACAACCCTTTTAAGTGACCTTGAAAGTAAATAAGTTAATTCAATGAATGAGAAGAGAGGGTCTTGCTCCTAAAAGAAAGCAAGAAAGCTTTACTGAAATGTTTGTAAGCAAATGGTACCTTCATTACCAACATAAATTCAAAAGCCATCCATTTCCTTGGAGAAAACTATTACCAAGAAAATGGGAGCATGATGAAACACTATCACACCATCATTTCATTTGGGAAATTGTGAGGCAACTGGGATAATGAATTTGAAAAGCAGCAGCTCTCTCTCTCTCTCTCCTAGTGAACTAGTAAAGCAATGATAAATTAAATATGGAAAATACATATTGAAGACAATGCTCTGAAGGGGACTCGCAGAATTAATTCCTTATGGCATACGATTCTGAGGTGTGGTGGGGGCGTTATTGCATTATGCAAGCTTTTCTCTACCACGTGGATACTTGCATATTATTTTAAGTTTGAAAAGGACCATGGAAATCAATAGTATAATTGTATCCTATGGTCCTTGTAGAACAATGCCTGACTGGAACTATCCTCAGCAGAGCACATTACATATCTGATTGCTGCTATATAACTATCATGTAATGAATGTGTGTGTGTGTGTGTGTGTGTGTGTGAGAGAGAGAGAGAGAGAGAGAGAGAGAGAGAGAGAGAGAGAGAGAGAGAATAGTCATTGGATGCACCCACCCCAGTGAATAGATGCAAGGGAACCTGAGTCATTACTGGGCATGGCTGAAAATGGCTGTTTGAAGTGGTGGTGATCCAAATAGTTTTACTTATTTACATACCACCATTTCTCTAAGGAACTCAAGTTGGTGTACATGGCTTTCCACATTTTATTGTCACGATAACCTTGTGAGGTAGGTTAGGCTGGGAGACAGTGACAGGCCAAAAGCTGGATGGGGATTTGAACCCTGGTCTCCCAAGTCTTATTCCAGCACTTGGATCGCTACACCACATCGGCTCTCGCCTTAGTGTAAAACAACTGCAACCTTTTGAACCTCAGTGTTCTAGAGAATTTTGTAAAAAAAATATTTTACAGGTGAACCCACAATGTTACTTCTGCATTCATCATTCAGACACCTGAAAGGAACAAATATAAAATAAAAGTAACTTGTTGAGCCATTTTGCTGATGAAACTGTTAATGAAAGAGATGGTTGTAGCATGCAAAATGCTTCTGAAAAAGGGTTGTTGTTGTTTTGCAGATATGTTTTACCTGAAAACCAGAATGAGCGAACACTCCGTATACCTTTACTATGTTGTTGTTAATGTCTGGAGCCAGTGTGGTGTAGTGGTTAAGAGCGGTAGACTCATAATCTGGGGAACCGGGTTTGCGTCCCCGCTCCTCCACATGCAGCTGCTGAGTGACCTTGGGCTAGTCACACTTCTCTGAAGCCTCTCAGCCCCACTCACCTCACAGAGTGTTTGTTGTGGGAGAGGAAGGGAAAGGAGAATGTTAGCCGTTTTGAGACTCCTTCAGGAAGTGATAAAGCGGGATATCAAATTCAAACTCTTCTTCTTCCTCTTCTTCTGTGATATCTGAATGCTTTCCACATCTAAAACTGATTGCTTGCTTTTATCTTGCAGTGACTCTTCGGGATGACTGTTCTATAGGCAGATTTTTGTTTTCTTCTAAAGAGGGAATATAACCATCTACATATTATCAGTGTACAGGCTGAACAGTATTATAGGGGTACAACAGCAAGCATACTTGCAGTAGTAGTCCTACAGCAACATGATTGTTGAGGCTGTATATCAATAATAGATTTAGCCAGTCACAAAACCCCCACCAGCTTAGCCACTTCAACCTTCCTCATCTCCACCCAGATCTCAGAACAACTAAAACCAAATGGTTTTTGTTTGTTTTTTACAATCCTCTTAAACATTCAAAATGATAATGTAGGCAATGTTTTCAGATACTACTTCTTGTGGGCTATGTGACTCCTTCATATCTTGCATGTGGCTTTGACAAAATACTCTTGTGTCAACAAACAGTGCATAGATCAACAACAGTGAACCCTATCAAGTAGCTTCTGTCTTGTAAAAGAGAGGAGACAATTTCAAGGACATTGAGGGGGCTATATGCCATTTTGACCCTTGCCCTCCTTGGCTGATAAGAGCTGGCTGATGTGGCTTCAGGGGTATGTGAGGAGGTTGTATCACCAGCTCTGAAAGAGGTGGAGGTACATCCCCCTTCTTAAAAAACCCCTCTTCCTGACCCTGAGGTATTGGACAACTATCTCCTAGCAGCCAACATCCCCTTTTGGGGCAGGATTGTAAAAAATGTGGTGGTGGGATAACTTCAGAACTTTAACTTCATAATATGCTTCCTTAGCGACTAAGTCCAGAGAAGTCCCTCACATTAAGGAGTCCGTGACTACTTTTTGTTTGCCTCAATCAAAATCATTGTTATGGGTTTTCATGGAAATACAAGAACAACATATAAATACAATAACTTGTCCAGTTGTACATTCGTATTGAGTTTCGTATGCAGTACACATGCATCACAACAACATCCAGTTTGTCTAGAGTTCACTCAGTTACTAACTAAAAGAGATGTTTACCTTGAGTCATTGCATTAGTCTTCTGTGAGCACCAGTAAGTACAAGGTCATCCTTTTTTTCAGCAGTGTGGAATGTGAATGCCTTGAACTTCGAGTATTTTGACCAGTGCCTATGAGAAGAAAGTTCTTGCTTTTTGGAAGTCTTATCCAAGACCTCTCTTTCTGACTTTAGAAGGTCAGCTAAAAGTAAACAAGCCTACAGTACATCCCTCCCTCCTGTGTTCAGAGCATTTCTATACGCCCATTTCTGGACAAGATACTATGAGCAGAGGAAGCCAGTAAGCTTTGGGGACTTGTAAGCTGCAGTTAAAATGCTCTTGTGCCTTTACTTGTCAGATTGTTCACCAAGTCTTTGATCATCACAGAAGTCCCAAGGGAGATCTCCTTGTGCAAGTTAGACAGCTATAACTAATGATCTTATATATAATGTCACAAGAGACGGTGCCATTTCTTAAGCCATTCTGAGATTCAGCAACTCTGATGTGAAAATGGAAGAGTGAAAGAAGAAAAGTGTTTTCTGCTACCGGGGGAAGGAGGCCAAGCCAACCACATGGCTATTGCATGGTGGCATTGGGCCCATCCCTGATCTAATTGCATAGCTAACCTATGGAATTCATTCCAACAAGAGGCACTGACAGTCACCAACCTGGATGGCTTTAAAAGAGGATCAGACAAATTCATGGAGGATAAAGCTATCAGTGGCTACTAACCTTGATGGGTATGACCTCATCATACTGGGAAAATCATCCTGAAAGAGGAAGTGCCTTCTGCAAGTCTCAAGGGATTCAAAGCTCAAATCTAATTTAATGTGTGTGTGTGTGTGTGTGTGTGTGTGTGTGTGTGTGTGTGGATATAATCTATATAAAATATATAAGGAGACATACATACATATATATATATATATATATATATATATATATAGTGTAATCAAGATTACAAATCTTAGTCCACTTTGCATTGTCTGCCTCTTGGGATGTGTGGGCAACATCGGCTTTCCTCCTGCCTCTTTAGAAAGCCTTAATTAAACTGTAGACCCACCAAAATTTACTTCAGTTCCCCATTTGCACTTTTCTGGCTGCCTGACTCACATGTGCTTCAGGATGCCTGTTACTTTCCCATTGTTTGGTTTATCACACCAGAGTAACCAGGGTGAGACATGAGCTGTTGGAACCCACCCCATGCAGAACTTTTGGCACTAGCCTCTCCTCCTATTGGCCATCCCATCGTGAAAGCAGCTGAGATGAGTAACAAAAGGGTCCCGGGGATTTGCTCACTCTGCTTTGCTGTTACGAGAACAGAGTCACAGCTCAAAGTGCTTTTGTTCAACAGCATCAGTTATGGAGTAAGTTCTGACAGCATTTCAAAGGACTGGGACTGCCAACCATTTTGTTCATGCAGGACCCCTGTGACTTTGAACACTGTGTGATAGACAGCTTTGTCCTTGACTCTGCATTTGTACGATTAGAGTGGAGATTCCTGCTGGGTGCTTTGTTGTGGAGGTCTGAGGCAGAGTACCTGTAAAGTGTTTTGAGAAGACGGGAGTTTGTAATATGTTATTGGCACTAGCTGTTTAGTGGTTGTGTAAAGAACTCTCTTTGTACAAAGAACCCTGTCACCAGATTACAATCACAAAGTTTCCGGGTGTGTGTACTTTACTCTAGGCACAAAGTGAAATTGTATTCTGCTTCATGTCTTCCCATATGAGAAGTGTATTCCCTGCCTTGGATCTATTTACTGCTGGTGGGGTGCCGATATTGGCTGTAGAGTTAGGTCACTTCCAGTCAGTCTGGCCATTGAGCATTCATCGTGCTTTGTTTGCACAAAATGTTCTGGGAAGTAAGACAGTGTTGGCTGTTTATGGAGCATTCATCCTGATTTGCTTGTGGAAGGGTTAGATGATGCTGCACCAAATGTTATCCCACACTTTCTAATGCATTTTCCCATTGCTTCCTATTATCACAAAAACATCTGATTTGGTGGGAGTGAGTTGGTTGTGCAAGAGCTCCCAGGTGAACTTTAACTGTGTAACCTGAAATTTCTGGTATATGATTGACTTCCATCTAAGAATAGTAACAGTCTGGAAGTATCCTTCAACAGGATCTTATCCTCTGTTTTGGCAGTTGGGCTGTGTGGGAAGAAGTGGGGTCAATCATTTGTGGCTCTTCATTGATGATGGGAGTGTTTTTACTTAAGCCATCTCTTTTGAAGAAAAACATTACACCAAACTCTTGAGTATGCAGAAGAGACCTGCTCCTCCCTTCTCTATCCTCCCAGCTATACCTCTTTTGGCACATGCACATGTGGCAACATGCTGGTATGAATCCACTGGCATATCTTTGGGCCTTGCCTCCGCATGGAATGGTCCTTATGCTCACTTAGTGAGCATAAGTTGGGGGTGAGATCCTGTTTTAGATTTTTTAGTTCATCCTTCTTGCAGTTGTTCGGACTTTCATCTTTCTTCTTCCATATTTGGTAACGGTTCTCCTCCTAGCCATAATTAAATTAAGTGCTAATTCTCTGATGTTCTGCCACAATCTTTTTCATAAATTGCAATAAAACTATCAAAGGATTGGTTGACAGACTGTTATTTCCTTAATCATCATGATTATGACTTCATAAATTTTCTTTAAATACCTTATAGTGTGTGTGTGTGTGTGTGTGTGTGTGTGTGTGTGTGTACTTTCATCTATCTATAATCAGTACTGCCCCTCCCCGCTTTAAAAGAGGCCAAGTTAGGCAGCTGCTATTTCCTACACTGCCCTGGGAAAAATACTATGTGCAGAGCATTGTGGGAAAATTTCAGTGCAAGTTGGCTCCTAGGCCCAGCTGTTTGGTGCTTTTATAGCTACCTACCTGTCATGAGGGCTGACAGGAAAGTGCCGGCCCCTTGCAAGTCAGGGAAAGGCCGGAAGCTTGAAATGCAATTGACTTTTATTCACAGAAAGTAACACAGCGAGGTCTTCCAGGCTTGACTCCTTCAGCTTGAGACATTGCTGGAAACTGAGCTCTGGCCCCACCTTTCCTCTCTAGCCTCTCACTCTGGAGCCTTCCCCAATGGACAGAGAATGTGACGTGGGGTGAGCTCTTCCTCTGGGTCTGTCTGGCCCATGTAGGACTCTCCTAGAGAGGGTGTGAGTGGAGGAGACTGTCCTGCTGCATGATAGCAGGAGTACCCTGATTCCTTCCTGTCTGAATCTGCGCTCATACTGAAATGCTCAGCCTCCAGTCCTGTCCTGGAAGGGCCTTCTTCTTTGACACCCCCCCCCAATCGCTCCAAACTTCTGCTTCCAGCACCTCCCAGCTCATCCCTCTCCTAGCCTCCTCCCCATTGTCCCACCACCAGGACCCAGGGTCTAAGTCCTCATCTTCCTTGTCCTCCCTGAGGGGTTCTTGGGCGGGAGGCTCTCACTCCTCTTCCTCATCCAGCCAATCCCAGATACTACCACTCCTGCCACCATTCCCCACTGGTACCTGCCCCCCGCCCCCCAGGTAAGCCACCAGCATAGGAACAGGCCTACCTCCCTTCTATTAGCATTTCACAAAAACAATAGTACAATAGAAAAGCGGCAATTTCACCTACCTATTACTTCACAATCCCAACAGCAATTAGCCTTCAGCAGCACCAGGAGTTCCTCCAGGAGTCTTTCCCTTACCTATTTCTGGAAGATGAGCTGTCTTACTTTAGCTTGCTGCTGCCTACAAAAGCCATACAAAAGTAACGCAATCATGAGTGGTTTGGTTTACTGCCATGATCTCATCTAAAAGCTTGCTCATCAGGGCTGGAAGTGGGAGAGAGCTGCAATGCTTGCTTCCCAGGAGCTGCTTACCAAAGGTGGGTCCTGCTTTCTCCCATATTGAGAGCACTGGCACCAATAGGAAGGCTAAGGCCACATTACCCAGTACATTTAAAGCACTGTGGCCACTTTAAATAGCCCCCAGAGCTACAATCCCCAGAGTTCCCTATGAAGAGGGGTTGAATGTTAAACCACTCAGCTAACTGTGGGAGAGGAATAGGAGTCTCCTAACAGCTCTCAGCAAACTCTTAACTAGCTCTCAGAATTTTGTGGTAGGAGCTATGAATGTTCAAAGTGGTGTGATTCCGCATTAAATGTATCATGCAAATGTGGCCTAAGAATAGTCTGCATTGCATTGTGATTAGAGAGTTAGACTAGGAGCAGGAAGACTTGAACAGTCATCACTTTGCCATGAAAAATGCCAGGTGAACTTGTGCCCATCAGAAATATCTCTCAGCCCAACATGCATGTTGTGAGGATAAAATGGAGGCAGAAAGACTAACATGAGTCAATAGATTCATGTAGCAGAAAAAAAAAGAAGCTAATGCTATTCTTGACTGCGTCAACAGAAGTGTCCCAATCAAGGAAAGCCATCTTGTCTTAAGATGGTGCAAGCTTGTTTTGTTTTTCCGCTGCTCTGGAGGGTAGGACTTAAACCAAAGGCTTCAAGTTAGAAGAAAGGAGATTCCAACTAAGCTTCAGGAAGAACTTTCTGACGGTGAGAACTGTTCGACTCCCTCAGGAGGTTGTGGATTCTCCTTCACTGGAGTTTTCTAAGCAGAGGTTGGGTGGCCATCTGCCATGGATGTTTTTGTTGAGATCCCTGCATTGCAGGATATTGGACTGGATCACCCTTGGGCTCCCTTTCAACTCTACAATTCTATGATTCTATGTGAAAAGAAGCACATACCTGCTACTGTCATATCTGGCTTGGTCCTCAGAGATAGCCCCTAATTTCACACTTGCGGGTTTCAGCGTTAACAGCACATTCTGAAGCAATCGAGGAACTTCACATCTCACCTAGTTTTATGCTGCAGGCTCACAGTGCAAGCACATGATTTATTGCGTTAGACTCAACAGATTCTATTAAAACTAAATCAGAGATTAATACGGCAAAAAAAAACCAGAAAAGAAACTGTGTATCTCGCTAAGGCTAGCGCTACTTTATTTGAAGCCCCAGACACCGCAAAATGTACTAAGACTTAGTTCATTAACCCCTTTACAGATATATGAGATAGAGATACACACATCTGAAGCTGACTCATTTGCCTTGATCCAAATCTATGTGAATACAGCAGCTGGGGAAGCAGATATATGAATGATGAGCAAGGAGGAGAGTAGTGGATGCGACTGGATTTAGACTATCCTAGAAACCTGTTTGTCACTATACAGAGTATCTAACTAGGGGCAGATCTACACTCTTGGTTTTTAACATTAAGGAAGGGTTAAGGAGTGGTTTTCATAACGTAGATGGACACATGACGTCCTACTTTTTGTGTTCATAATGTGTGTTTTTTTTAAAAAAATAATATTTATTACTTTTAAACACTACAAAAAAGGAAAGAAAAAAGAAAAAAGGAAAAAAAGACAATACAATACAATATAAAAACATTACACAACACTAACACAATAAGCTAAACAAAACAAAACAAAAACAATTTAACACACATCATACAATTTCAATGTCATATCTTTCATTTACTTGTTTCAACGACCTCCTCGCACCTCCCTTTTTGTATTCCACTTCTGCTAATTGTTTCAGCAATTCCTTTCCATCTTTCTCTGTTTTCTGTCCTATATTTATCTTAACATATTCTAACCTTATTTTTCCCTAATACTCTAATAATCTATCTATACTTAATTCCTTATAACATTTCTACTAAAGCCATATAACTTCATTCCAACATTTTCCCAACATTGGTCAATTTTACAATATTTCTATAAATAGTCTTTAAACTTTTTCAAATCTTCTTCCACCGTCTCTTCTCCCTGGTCTCGGATTCTGCCAGTCATTTCCGCCAATTCCATATAGTTCATCAACCTGGTAATCTTCTGTCCGATGCTCTTAACTCTTTTCCAAGTCCCTTCTGCAAGTCTTCTTCGTATTTATAGATGCACTTTACTTTGTCTTCTACTGATCGAAATACTTCCCTGACTTCTGCAGACAGCAAGGAGGTTAGACCTGTTGACTCGCAACGGGACGACGACGAGGAATGAGGCCAGGAAGAGGCTGGCGCTGCAGCAAAAGGCTGCTGAACACGCCCCCTCCGTGGCACCTGGTTGGATGGCCACAGGGGGGGGGCGTGAGCGCCAGCCAGGTGAGCTGGAGGCAGGGGGCAAATGCCCCCTGCTGGGCGGTGCTCAGGCTCCCGCCCACAACCACTCCCCTCTCTTTCAGGGAGGAGAGTCTTTCCCCCAGATCAGCTCTTGTAACAGTTTCCAAAGCTTCCTCTAGAGGGAAACAGTTTCTATTTGTATTATTCCTTTTAGACACAGTTCAAACAATAAAGTTAGTTTCAATTTTCAGTTACTTTTACTCCTTTTTAAACGCAGACGGAGACATTGGAAACAATGTATTTCTCTTATTTAACTAACTGTCAGTGAACGTTCTAGTCACGGTCAATGAGCATTCCAAAAGACGTCAGTCTTACTAGCAGCCCGTTTCCAGGTTCAGAGCGGTGGTATTTTAACTTCCTTCACTCTCTCCTGCAAGCATATACAATCCAAAACTTCCCCCCTCTTCTCCTGCTTCCAAGGGGGATTTAATATTTTTTACTGATGGAAATTTAGTCCTTCACAGTAGGTTTTCCAAGACTTTAGCTTGCAGCCTCTTTGCTTCAGTCTATTTACAAAAGGGGAAGGCGGACTTCCTGTTTTGAACCTCCCCGTTTTGGTGCCAAATTAAGACGTTTAAAAATCCAATTCTTCACTCTACTCACGGGTAGTTGCTTTAAGATCAAATTGTCCACAGGAAAAAGTCAGCGCTCTCCGGCAACAGCTAAGCGGCTTCGCTCCATGGAAAAAGCAATCAATTCGAAGCACCGTGCCACTCACCCCACGTTGCTCCAGATCCCCAAAACTGGGTTTCCCCGTGAGTAGGGGAGGCGCAAAAGGTGCCAGCCGAATCCCACGTTCACAGGCTTCACCCACCTGTGATTTTTAGTGGGTCTCCACCTTCGCCGTGGCGGCCAGACCCAGATTTCCACGAAGCAAATTCCTCCCGATCAGAGGAATTCCCCCATTACCGGAAGTCCCTATAATGTGTTATTACCTTGTCTTTTTAAATCAATTTTTAATCATTTTATGCTGCTATATTGGTGAAACACTGCTCATATGTCCCTATACCTTTTACCTTTTACCGTTTTACCTTTTTTCACTGCATTCAAACTCTGGTCCCCCCTCCAATGGTATTGGAGGGGTGGTGTTGAGTTTCTCCTCCCACCCTTTGCTTCTTTTGTCCTTGGGAGGGAGGGAGAATTAAAATGCGACATCAGAGCGACCAGCAGGGAAAGAAACAGCATTTTGGAAAATAGTGTGGCTGGGTATTACTTACATTTGACAGAAAAGAATAAGGTAAAAAAAAAACATGAACAAGTATGCCCTGTGACATTTTAGAACGTTTTATATCGTTTGAAACATTTAATATCGTTTTAATAGGGGAAAAATAACGTTAAACAGCTCAGTGTAGATCCAGCCTAGGGTTTCATATATGCAGCCCTAGTTTCAAGATCATGCTGCTGTATTCTGCAGTTTTGAAAGCCATGCTCACTTACATTTCCCCTGCTGAGTTTTACTGTTTTACTATTTATAATCGTAGCATTGAAGATTGGTTGCTGTTTAAGTGACAATATCCCTTTGCAATCATTAGCTGGTTGATTTTCTGTCGCTTCCGTCAGTTCAAAATCAGCCAATTATTTCTTTTTAAGAAATAAAGAGATATTTATGGACTCTGAGCCTCCCAAGTATCCTCTTGTGGTATCCTGCTGTGTGACAGCTCTATAGATTTTTAAATAGTCTAATAATTATATCTCATTGTTTAGGTTAATTTATGAGTAAACTGATCCTGGCATAGGTAGTTGAACTCCCATCTGACTACAGCCTTAAAAGAACATGTTCAAGATGATTAAAGTGCAATCGACCCTTAACAGGCATAGAATATGGGCTGCCACCGAGATATGAAATTCAGCCAAAAAGATTAAAGGCAAAATGTTTTATTTCTATCCAGTCTGGTCTATTTGAATTAACCATATTGAGCATAATTCTAATGTAACCAATGGCTGAAACCTCAAGATGCCTGCACACTATCAAGAACTGTGCACGAACAGTTATTGTGCATAGAAGGTGCAGGAGGCTGGCACAGTAGGAAGTCGATCACAGTGACAATGTGGTTTAGTGGATAGAGTATTGGACAATGACCTGGAAGACCAGGTTCAAATCTTGCCTCAATGGATGAGCTTGGGGCAAGCACTGTCTCTCCACTTAATCTACTTCACAGGGCTGTTGTGCGGATAAAATTGAGAGGGGGAAAAGTATGAATTTATTTGTTACATAAATAAATCCTGTATACCTGAAGGAGCGTCTCCACCCCCATCGTTCAGCCCGGACACTGAGATCCAGCACCGAGGGCCTTCTGGCAGTTCCCTCATTGCGAGAAGTGAGGTTACAGGGAACCAGACAGAGGGCCTTCTCGGTAGTGGCGCCCGCCCTGTGGAATGCCCTCCCTTCAGATGTGAAGGAATTAAGCAGCTATCTTCTTTTTAAAAGACATCTGAAGGTAGCCCTGTTTAGGGAAGTTTTTAATATTTAATGCTGTATTGTTTTTAACACTTGATTGGAAGCCGCCCAGAGTGGCTGGGGAAACTCAGCCAGATGGTTGGGGTATAAATAATAAATTATTATTATTATTATTATTATTATTATTATTATTATTATATGCATAGGTGCAGTAAGCACATAGCCTGTCAATTCTGAGATCAGAGGTAAATGTGGGGAGCTAAGTGCTATTTTTCTAGAAAAAGAGTTCCGGCTGAAAAACAGCCCTGCCTTCTGAATGCAACCATTTTTGTTAAGTGTGCTCTCCTTATTTATAATACAATAAAAGTGCACAGAGAACAACATATATAAACTTGTTAAAGCCTTTTCTTAAATCTGGAGAAAGCTCTCTGAACAGTTGATGAATATCTCACACACAGTAAATATTTTGTCATTATGCATTCATGTGGTATCAATTATAACAGAACTAATTAGAAAGGATGCAGATTTCGTATGCTCTGAGTGTGTATTATTCTAGTCCACGTTCTCATAATGTTATATTTGTTTTGCAGCTAAGATGCATGGGCAATGATGATAGCATCTCACTACGGTGAAGATGGGGCAATTTCATGGCTTGCAATCTTAACAATGCATCATAAAAGGTACAAAACAGAGGAACAAAACAGTTAATTTTGCTGTTTTTAAAAAATAGAATTCCAAACAGGCAGCATCAGATGAAAAGCTGGTCCCAAGAACAGAAATAAAATAAGGCACTGGAAAATAGCAAATGAATTCTGCCAAATTAGAGATGTCAGTGATAAGAAATACCTCCATCGCAAGCTGTGTTGAAAGTCTCTCTCCCTCCCTCCCTCACAATCATCTCAGATAAATACATTGTCACGAAAGCTTCCATTTTTGAAAACAAAATAGGACCACACTTTTAAGGATAAGCAAGATAACAAGTGATTGGCCCTTGCATATTTGGTTTTTGCTTATTAAATAACATTTGCAGCGTCAGTCACTTTTAATTCCCCCTCCCCACACTTTGAACAACAGGTACCCATGTCACGCCAAACACCATCTTTGAAAGTCTCCACCTTTCCAAAATAGATTTGCCATGTTGCAGTTTGAGATCCACAAGCCTAAAGACCCTTGATGATGAACAATTAATTGTGTGATTCTTCAGATCTGACCTACCTTTGATCTGACCTATGCACCTTGAGAAAGAAAGGATTGTTTTAACACGGGCCACATATTAAAATTAGAGCTAAGGTGAAAGTTCATTTCAGAATTGTTTTGGGTTTAAGTATGGAGGCTCAGGGACTCATGAATTTTTCATAAAACTACACCCCACCTCATTTTCGTTGTTGATGCTGCTGCATGCTTTGTGGTCCTATTGCTTGTGGTAATTGAACTACCACCTGGTCTTATAGGTCTCATTTTTATTAAGGCCATTTAGGGCAATGAAGCCAAATCAGAGTGAGGGCAATGCCTTCAGCTCTTACTATGGGTATACATAAAAGTATAGAGAGCAAATAAGAAAGAAAGCACCCAGCAGCTGAGAGTGCATACCCTCGAACATTCCTCAGATGAAAATAGGGACATTTGCATGTTCAGACTCAGAAACTTCCCCCCTAAATAAATTCACACGTCTCAAATTTTGTTTTGGTTTTTGGCAGAATTTAGGCCACAACTTTATTGATTACAGTAAGTGACTGGTTGCATAGGCTCTGGTTCAACTAGCTCCCTGCCATGCAAGTAGCGCTGACCCAGGGCACCAGCATAGGTCAGCCTAGGGTGGACACCTGGATAAGCGGAAAGCCGGGAGCAGACTATCTCTGCCATCCAAATGCCCCTCTGGACTCAGGCACGGGCACAACCCCCTCACAGGGGTTGACCAAACCATCGAGTCCCTGGATTCCTTTAATGGAATACCCTTCACATAAGGATGGCGAGAGCGTTCTCCCACCCCTATCACCTGAACCAGAGCCTATCCACAACCTTACAAGTTGTGACGATTTGCTATGCGGCAGGCGAAACCCAAATGGCAACAACCAATCAGCCAAGTGGGGAAAATTTCTGCTGTGCCCCTGTCCCAATGACAGACGACACACGACGATATAGCAAGGTCAAGCGCAAAGCCCTAAAAGTAGGGAGAGGTGGGTGGGTCTCCCGAATGCATGCGCCGAAAGAGGAAGCTCTGGGTCACATGCATGGGCATATATATGTCCCTCGAACCATTTGGACTGCGTTCCATTGGCCAGATTGCACCCAGCTTTGAGTGACCTACCAATCGGGTGTTGTGGCCGACCAATTGTACCCACCCACAACACAGGGTGTCAGTTTTCCAGCTCTCACCGCAATACGTGCCCTCTTGAAGGGAGGACCCGATTTCTCACTCCCCACCAACTGAGCCTCCTCGACCCTGCCAATTTCCTCCCTCCCCCTTCACCGCAGAGCATTTCCTATCAGAAGAAGGGCGAGTGACTCCACCATGACACCAATGGGACACAGCACAAAGGAAAACATACACCAATAAATAATTGTTAGAGAGGGGCAAGATCAGACCCTGATGCAGAAATCATCTTTTTTAAAAAAAATTCAAGACTCCTTGCGCTCTGCTCGGCTTCCCTTTCTTCCCGCCCAGGGCAGCCCTGCCCTCTGCCTGCCCCTCGGAGCCGGCATATCGCACAAGGTTGGGCCTCGGTGGTGGCAGCCCCTCTTCCTCCTCTCCCACTTTTTAGCAGCTGCTACAAGCTGCCCCAGGGAGGCGGCTGGCAGCAGCAGCCACAGAGAGGCAACAGGATGCTCCCTCACTGCCGCTGCCATCGCTCGGGACAAGCACCAGCTCATCCTCCTCCTCAGGCTCAGCAGTGGCAGCACCGGCAGGGAAAATAAGGGCATTCCATGATTAAATCAGAGCCCGGGATGGCTTTTGTAATTCTGGGACCATTCTTGGAAAATCAGGACACTTCGAGGGTATGTACTTGCCTCCTGATTTCACAGCCTGCAAACAGATGTGGCAATGTTGGGCAAGGGCTTTTATGCTCTGCAGCACCTAAAATGTTGCCCCAATTGAGGCCACTTATTTTTTCGTCATCAGAGTTTTATTCTTGCCCTCTCATTTTCCAAAGAGAGTGAGGGAGAGTTAAAAGCAGTGCTTTTTTCTGGGGGTACGCAGGGGTATGCATACCATTAAATATTTTGTGAATCTAAGTTTGGCCTTATTGAGGGGCAGTAGTTCAATATGAGTAGGAAAATGAGAGTACCCCATAAACATTTTTTTAAAGAAAAAAAAGCACTGGTTAGAAGTCATGTCTTAGCCCTTTGCTCATGAAGCCATTTTTCAAAAGTTGTATCAACCAGCTAGCCATAATCTATATAGCCTCACTGCCAGCTTCTCTAGGGCAAATGATAATTCTGACACTAAAGTCATGTATCACTTTTACAATATTTAAGGGTTTATTAGCTTGGGAATGCTCATAGGTACAGTAAGTGAATGAGAGGCAAAAGTCGTGAACTCAGTCTCTTAAGTCTTGTCATTAACACTCTTGTCCTTAAGAATATTTAACATTTATTAACATTCTAAAGTTGTTAGAAAAAAAATATGTTTAAATGAAAAGGAATGTGCTTCATTACTGAGATCTCCTGATACATGGAGCTTTTGCTCCTTCATGAAAACTGTGTTATTTCTTTCTCATCCCCTCTGCTAAGGTTCTACTGTTGCTTTGCATCTTGCAACCATAAGGTGCAACCTGTGTCTTTACTGGGGTTCCTTTGTATGGCTTGTTGAAGGCACCTTAATAACTCTAGCACATGAGAAATGTCCACGAGAAGCTTTTCTGAAAGATGGTGTGACAAAAGTCTGGTTAGCTCTATCCATTTTTCATGCACTGATTTAAAGGGATGACAGGGTTCTCCTTTGCATTTTGAATATCAAGGCTTCCTCAGTCAAAAGAAGCATTAACTGAAATCTTGATCAGCTCTGGGCTGATGGAAAACTTCCACTGAAATGGAAGATGAGTTTGTTAATGAATCATTGGCTAAGAGGGAAAAGATAAGATCAGAGGTACCTGTTACTGGACTGTACCAAATAGGATTTAAAGTTGAGGTGTGCGGCATGACGGAATCTAATGTAAATAATAATGAATCTCTACAATCTAAATCTAGCATGTCAAGGAGAAAGCAAGCAACAACATGCTAGTTTCGTGGCTGCAGGGAATTATGACTTCTTTTTTTAAATGTGAGGAGGTATTAGGATTGCCAGGTTTTAAACAAGAGAAAATGCATATGCTTGTGAGTCGCTCAGTGCTGCAAAGGATGGGGAACACAGCATTTTTTCCACCTACCCCTTTCCTCAACCTTTTCACATGCCATGAGCAGCAGAACCCCAGGTGTGTCCCATGTACGGCAGGGCAAGGGGAGCCTTAGCTGCAAGGAGGGGGGACCGGGAAAGGAATGGTGGAAGAAGCCACCATTGCTTTGCTTCCCATTATACAGTGGTACCCTGGTTCTCAAACTTAATCTGTTCCGGAAGTCCGTTCTAAAACCAAAGTGTTCTAAAACCAAAGTGTGCTTTCCCATAGAAGGCAGGCATGTTTGGATGCTCCCTGTCACAGGGATGGAGAACCTGTGGCCCTCTAGGTGATGTTAGACTCCCATTCCCATCAGCCCCAGCCAGCATACCCAGAGATGATGGGTATCCTAGCACCATAATGTCTGAAAAGCCACACTTTTCTCATTGCTTCTGTAGGAAGCTTATAAACATGCCTCCCTACCTATGTGCCTGAAGTGGTATCACTCAGTAACTGATACATCATAGGTTTGTTGATCATGTAGTTTGGCTCTATGTCTTGAGTAACTTTGTTTATAAGAATTCTTCTGATGGAATCAAACTTTCCATAGGATTAAATCTGGGCTTCTGTGACAGCCATCTTGAAACTTGGAAAAGGCCAGTTGTAATTCTCAGGTGAAGCTGCACAAGTGTACAGTTGGAGAGTCAGGTTCAAAAATCACATTGCTTTTCTGTTATCCATAATGTAACTTGTCTTGCTCTCTAGTTAGTTCTTCTTGCCTGTCTCCTCCGGTGCTCATCCTTGATTTTATGTGCAAGTCTCAAATGAAATGGAAGGGACATTTCTGCTTATTGGAAAGGTGAAAAAAACTTGTGGTGGCATTTTAGTTATCCCATTTAAGGAAAAACCTTTAGGACATCCTCCACACACTTGGCAGATCAATGCAAATTGACAGCAGAGCATCAGAAAGCTGTAGAAGTGTAATTGAAAATTGCAGCTCTCGCATGTTTAAATTCCTTCAGGCATTTCATGGCTACCTCCATCAAATTACACCATCACACAGTTTTCAGTATTAAATCTTCCTCTCACCCCCACAAACCAAACCCTAGACGTACAAAAATGGAAAGTTCAAACACTCCCATATTTTATTAAATTGTGATGCTTCTGCAGACCTAATTTCTTCCAGTGAACAAATGGAAAATAAAATGTTGACTTATCAGCAGTAAAACGTGCCCTGCTCTGAACAACCAGTTTTAAACAGAGGAAAGACAATTGCAGAACACCCCAGTTTTCTCAAGGGCTTTTCAAATGTGTATATAAATAGACTGAAATCAGGAGGGAAAGAAATCTTATGTTGCTGTTGCTATTGTATTTTATGCAGAATATTTATTTTGATGCCAAAGAGGATTTTCTGTTTAGTTGTTAATTTTGTCATAGAACATGGAAATTCTCTGGTATTTTATTTCATATTTTTACTTCAGATGTCTTGATATCTGTTGTAAACATTGAATATTTGTTTAAATAAAGCAGGGTATAAATTTCCAACTAAATAAATAAAGCATTGCTCTGGTTGAAGCATAGGTGAATGAGCTGGCTGTAAATTATGCTTAATTATGCTGTCAGTTTTTGTTTTCTTTGTTTTGTTTTTGGTAGACCCGATGTTTGCTTTGCAACAAACGGTTGGCTAGGGACTAGCTGCGTTATGGGCATGGCCTTGGGGAATGATTAAGAATGAGGTTTGATTTACTGTATTTGCTTTTTATTAGTAACATTTTTTGATGTCTAAGAATGGTAGGTATGTGTGTGAGCTGGGCTGGGCTGGAAGGAGGCAGTAGGCAGAAGCCTGGGAGGGCATGATGATTTCTGTTGGGATCCAAGGCTGTGACTGTGCAAAAGGCAATACCTTCTGGGGTGTTAATGCTGTGAGCCCATCCCCGTGACAGAGTGAGCCCCCGTTGCTCTGTCCCAGCTCCTGCCAACCTAGCAGTTCAAAAGCACACCAGTGCAAGTAGATAAATAGGTACCGCTGTGGCGGGAAGGTAAATGGTGTTTCTGTGTGCTCTGGCACTCGTCATGGTCCTCCGTGCGCCAGTAGCGTTTTATTCATGCTGGCCACATGACCCGGAAAACTGTCTGAGGACAAATGCCAGCTCCCTCAGCCTGAAAGCGAGATGATGGATTCTTTGTCTTGCACCACGATGACTGAATAAAACCATGAAAACAAACTTTCTTGCTTCTTCCTTGCTCCTTGTTGCTACCGGGGGAGGAGAGAATCCCCCACAAGCCTGACTTTGGGGTGGTGTGCAACAATATTAATGGGTGAGGTACAGTGGGCAGATTTTGGCTGTTGTCTAGAAGTACACACGGATACAGTCTTATGGATAGATTCTAGTGGCATTTTTGAAATAGCTTCTTCAATGCCTGAGTCATCTTTCATATGATTAATAGCATATGTGCTTATTTTAAAATTAAGGCATTTGTTTATATATGTATATATATAATCACTCACCACATATTTGATAGTGATGAATTGCTGAGTTCAGTGACAAATTGCAGAGCCACACGAAGAATGGCAGAGCTGTGTGATAAACAGTATTCATTGTGTGCCCCTGCCTGCCTCAGCTGCACTTGCCCTATAAAAATATCCTTGCCAAGACAGACCTTCATTCTAACTTCCTGGTGCCCAAAGTCTTTTTTCCGATGCAAGCTCCATTAGCATGCATTAAGCGTGGGCTTGCCCAATTTGCTGAGAATCACAATGAGGACTTCAAAGCTCAGAACTGCAGCAAACATCTGCCATAATTTAGATTTAATTTATAATTGTAACATCAAACTGATACGTGTCTGAAGTTACCAAGCCCACGTCTCTTCTAGATTAAGAAGTTTCTTTTTTTAAAAAATTAAAATGTTAAACATTATAAACAACATAAATAAATGCACAATATTTTAGTTTAGTGTTGTATTATAAATTACATATCATTGGTGGGTGGGTGGGTGTAAATAGCTTTATAGACTAATTCTTTCCAATGGTCCTTAGCTGTTGAAGTGCATAGTCTCTCCTGCCAGATGCCAAGAGGCATCAGAATGGCTCAGTTTCGTCCTAGCACTAGAGCATCTTTGAAAACCATTACTGTAAGAGAGTTAACGGCTGCTTAAAAGCAAGTGGTGCATAAGTGCATGTCTCCTATTAAAAGACAAATTCAAGGAAGATAAAGCTATCAAGGGCTGCTAGTTGTGATGGGCAAAGGGAACAACAGCAAGAGATGACTATTGTCTTCACATACAGCTTGTGGATTTCTGGTTGGTCACTGGGGGATATGCTATAAATTGCTTGAATATTTCAATATGAAATAAGAATGGATGAATCTTTCAGGTTTTGGTTCTCTCAGTTTCTCATTTTCCAACTTCATGTTTAATTTCTCCTATCCTCTGCATCAGCAAATTTTTCTTTTAAGAGTCCACATTTCCATGCATATTTCTCTTTCCAAGCCTCTTTATGCATAATTTTGCTCAATATACACATGTTTGCAAGCAATTTCTTCAATGTAATGCAGTTTTTTGTGTTATTTTCACCAATCTATGTATTGTGCTACATACCTTTGGCTTTCGGCTGGTAACAAAACACAAAATTTGGAAAAGGAAGCTGGGTTTCACTTCACTTATTGGTTGCAGGTAGTGCCAGTTAGATAGACTCACATTAAAATGCAAACTGAACAAGTTTATCCCCTTCCACCCCAAATATCAAATAAACACAGACGATTTATTGAAAACAGAAGAAACATATTACTCGATCAGACAAACAGAAGTCATCTTAAAGCTCTTTCACTCAAGTGATGGAGTTTAAAAATGAATTGTTTCACTAAACATAGTGTTGCCAAACTTTTGTGAAAGCCTTAATGCATCTATAAAGTGGTTTGGGGGGAAAGAAAACCCTCTAAGTAGAAGGTCTTGTAACCAATAGCTTGTATTTATTTAGTACTGAAATACTCAAGATGTTGTTTACCATAATATTGTTTTTACTTCTTGCCTGCTGTGGGAAGCAGGAAGATGGACTAGATGCAGAGCTTTGTTTCAGCTGCAATTTACCAGAACTTAGTTCCTGCACCTCTCAGGTGGGCGCCATTGCCATTATAAGGGAACAAGGGAGGTGTTCATAGTGAGTTTTGGCACCTTTTTTCTAGCACTGACTAAATGGACCACTAAATCTTTTCATGTTCTCTGTGTTGCTTCCCCTAAGAAAGGGCATCTTCATTGCTCCTTAATCGCAATGTTTCCTTCCTTTAACAGCAACAAAACTTTGGGGCGAATCAAGATATCGACTCACTTAATCTTCTCTTGGCGTCAGAGAATTTTCTTTTCTGGTGATAGCACATTTCATATATCTGTGCCTTCAGAGACAGAAATTGCTGCCCCCTGCTTTTCAGTTGTTTTCAGAGGCTCAGTAAAGTTGGCTTTTTTGTTTTTGTATTGTTCCTTCCTTTGTTGCATTCAGTAGAATCTGTTGTAGGTGTTTTGGTCATGTGCTCAATTATTTGCATGTAAATTGTAGTGGTTTTAGCATGAATTGTATTAAAATCTGACTTTTCTCCAAGGAGCTCAAGGCAACATACTCACAGGGACTCTGTGAGGTGAGTTAGGCTGAGAAACAGTTACAGGCCCATCTAGTAAACTGAGCTAGATTTGGACTTCCTAGCAGATGCCCAACATTAACACTACATCACACAAGCTAGAAACAGAATAAAGACTTTAAACTGTGGACATAGCCTCAGTATCTAAATTGTGATGAAGTATAGATGGTCAGTCTGTTTCAGACTCATTCTAAAGGATGAGGTTCACTGTCTTATGAATCCAGCTCTGGCATTAGAGACTCAACTTACAACATGTAAGCAAACACTGAACAAAGCCTAATGTTGTTATTTAAGCATCTATGCAACCGGTAGGCTTGACGAAAGCCATTCATCTTAGTATAATAAAACAACAGGTTTTGCTCCAATTTCTTCTAATTTTCTGTTTGTTCATAGTGTAGACACACAGAGACCTACATTAGATCAGCTTTAGATGGGGGATGTAAACTTCGCTCAGTGGTTTCCTCCATTCGGGACACTGGAGGATGTTCCAGGCATTTCCTGGCTAGCAGGGATGCCAACTTTAATAAAATATGGGTGGTGGTGGCAGGTAAGCCCCACCCCACCTAATTGATGACATGATATGAGGCACACACAACATTTGCATAGCAAACTTGGGGAGAGGCCAATATTTTATTTTACAATATTATTTATTATATATTATTTTACAATATTTTATTGTGGAACCAAAGACCCTTTAGGAGTTGGCTTCTATACTGGTTAGTCTGAGCAATCAAACAGAAATCTCTAGAGCAAAAGGTAGACATGGCCAGGCCTGGCTGGCAGATTTGAACACTATTCATAACACCATTAATAAAGAAATCCTTACTGCAGCACCTCACACTCAGCATACTAGCTGAATTTTGATAACAGGGATGGAGAAAGGTATCAGTGTAGGAACTGGCAGTCATATTCATAGCGAGATGATTTGCTTTGAGTTTAATAAAATGTTTAACAACGAGTGATCAACACTGTTTGACAGTGAAATCCATTCTGTTATGGAGTCGAAGGTAATGTTAGTTCACAGAGAATGAATACTGACTGAATTATATTAGCTAAATGGGAAAAGATGATCCCAATATATTAGTGTCAAAAACAATCACGTTAGAAAATGAGTGACTGTGGCTGGGCTGAGCAAATTTGCTCAGCCTATCACCCGTCAGAGAGCTCAGCTTTGATGAGCGGTTTTACCCTTCCAGGCCAAGCTGTGGGGGCTAGGCTCCACTGGACTACTGATGGATCGTGGGTAATAAACATGGCCTGAAAACTAATGCTAGGAGGCTGCAAGATTAATGTATATTTCAGGATGTTGTTTGCCTTTATATGTGATGTTTTCATATATTCTTGAAGGAGAGGTGTGTGTGGAAGCCAGAACAGAGGGAAAGCAGGAAAGCCAAGCACTTCACTGGTGGAGCTGGTTCTTCTGTGAAGCCAGTTCCACCAGGGCGTCTCTTCAGGTCTTGTTCCACAATGGCTGCAGCAAGGGAAAGAAAGAAAGCATGGTTGGCAGCTGAGAGTCCAGAATGCATTTGGTTTCTATCCATGAACTGTATCCATTCTAACTGGTTGTTATATGAACTTTGTAACTTACAAACTGGTGCTTGAGTTTGCTTTCTTTTTCTTTTTCCCTCCCAATCCCTTTCCTCGTCATGTCATGTTTTATAGATTGTCAGCTTAAGGGCAGTGGCTATCTTGTAATTCTGGAATAAAAATTTGGAGGAGAGTGTATTTTGATGGATAGCTGCATTTTGGTTCACACATGGTGTGGATTAGGCAGGTGCATGCTGAAACTGTTCCGATGCTCTAATTCTAGGACACAGGATGGGTACTGTTGATCTGTAACATAGTAACTTCTTTCAAGCTTGCCACATGGAGTTATAGCTGGTCATCCTTCATTCAATCCCTGAATTACCACCCCTCTGCAGCAATGCAGAAATATGAGGAAGCGGTGGCATGATAATGCTGGTCTTAAGATGAATGGAGGCTACATATATCATCATAACGACCTTCATGTGTAACCACACGCTATGCAGGTGCCATTCTCAAAGCTTAGTCACCCCACTACTTCCACATTGTCATCTGAATCCACCTTTGATGCAAAATGATCCAAGCAATGGATTCAGTCCTGCTCGACTGCACCAACCTTTTGTGATCCCGTACCACACTGCTGATTCATTTTCAATATGCTGTCTTCTATAAACCCTACCTTTTCCTCGAAAGGACTGCAGTGAAGCATTTACATATTTGTTTTGTCTTCTGCATTTGTTATATTTGTCCTTGAATTTCATTTTTTAAAAATATGTGTCCAGCTCTGTCCTCTTTTACTGAGAGCATTTAGATTCTGTCTTCTGAATACTAAAAAGCTCTGGGTTTTTTCCTTCTTCTAAATCATCTCTTCATTTGATAGAATTTCCTAATGAAAGTAGCAGGTCCAATGTCTCTGATGGAACATTGCTGCGTATCTCTTTGATGTTGATCCATTTTTTGCTCATAATAGAGTTTTCAGTCAATTGCTTACTCATCTAGTTTTTCTATCTTCTAAAATATAGTTTCTCTTCTAAACATAATGCATGCTATCAGGACAATGCGGTGTGAACTGAACAGAATGCCTTGTTGACTTCCAGAATAATTACATTGTCCATCTAGCAAACAGAACTTTTCTCTCTCTCAAAGAAAGAAACCAGGACACTTGCTCATTATATAATACTTAATAGAACCACATTGATTGCTAAATAATCACACCACTAGGAACTTACAGATTTTCATTTGATGTAATTTATTATGTGTGGAACCTTGAAACTATTCACACTGTTGAAAAAATTACCATTGACTTTCGTGAAGTCAAGGGTTTGATTTTGATAGATTAAACTATTGCTAGTGGAGGAAAACATCTTCCAGTTTCATAGAGACAAGATCAGAGGCTACGCAGTTAAATAGCAGAGAAAATGGGGAAAATATTGTTTGCCGCTGTTATTCCAGCACACCTCTACTTTTCAGATATTTTCTTCCCAAGATTATGCAGAGAATTGGATTCTGTTCATTTACAGTGTGCTATAATTAGCATTATAATTAAAATAGTGATAGTTCTGACAGCTTCCTGATACATTTTGAAAAGCCTAGAAACAAATACAACGGCTGCTGTCACAGTACAAGGTGTAAAACTCCCACACACCTTATTTATTTATTTATTTATTTATTTCCCCACTCCTCCTAATTCTGTTTTGTTTACAAAAAATAGCATTTGTGATTACGCTAATAAAATTAATTGGGAATATTCATTTTAGATTGTCCACTTCTTTCTCATAAAACCCTCTAGTTGCAGCAAAGGTATCAAGATAATAATAAAAAGGTGTCCTGGAGAAGAAATTTATGTGAATATTGTGATTTGTAATAATGGTCAATTCAGAGATGAGTCATCTTCAACTTGTTAAAGGTCCCTTTGTGTCTTTTCCTTGGTGCAAGGGGTCGACTCCATGAATGCTCTCCCCTCAAAGCTCATGGTTATAGTCCTCAATGTGAGGAAGGAGCTGGGAAGGACAAGGCCACTTGGGTATCACATAATTTCATAAAATATTTGGCATTAAAAACAAAACATGTCAGTGTGAATCCTGCATGCAGTTTTGAGTTGCCATTGTTGCATGATCATTTTGGATGCATGCGAGTCATTTCTAAACGAGGAAGAATTAAAATGAATTAGCTCTTTCAGAGATGGTATTTTGGAAGGTGTTCAGGTAGCGATATATTAGCAGGACATATTCTGAAACTGCAGGTTGAATTACCGAGCACCTCAGTTCAGCTGGAACTCTATAAAGTAAAGTAAAGAACCCCGGACGGTTAAGTCCAGTCAAAGGTGACTATGGGGTTGCGGCGCTCATCTTGCTTTCAGGCTGAGGGAGCTGGCATTTGTCAACAGACAACTTTCCGGGTCATGTGGCCAGCATGACTAAACCGCTACTGGCACAACGGAACACTGTGACAGAAACCAGAGTGCACGGAAACACCGTTTACCTATTTGTCTACTTGCACTGGCGTGCTTTCAAACTGCTAGGTTGGCAGGAGCTGGGACAGAGCAATGGGAGCTCACCCCGCCACAGGGATTCAAACAGCCAACCTTCAGATCGGCAAGCCCAAGAGGCTCAGTGGTTTAGACCACAGCACCACCCACGTCCTCTGGAACCCTATATTCTCCCCAAGACTGTATATGCAATTTGGCTTTGCTCTGAGCCGCTGAAGCCTCATTCATTTCAGCAGAGAAAGGGCCTGTCTGGGAGCACCCCAAGTATGTTGAGTTGCCATCTAAATTCCATCCTTTGACCCAAATAGGAACAGAAGAAAGGAGAGAGCCTTGAACCGGTGAAGTTCTGGTGGGGGTGGGGAAAATATATTGGCATTTAACTGTAATTGATTGTTCTACTGAGATTAGAATTGTAGAATTCTGAATTTAAGCCTCCATTTATCAGACAAAAAGCTAGTGGGGTGGAAAGGAGCCAAGTAATTACCTCAGCAACTCATCTGTCAAACCTTTCACAATACTTCAATGAGGGTTTACTGAGAAAAGATTCCATCGCACAGCAAATGAATAATTCCAGCACGGGGGAAGTGGAGCTTGTTGGGGTGAAACTACAATTTACATGGCTGCATTTTGAACAGCTTGCGGTGCCATACATAGGTTGCTTTGCGTCCTTACATGACTAATCAATCCAGACCTACGTTCTGAATGAAATATTAGTCACGATAATGCCTAATCTCCTATGCTCCCATGGAACTGTCACTAGATGCGGAGGACAGTCTCTGTTTCCTGGTACTATGGTCCTATTTATCTATTTACTTGTTTGTTTGTTTAAACCATGCATCAATGCCACCCATCCCAGGTCTGTAGAAGTGAAACTCCATGTTGGGGGGTGGGGATTTATCTTGTCTCTTATGCCATATAACACAAATGAACCCACATGGGGCTGGCTGTCAATTCATATGTTGCACATGCCATGCTTTTCAAAACAGCGCTGGACAAGAAATTGTGAAGTGAATGAACGCAGCACCCCAAAGATGGAGCAGAATTTCAGCAGGGAATATTACTGCAAAAATTCTCCCGGCAGCTTCCTGTGCCCCTTCCCTTGAAAAGGTGCTACGAAAGGTGGGGGGCCCTCTGTTCGTGGAGCTTCCCAGTGGATAGGTGTCCCTTGTGTAATTGGAATGACTCCTCTGGATCAAATCCTACAGAAGTACAGAGAAAATTAGCTGTGCTTAAGTCCCTATTGAAATCAACAGAACAAGTCAGCTGCTACTAATTTAGGTCCCATTAATTTCATTGGGACTTAAGTCGAACTAACTTTTTTTGGACCGAGGCATGGTTTTTGAGCTTAACTGATATCCTGAGGTTGTACAATTACCCAGTGCTTTTTTTCTGGGGGGTACGCAGGGATACGCATACCCCTAAACATTTTGTGAATCTAACGGGAGAAGAAACTAATTTTTTTAAAAAAAATTCAGTTTCTTCTCTAGCACGGTGAACCATCAGTTCCGTTGAATAGCATGGTGAATACTCAGTTCTGTTGCTACCCCTGATGGCGGCCTCATTTCCTATCACAGTGTTTCCTGAGTCTCAGACGGAAGCGAACATTTAATGTGTGAAGTGGGAGTTGGAATCCAGCATGGTGATTGGTCAGTTTCATTGTTATCACCTTCAATGGCAGCTTCCTTTCCTTTCCTGGTGTTTTCTGAGTCTCAGATGGAAGCAAGTGTTTAATGTGTGAAACAATGTGGAATGTGGATGTGTGGTATTTTCCCCGATTTGAATGATAAAATTGTGATTTTCTTGAGTCAAAATGAGAGTTACCCCTAAACATTTTTTTTTTGGGGGGGGAGCACTGGAATTACCCAAGAAATGAGATTCTTAAGTTTTCATTAAATAAGTTTTCTGGTCATCATAAATATGGAGAAAGGCTTCAGTAATGTATCCCAAAAGCTTTGCTTCCACTGGTGTGAGTTGGGAGTGGACATTTTGCCACCACACACCCACAATTTAGCCACCTTCTGAGGATTTGGTTGGCTTCCAGAACAGAATGGGGTCTAGTGCAAAGGGCACCAACAGCTGGGTGGAACTAATGACTGTAAAGTAGTCTGACGTGAGTGAGCAAAAGCACTTCTTACTACAGTAGGAATAGGGTGGTCCTGCAGATGTTGCCAGACTCCAACTCCCATAAGCCTCAGTCAGCTGAACCAATGGTCAGGGATGATGGGAGATGGTGTCCAGAAAACACTTCTGCCCACTTACCCCTGTACTGAAGCAAAGTCACCATAGGATACAACCCAATGCATTCCTCAGTGTGTTTTCTCGGAAATAAGTCCTTCTGAATGCAAGACCCCCATAACTCTGTTTAGTACTGTGACCTAGCATTCCCATTAGGAAATCTTTTAGCCATGATATTTAAATAAATCTTGCTCTGCAAGCCATATTTCTGAAATCCAGAGCCTGCACATAAGCATTTCCGTGTATTTGCAGAGTTTTCCGAAAGCTTCCAGAAGTGCCGGAAGGGATGCTTATGCAATATAAATAAAGATGGCAACGTAGTAGAGAAATTATGGCAGAAGCCTGAGGGTTTACTCGAATCTTTGTTTTCAGCTGACTTCTGAACAGCATCCTAAAGAAATGAATTTTTAGAATCCTATGTTGAACAGAAAGAAAACACTCCTCAGCACCCTTTGGCAATCCACGTTTCACCATTTCCTGTTTTTCCGGAGTAATCATGATTAATAAAACGTTTCTGAAATATGATGAGCATGACCTTCATTCTCAGTACATTTGGGGAAGAGCAGTAGACAAGTGGGAGAGCATCTGTTGGGCATTCAAAAAGTGCCATGTTCAGCATCCTCAGGTAAGGCTTGGAGTGTCCCTCTTCCTGAAACCTCAGAGAGCTGCTGTCTGTTAGTGCAGACAACATTCAGCTAGCTGGACCAGTGGTCTGACTCAGTATAAGGCAGCTTCTGGTGTTCCTATTACTCTTGTGAAAATCCATTTCACTGGTGCTTGGACAAGAACAGTTCCCAAGAGCTTGTACTGCACACTGCCTTCGACCATGCAGCAGTTGACAGCTGATTTTGCCCAGTATTTATAATTGCTGGTACACTTCAGCCACGTACTATGCACCTTTACCAAAGACCAATCCAGCTGGTGATTATATGGGTGCTGTAAACCAGAGCTTTCCAAACTGTGTGTCGTGATACATTAGTGTGCCGGAGGCAGTGTGTAGGTGTGCCACACAAACACTCCCTGCACTTCTCCCCTGGCTGGAAAGGGGTTAGTTTCACCTCTGGTTTGCTAGTAAAACTGAATTCCTGTTTTGTGAAGGAGCGTCTCCACCCCCATCATCCAGCCCGGACACTGAGGTCCAGCGCCGAGGGCCTTCTGGCAGTTCCCTCGCTGTGAGAAGTGAGGTTACAGGGAACCAGGCAGAGGGCCTTCTCGGTAGTGGCGCCTGCCCTGTGGAACGCCCTCCCAACAGATGTCAAGGCAATAAACAACTATTTTACTTTTAAAAGACAACTGAAGGTGGCCCTGTTTAGGGAAGTTTTTAATGTCTGATGCTGTATTGTTTTTAATATTCAGTTGGAAGCCACCCAGAGTGGCTGGGGAAACCCAGCCAGATGGGTGGGGTATAAATAATAAATTTTATTATTATTATTATTATTATTATTATTATTATTATTATTATTATTATAACAGTGTGTCACCAAAGTGAACGTTTGGAAAGTTCTGCTGTAAAGAATTGCATGATTATGTCCTGCCACATATTAGACGTAGGTAAAATTGACTTCTCACTCTTTCCATGCAAGGAAGTAGCACCTGGAGAAAAATAGTTGTCACATTGGTAGCAATTGTTTCTTAAATATTGCTGTAGTGATATTACCAAAGGCCTGCAATGAGAGATCAATATCCTATGCAAACAGATATTTATTTGAAACGTATCTGAGACATTCTTTCCATGCTGAGCTTTCACTCTTTAAAAGGATAACACTTCCAGTAAAGGTTCTGGAGGGATGTGATAAGGGAAACAAAGTGGGAATTTTCGTTTCTTGCCCAGAAACATTAAACATCCCATGTTGCTGTCAGAACAAAGTTAAGATGTAGACAGATATCCATGACTTTAAAAATACAGTGTGAAACTACGAGAGGGTGTGATAAGGATAGTTCATTCCTTTTGCAATCTCCTGTACAAATCCTCTCATTTGATAGGAATCTAACAACAGCACACAACAATGCTTCTGTGCTTGGTGTGATGTAGAACACATTTCTAAAGTGTGGATGCAACTATAAGAAGAAGAAGAATATTTTTTAATCTAATCCTGGTCTTCATTAATTTACAAAAGACAGAGAGACTCACAGTACAATCCTAACCTCGTCTACTCAGAAGTCAGTACTATTGAATTCAATGGGGCTTACTCCCAGGTTAGTGGGAATAGGAGTGCAGCCTCGTTTAATGAATGAACCCTATTTCTCCCATTGTTCAGGAAGCATTTCATATATTTTGAGCAAAGTGATTAAAAAACCCCCAGACCTGAATGACTTTCTTGGGACATTTTTATTGATGATGTCTGGTCAGATTAGTGACAGTTTTCATAATTCGTGGTTTACCAATAGATCTGCTTTGACTGTGTCATTTCCTTAAATGGGTTTACGACAATCAGCTTTGGAAGATATGGAGGAAAGCTGCATAATCCCAAAGAGGATTTAGGGCACAGGATGTGGTTATATTGTTAAAACTCAACTGGTATCACCAGTGCCTGAACCCCACTTAAAGTGTGGACAGAGCTAAACTTGAGAGCTTTTGACTTACCTGTAGACAACGGATCTTAACAGATCAGCAGCAAAACCTATATAGAGATGTTAAAGCTTTAATGTATGTCAAAGCAATTTCAGCCCCTGCCCAAGCTTTGTAGTTTACGTTTATTATCAAAAGTGTACATCAGGCCATGTTTTATTTATCAGTACCCATGACTAGTTTTACTTACCTGTATGCCCCTGTTTTTATTGTCTCTGCTATAGATTTTGCTTCCAGTTTATTCTATGCATATTTTCTATTTTCTGCTTTTTTAAAAGAGCCAGTGTGGTGTAGTGGTTAGAGGGTTGTTCTAGACCTGGGGTGACCCATATTCCATTCCCCACTCAGCCATGGAGTTTACTGGGTGACCTCTGTCCAGTCATTCCCTCTCAGCTGAACCTACTTCACAGGGCTGTTAGGATGATAAAATGGAAGAGCAAGGAGAACCATGTTTACCGATTTGAACTCCTTGGAGGAAAGTTATAAACATAGTGTTGCATTCAATTAAGTCTTACCCCACATGGGCCCAAGTTAGTTGTGTCTATTAATTTCCATGGGTCTGTTCTGAGCAGGATTAACACAGGAGAAAGCACCTTGTAAACAACAGCAAACAAACAAACAACTAAATAAGTCGTATCTTGGAAGTTGAATGGAATCCATTCTGGAAGTCCGTTCGACTTCCAAAACATTTGGAAACCAAGGCACGGCTTCTGATTGGCTGCAGGAACCTCCTGCAGCCAATTGGAAACCGCAGAACCCGCATCAGATGTTCAGGTTCCAAAGAACATTTGCAAACCGAAACACTCACTTCCGGGTTTGTGGCATTTGGGAGCCAAAATATTCAACTCGCAATGCGTTCAACCTCTGATGTACGACTGTATATATTTCATGTTATGTTGTTTTTTTTTCTTTTTGTGAAAACTTTTACATGAAAAATGGTTTAAAGTTCTTTTTTAAAAAATAGTTTAAAACAGGAGAAAAGGATGTGATGGCAACTCTTGAGCATTCTTCTAAGAAAGAAAAGTTTAAACTTTTCTAGCTGCTAATATGAACAGACACTGCAGCGCCATTTGAGCAATTCTGCAGAACGGCTGAATATCTGTCACTGTGCTGCCATTGTGCTCTGTTGAGCATCCCTGCTCAGGAGCTAGGCCCTTTGAGCTAAGCACCCATAAGAGCAGCAGAGAGCTGGAGGGAGTTCCAAGAGGGCTTTTGAGGACCTCTGGGAAACTTTGGACTCTGTTAAGAAGAAAGTAAACTTTCATTTGGAAGTGAAAATAAGACATTTTGGAGAGGACTTTTGCTTGTGGTGGCCTCAGTGTGGCTGAAAGTCCTTACCTGTTGACACACAGAATCACACTTACACTGCTGTGGAAAGCTGAGAAAACCTATATGGTTGAGGTGACTTTTAGGTAAAGGTAAAGGTACCCCTGCCCGTACGGGCCAGTCTTGACAGACTCTGGGGTTGTGCGCCCATCTCACTTAAGAGGCCAGGGGCCAGCGCTGTCCGGAGACACTTCCGGGTCACGTGGCCAGCGTGACATCGCTGCTCTGGCCAGAGCCAGAGCCAGAGCCAGAGCCGCACACGGAAACGCCGTTTACCTTCCCGCTGGTAAGCGGTCCCTATTTATCTACTTGCACCCGGAGGTGCTTTCAAACTGCTAGGTTGGCAGGCGCTGGGACCGAGCAGCGGGAGCGCACCCCGCCGCAGGGATTCGAACCGCTGACCTTTTGATCAGCAAGCCCTAGGCGCTGAGGCTTTAACCCACAGCGCCACCTGCGTCCCCGAGGTGACTTTTAGATTGGCATTATTATTATTATTATTATTATTATTATTATTATTATTATTATTATCATCATCATGAATTACCATATTATTATTCTGGATGAGGGCAACTCACAACATAAAAATAACATGAAAACATGAAATAATAATGAAACAAAAACAAAACAATAACCCCCCTACCAGAGACATATTTAAAAGGCCATAGGATGTTAATCAGCTAAGCATCTGGTGACTTGCATCCATGAATGGCCAGCCTGGTGCAGCAGTGCCACATTACAGTGCACTGTATTGCCACACTGCGATCTCCCAACAATGGTGTCATTGTCTTACCAAGAAGAGACAGGGCTGATGTTGGGGCTGTGCCAAAATAACACACTTTTCAGCCTTCCCATATACCATCCTGGCCTCACCACCTCCCTTCTCTTCCAAGTCCTGAGCTTGAACTGTGTTTTAGTGTGAATGATAGCCCACCTAGATATATGGTATCTTGGTGATTTTTGTCATGCAGGTTTTTTGTGGTATATATCAGCCTCAAATAACCAGCATGCTTAGCTCTAGTTAATGTATGAAGGGGTTAAGACCACAGAGGAAGCTGTTTTGCCAGACTCAACCTAGGCCAGACCCAGGCCTTTTTTTTCAACCAGAACTCAATGGAAGAGGCTTCAGCTGTTATGGTGCTCTGTGTTGCATGATGGAGGCTGTGAGTGTCACGGTGATTGGTGAGTTGCTGCAGCAGTGGAGGTTGGTGGCGAAAGGTGCTGTGATTAGCGGTAGGGTGCTATCCTAAAAAAAGCTGAGCAACTATTGCTGGTTAGCAAAGCTCATTGTCAGCTCTCTTCCACCATGTGAATCCGACTAGAAAGGACACCTGGGTTGATCTGCAAGCCCAGACCGCATATTTAGAAATATTTTACCAGATTTTGAAACTAAGATGGAATATACACACATATAAAAGCCGTTCTGAAAATGCTTTTTAAAAAAGCAATTTTAAAAATACATTGAATTTTCCATAGTGCTTACCATCACCATCCCATGTCATATGCACTTAAAACATGCTGTCAGAGCTGCCTCTAGGTCCCAGCTCACAGAGGACCAACGCTAGGCTGTAGTAATGTACAAAAGTCTTTATTGAAGTTCAGTTTCCATTTCAAAGCCACAGCGTGCAGCCCTACGTCTTAAACCCTAGATCGGCGAAGTCCTGTCTGAGTCTCCTCCCCTATGACACCAGTTTAAGATCCTAGCCCTGCTCCACCTTTTACGCTGCTCTCTCCTCCTCTGGGTCCTCCTGCCCGCTGGGGCATTGCCCTTTCTGGACTCTTCCGACGCTGAGTCGCTTAGCTCCTCCCCCTCCCTCCGGCGGGCTTTAGGACCCGGTTCCCAATCCTCATTCTCTGCTGTCCCGCGCTCCTGTACATTTGAACTTGCCTCTCGCGCCAACCCAGTGACCTTTCTCCTAACCGTTACACTACTTCGGTCACTGCTTCCCTCTTCCGGGACACTGGCCGGATCTGACCTCTCCTCCGTTGTCCGACTTTCTGATGGAGGCGTGGTCAGCCCTGCCTTATCTTCTCTCCCTGGTGGGGAATGCACTGGCCCCGATCCTTGGGACTCTTCCCCCCCACTCTGCTCTGGTGGGGAAGCTGGTCCTGATTTCCAGCTACTGCTCTGGGAGTCCCTGCTGCCCCCTTGCTCCTGGGGCGTTCCCCTTGGGAACCCCCTACCCCTGGCCACTGGCGCCCCCTTCTGTGAATCTTCCGATTTGCTGGAGAGGCTCATGGAATCCCTCGGTCCACTGTCCTCTTCTCCTACGCTCCCCTCGGATTCCTCCCCCTCGCTCTCCATCTCCTCTCCTCCCCGCGCCTCTGCTCCTGAGCCCCTGACACACGCTTAGCATGTTTATTTGCAGCTGTAAATTGTACTGCCTGTGTTTTCTTGCTGCTGTATGGAAGACCCCATGAATCTGACCTTTGAAGAGTTTGTAAGTAAAAACCATTTTTAATTTACCAAACTGTATGGTATTTTTTATGCTAGAGGGAAAGAAAGGGGAAGCTTTGGAAGCAACTTAGAGATATTTAAAAGTTTTAATGGCCCATTTCCCCATTCTTTACTTTGCTGCATGTTTTGTGATTTTAAATTTCTGCTGGGGCTGTCTTACCAGAGAGTACTTGCCCCAAAATATGGATCTAGGCATCCAGGGAATTATTATTTTATTATTGCCAAATGATAACTAAAACTGACAGCTTTTAGTGGTTTGGGTCATGAGATTTATTCAAAATGCTTAACTGAAACAAAAGATTTCTATGATCTGAAGAGAAACCAGAGTGTGTGCTTAACTGAAACCAAAAGAACATTAGTCACCCTAGAAGTCAATGGACTGAGAGGTCAAGAATTAACATTGCCTATGGTATAGAGGCAATCCACTTGCACTGCATTCTGGCACTTGAATCAATATGAACCTTACAAGCAAGGCACCAGCTCTATGAATCATGTCTGCACTTCAGAGCTATAGGACATCTTAGAGACAAAGCAACAGAGACAAAAGAGCATCAACACATAGATGGGGTTCTGAACCTTAGCCCACATTATTTGGCTCAGCCATCAAGTTCCATCTGAATATGTTAAGAGGTAAGGGTTCGATTAATACACAAAATTAAATGTGTGATAAAAAGTAATTTTCAACTTTGTCAGTTCTTAATTATTTTTCCCCATCAGCAATTGCACAAGTGAGAAATTATTTTTCTTCCTGCACAGTGAGGCTTTGATTTTATTTTATTTTTTGCATTATAACAGCAGTCCCCATATGTGTTTGACAAACTGCTTTGGAAACTCTGGGGAGATAGACAAACATAAACTTTCTGTTAAAGATAGAAAGCCTGGGTGATCATATGAGAATTGAGTTGGAAGCATTTGGAAATACAAAATCATCTGAATTGCATTTGGACAATAGAAAACTTGAAGACAACTTTGGAGTCCCTATACCGTGTCTTCAATAAATCCCCTTTTGCAGGCCTTGTTAAGATTTGGCGAAAGGCAGATTCAAATATTTCACTTTTTGAAAGTCCCAAATTTTAAACAATAATACTTCAGAAAATAGTGCAGTGTGACATTTGCCATGGGCACCAAAATAACATGCTAATTCTGCATGTATGCTACTAAAATGTGTCACAAATACATACATGTGGTCTCTCTTTTCTAAGACATATTGGGACAATTTGTTAAACTAAGAGGAACAAGGTAGGCTCCTTTGATGAATTGTTTAGAAACAAACTGACATCAAATGAACAAAGGCAATGGTCCAAGATTTGTTTAAACATTTGTGCAACCATAGACCATAAAACCATAAACTTTACCATACTTTTCCGTCTATAAGACGCCCCCATGTATAAGACGCCCCCTTTTGGGGGGGACTCAAATTTAAGAAAATGGGGGGAGATGGCAGATTTGTGGAGCTTTTTTTGTGGAAGATTGCCCAGAGTTGTTGAGCTCTTGGGGGGGGGGGAATTATCCAGGGTTGCTGAGCTTTTTTAGGGGGTGTTGCCAAAAATCGCTTACCTGCACATGTCGCAGAACCTGCCTCCCCCCTGTCCATAGCTGTCAAGTGTCCCTTATTTGAAGGGACAGTCCCTTATTCCAGCGCCATGTCCCGCTGCTGTCCCTTATTGATGGATGTCCCTTAAATGTCCCTTAAATGATGTCCCTTAAATTTCAAAGGAAGCAGCTCCTCTCCCTCCCTCCCTGCCAGCCAGGGAGGAGGGAGGCTCCAACTGTGTTGCTTGGCTGTGTTGCTTACCCAATAAGAAGTCTAAGAACGACTGGGGGGTGGAGCTTGCATGCCTTGTGTGTGGCTAGTTAATGCAAGCTGAGGAGGTTTTTGAATTCTGGACGCCATTTTGTTGCATGTGCTGCTGCAAACTTTGCAGTGCAAAGCCAGGCCGGAGAGCCATCTTAAGTTGAGGCTGCATAGGCCTTGTGGTGCATGTGATTCAGATTCTATTCAGTTGAACCTCTGGTTACAAAGTTGGTTGGACAGTGTTCTCGAAGCTACCAGCATGAGTTTGACCAGACTGCAGGAGGACAGGAAGACTGGAGTGCCTGGAACAGGTGAGGCTGCAGGTCGCTTATTTTGGCTGCTGGTCCCTTATTTTCAAGGCTGCTGGTCCCTTATTTTCAAATCTGTAAGTTAACAGCTATGCCCCTGTCACATCGCCAGCAGAAGCTGCCAATCGCCTGCCCAACTGCCAGAGCGTCAGCCAATCAACACCACCCATTGACGCAGCAACCAATAATACGCACAACAGCCGTGGCAGCAACCAATCAAACGTCCACCCTATGCACTATCCATGTGTAAGACAACCCCCACTTTTTAGCATGATTTTTTTAAATAAAAAAAACTAGTCTTATACAGGGAACTGTACGGTACTTAAAGCGGGCTCAACTACGAAGATCTGGATTTTTTAACCCTCATTTTTTGAAATAGTGCAACAATTTTATTTGTGTGTTTTTGTATACAGATATTATGACTGCAGCTAAGTGCCCAGTTTCTTAGCATGTTCAAAAAGTAGGCTTGTCCAATTGCGCAAATGTTTGAGGCCTGAACAGTGACAGCACTTTGCAGCAGTGGTTTTAGTTCTCTCACAAATTTGGATAGAAGTAAAATATTCAGGTTATGAATCAGTACTTTCACAATCATTTCGGCCACATGAGTGTTGATTTGATGCTGTGTTATGCAAACCTTTCATGAACACTTGCACAAATTCCCTTATGTATACTGAAACTGACAGCAGCCACAAGTAGGCTATTTTTAAGTGTATTCCTTGAATCTGAGTTTGTATTCCACTGCCCTCTTCAGGAAGAAACACAGTAGCACAAGGATAATTGGTGAAAACAGAAGAAAAAATCCTCACAGCTGATAAAAGTGGTCTCTGGTCCATGAAAACACGTCATAATAATTTCTTAGTCTTTAAGGTTTTGTTAGTTTAAACTGCAACAGACTAACACAGACTGGAAACTGACAAAAACAAGACTTCCTTCCGCTTTTGAACGAGCATGTTGTCTGCATATAGTTGTGGTGATCATATACAGTGAGGGGAGAAAGTATTTGATCCCCTGCTAAATTTGCCTGCTTGCTCTCTGATGAAGAAATGACCAATCCATAATTTTAATGGTAGGTTTACTGTAGCTGTGAGAGACAGAATAACAACAGGAAAACCCCAGAAACCCAAAAGACAAAAGTCAGAGATTGATGTACATTATAACGAGTGAAATCCCTTTGCAAAAGATGACTTAGTACTTGGTGGCAAAACCCTTGTTGGCAATTACAGAGGTCAGACGTTTCTTGTAGGTGGCCACCAGGTTTGCACACATCTCAGGAGGTATTTTGTCCCACTCCTCTTTGCAGATCCTCTCCAAGTCAGTAGAATTTCAAGGCTGATGTGTAGCTACTCGAACCTTCAGCTCCCTCTACAGATTTTTGATGGGATTAAGGTCTGGAGACTGGCTAGGCCACTCCAGGACCTTAATGTGCTTCTTCTTGAGCCACTCCTTTGTTGCCTTGGCTGTGTGTTTTGGGTCATTGTCATGCTGGAATACCCATCCTCGACCCATTTTCAATGCCCAGGCTGAGGGAAGGAGGTGCTCACCCAAGATCTGACGATACATGGTGCTGTCCATCGTCCCTTGGATGTGGTGAAGGTGTCCTGTCCCCAAAGCATAATATGTCCCCCTCCGTGTTTGACGGTGGGGATGGTGTTCTTGGGGTTGTAGACAGCATTCCTCCTCCTCCTCCTCCAAACACGGCAAGTTCAGTTGATGCCAAAGAGCTCGATTTTGGTCTCATCTGACCACAACACTTACACCCAGTTCTCCTCTGGGTCATTCAGATGTGCATTGGCAAACTGAAGACGGGCCTATACATGTGCTGTCTTGAGCAAGGGGACCTTGTGGGGCTCTGCAAAATTTCAGTCCTTCATGGTGTAGTGTGTTACCAACTGTTTTCATGGTGACTATGGTCCCAGCTGCCCTGAGATCATTGACAAGTTCCCCCCATGTAGTTCTGGGCTGCTTCATCACCGTTCTCCTGATCATTGCAACTCCACAAGATGAGATCTTGCATGGAGCCCCAGACCGAGGGAGGTTGACAGTTATTTTGTGTTTCTTCCATTTGTAAATTATTGTACCAACTGTTGTCACCTTCTCACCAAGCTGCTTGGCAATAGTCTTATAGCCCAGTCCAGCCTTGTGCAGGTCTACAATCTTGTCCCTGACATCCTTGGACAGCTCTTTGGTCTTGGTCATGGTGGCTACTTTGGAATCTGCTGGATTGATTGCTCCTGTCGACAGGTGTCTTTTGTACAGGTACTGTAACGAGCTGGGACGACAGGTAAGACCTCTCCCTTACAGCAGGTGCTTCTAATCTCAGCTCGTTACATACAGTGAAGATACCAGGTAGCCTGACATTTGGCTAGTTGATAGGGGATAAAATGCTTCTTTCACTCATTATAATGCAACACAATTGAATTTCTCCCCAATCTCCAGGAGAGGGTCTGTGGTCTGAGGAGAAACTTGAGATAGAGTCCTGGAGGTGTGGAGGGAATTAGCAATGTTTATCGGCATTCCATCTCTTTGATCCTGCTAGAAGAAACTCAGTTTACCGTATATACTCGAGTATAAGCTGACTTTTCCAGCACATTTTTTATGCTGAAAAAAACCCCCTCATCTTATACTTGAGTGAGGGTCCCTGTCGGTGGCTGTCAGCGGTGGCGGCGGAGGAATGAGTTGTAGGCTAGGGGGGAGAGGGGGGAGAGAAGCCCCCTCTATCTACCATGTGTGCATGCGTGCGCACACACACGCACTCCAACCCACCAGGAGGTTTGTGGTGTGGTGAACTGGCTTATACTCGAGTCAATAAGTTTTCCCAGTTTTTGTGGTAAAATTAGGTGCCTCGGCTTATATTCAGGTCGGCTTATACTCGAGTATATACAGTATTTTCTTCATATATTTTTTTCATGAAAACTAGTATTTTAATATATTTCTGTGTAACAATAGTGGAGGTGGTGGTAGTACTACTAAATAATTATGATAATACTTAAACCATAGGCAACTTAATCGTTGAAGAATAGCTTTTTGCCCAAATGCAAGGAAGTCACTGGGCTTCAGCCTCGTCAGGCTTCTTGAATAACCAACTGTGTGATCCTATACATGTGGGACCTGTGTGGGACCTTAAGTCACATGAATTCAGCCTTGAGTCACATGCAAGGGGAAAGAACACCAGCATGTGCGTGACCAATTCTTTATATTTTTAAGACTGGTCAATAATGTCACATATTCAGGTGCACACAGACATATTTACAGAGAAACTCCAGATATTGCGACAGGTGGTGGCACCTGTTCGCCAATAAACCTTGGCTTAACACCACCAACGAAGCTTCCATCTTATTTAACTACCTTATCTGTGGTGATGCACAGGTATGCCTTTATAAAGGCTAGATTCAATGTTTTCCCATCAAATGTGTTGGGTAACAGACTCTCCAACGGACAGATCTCACTCCTCTGTGACTGTAAAAGTGGATCTATAGAATCGTTATATCATATAATCTTCTGTTGTCCTATACATTCGGCTTCACGGTCCAAGTTTCTGGCCCCATATTTATCGAGAATAGCTGACAGACCTCAGGAAGCCCAAATAATATACTTATTAAACGACGAAGACTCAAGTAGATCCCTTGCAGTCGCTAGATACCTGATTAATGTCTTATTTCATAAGAGGAGGAATGGATCACTGTATGACTCTGACAGCTTAGCCAAACTTAAGAACCATCAATAAGTGCCAGAACTAAGACGCATATCCCCCAAAATCTGAGGGATTTGAATTGCGGTTGACATAGAGGGAGCTTATTGTGTATAGTTTACTTAATTGAAGTAAAATTGGTTTTATAGGGGTGTTTTAACTTGGAACTGTTTAAATTGTATTGTTTATGGATAAATTTTGATGTATTGTTTTTAGATATGGGCCAATGGCCGTAATAAACCAATCAATCAATCTCAGATCCTGGCATTGATTTCCCAATGTGTTCAGTGAGTGGACTGTGCCAATTTCTTAAATCATCCATGTTATAGTGCTGGAAAGGAATTGCTGTGATGGCCTAAAGTGACACCAACCAAGGATGCCATGGAAACGAAAGGAAGCAACTTGTTTTCCTTGCTGATGCCATTTGCCATAAACAGCTTATGAATAGCCAAAACTGCTCTCTCTTTACTATGTATACCTGAGGTGTTTTCTAAAATGTCTGATTATAGCTTGCAGGGTGGATCATTTATTTATTTATTTGTTAAATTTCTATAAAGGTTAAAAGGTAAAGGACCCCTGGACGGTTAAGTCCAGTCAAAGGCGACTATGGGGCTGCGGCGCTCATCTCGCTTTCAGGCTGAGGGAGCCGGTGTTTGTCCACAGACAGCTTTCTAAGTCATCTGGCTGCAATGGAAGCCAAAGTACACAGAAATGCTGTTTACCTTCCCGCTGCAGCAATACCTATTTATCTACTTGCACTGGCGTGCTTTTGAACTGCTAGGTTGGCAGAAGCTGTGACACAGCAATGGGAGCTCACCCCATCGTGCAGATTTGAACTGCTGACCTTCTGATCAGCAAGCCCAAGAGGCTCGGTGGTTTAGACCACAACGTCACAACACATCCTGTTAAATTTCTATACCACCCTTCATTACAAGATCTCAGGACACTTCACAGAATGAAATACAAGAAAAAAACACAAGTTTTAAAGCAAAACAATGACAAAATAATAACTTCCCCCCTTTCCTCTGACACATTTAAAAGGCTGTATAAATTTAATCAGCCAAAGGTCTGGTTGAAGAGGAATGTTTTATCTGGCACCTAAAAATATACACCATAATTTTCCGTGTACAGTGGTACCTTGTTTTGAGTCTGGGATCTGTTCTGGAGCCCTGGACGCTCCATGAAAGGGACACTCGACAAAGTGTCAGCAGTTTATGCTTTTGCGCATGCGCGGAGCATGATTTAGTGCTTCTGCGCATGCGCGAGCAGCAAACCCAGAAGTAACCTGTTCTGGTTACTTCTGGACGTTCGCCAAAATGGACGGTCAACGGGGCAGACATTCATAGAGGTATTACTGTATAAGACCAGGTTTATTTACTTTAAAATAAGTTTAGAAATCGGGGAGGCATCTTACGCACGGATAGCGCATATGCACATTTTCTTAAATTGGAGTCCCCAAAAGTAGGGGGCTTCTTATACATGGGGGCGTCTTATACCTGGAAAAACATGGTAATGAAGGAGTCACGTGAACCTCCCTGGGGAGAGCGCTCTACAGTAACTAGTTATTCTGCCCTATAGATGTTATTCATTCATACAGCCTGTAAGGTAACATATGCCAATTTTTAATGCCTATGTTCATATAAGTAGGTTCAAAACTCCAGGCAAGCTGTATGTTCATTGGAATTCTTTTTTCTTTTTCTTTTTTGCCTTCTGTCAATTTTCTGGTAGCTTTCTTCTTGTAGAACCACTCACTTTTGGAATTTGTATGAAACATCTGAAAACACACTTTTAAAAATCATGATCTTGATTAGCAGGCAGATTTTCCTGCATTTATATTTACCTCCAGTGATACAAGATACATCTCCAACAAGCACCCCCTGCCATGAATTTTACAAGTTCTCTTTTTGATTTTGCGTATGCTCTCTTTGTAATGTTTTTTGTAATTTTATTAAAATATTTTTTCCAGAAATAATAATAATCAATAAAAAAGCAAACTAAAATCAAACCACCATCTAACATTTATACATCTAATAAATAATCCTACTATTTGACAAACCTTCTTTTGAGGTTCTTTAAACCTCAAGACTTCCTACCACCCCCTCCTACTGGTTCTTTACATCTTACATCCTTCTCTGCATTTTGTTATCATTTTTGTCTACTTGTTACACCTTTACATTCTCTAATTCTTTACTACTTACAAGTGCTTAATCTGAACCTGTCAATGTACCAATTGTTTACAGTATTTCTGCACATACACAATAAATTTTCTCCATTCTTTTTTAAATTTCTCATTGTCAGAGTCTCTGAGCTTTGCCATCAGTTTTGCCATTTCTGCATAGTCCATAAGTTTTATTTGCCATTCTTCTATTGTTGGCCACTGTTCTTCTTTGCATCTTTGGGCTAACAGGATCCGTGCTGCTGTTGTGGCATACATAAACAATTTCTTCTGTTCTTTGGGAATTACTGTTCCTATTACACCTAGTAGAAAAGCTTCTGGTTTCTTTGCAAAGGTTAGTTGAAACATTTTCTTCAATTCATTATATATCATTTCCCAGAAGCTTTTAATAACCTTGCATTCCCACCACATATGATAAAATGTACCCGCTACCTTTGTAATAAGTCACAGCGTCAAGAGTTTTATTTGTTAGACTTGCATATCATCAGTGTATTGGAGACTTTTGAGTGATATGCATAGAGCATTACAGGGATAGTCAAGTTGTAGTCTCCATAATGTTGCTGGACCTCCCATCATCCCTGACTTTGTCAGCATTACAGACACATACCCTCCAACATTTCTCTGATGAAAATAGGGACCTCCTTTTCTAATTATTATTATTATTATACCTTGATTTGCAAAAAGTCTGGTTAGCATACATTTTGGATTACAAACATGTCAAACCTGGAAGTGCGTGTCCCAGTTTGCAAACTTGTTTTGGATTACAACCCATTTTTGGGGGGATTACGAACAAATATTTTTTGGAGGCCCCATTGGCGAAAGCGTGCCTTGGGTTACAACCTGTTTTTGTTTACAAACGGACCTCCGGAATAGATAAACCAAGGTACCACTGTATTATTATATCCTGCCCATCTGGCTGGATTGCCCTAGTCATTCTGGGCTGCTTCCAACATATATAAAAACATAATAAAACAACGAACATTCAAAAGTATCCCTATACAGGGCTGCCTTCAGGGGTCTTCTAAGGTTGTATAGTTACTTATATCTTTGACTCGGGGTTCTCATAACTCCAGGCCCTCCAACATTTCTCTGATGAATATAGGGACATCCTAAGGGAAAGCAAGACATTCGGGTATCAAATCAGAAACCGGGACGGCTTTTGTAAATCCCGAACTGTCCCTGGAAAATAGGGACACTTGGAGGGTCTGCAGGTAGCCTCTCAGCCACTATGTCCAGAATGCCTCACCTTGAGGAAGCACCTCACTCCCTCGTCCTTATTCGATTGAGTTGGATGGATTGGGCCGGTCCTGATTCTGGATCTGCCTGCTAAACATGCCCCATACAGAATCGTCTGATAGCTACAGCTCCATGGGGGAAGTAACATACAATCGTGCAAATTTTCAGAGAGAAGCATCTTAAACATATTTGGTTAAAATCAAAGGGGGAAGCAGGTGCCACTGCAGTTCCAAAATGACTGCTGGGAATGGCTGCAACATGCACCACATTATTTCATGTTATTTCCTGCAACCAGGTGACAGGTCTGCATGAGGGATTTGGGATATGAATTAGGTAAATATGTGCAAACGAATCATACAGCGATTTGCAAGTGGGCATTTCTGTAGGCACATAAATTGCAAAAAGGATAAAGGTGATGGAATTTTATTACCCTAGTTGAGGTGAACTTCCCATACATGACTTAAGAAGAGAGGAAACATTTTGTCTTTGTGAACATTTATTAATTGGAAAACTAGAGTAAGCAGACAGGGGAGTAAACAAGAGAGCTGTGCTCCATTTTGTGAGATATTCCTAAACATTCTAATCATCTTGCAGTAAAAGTATCTTATTTTATTTTTAACTAACTTTGCAAACTTATTTCCTGCTAGGGGCAGTGTGTCCACTGCACTCTGTCTCACGGGTTACATTTTTCTCTCCGTACAGATATGCCAAAAGCCAAGACTTATCTCCATCCTCCCTCGCCGCTCCACTTCCCCCATCACTTGAGCAAGGAATAGCAGTAATCTAATTCAGACCACAGGAGGCCCCCAGAGAGCAGCAGAAACAAACAGCTCCAAGCCTCTTAGGATTTTGCATTGATGTGGAGGAGAGGTCAGCAAAATGTCTGTCAAAACGGCATGTTGAGAACCGCAGGCTGGGCTCCTGCTCCCAACGGTTTTGCACCTCACACGGCCTATAAACAGCATTTATTTAACGAACTGTGCATCCAAAATGAAATGTTTGAGTCCATGTAAATTTCATCAGATTAAAAAAACAAAAAACAAAATAAGAGAGAATTGCAAGGTGTCTTTGGAACACCTTGAAATGTTTCCTACTCTAAGCATGTCGCCATGGCAATCCTGTTTGAGTTGCATATTTTCAGCACCTTTCTTCCCTGTTTATGGGCCTTGTTGTAATAAAAGAATACATTGCGCGCCAGGGCTCATTGAAATGCATCTCATTATTCCAATCAGCCCCCTAAGGCATTGCTTTATTGTTTTACATTCTCTCCCTACTGTATTTGAACTTTCTTATAATATGAAATCTGATTCCAACTCCATTACAACCAGTTGCAAATTAGCTTTTATTCCACCCTAACTGTTGAAGTGTGTTTTAATAAATTCATGCCAATAATTTTATAACCTAATATTCACGCGCTTTATCTTATAATTACCATGCCCTAAATTAATCTAGTTATGGCTCTGATTTATGTCATACAGTTCCTGATCCCATGGTGGCTTCAGCACATTCCGTGTTTTTGTCAGTGAGAAAACCCACGACAGAATGTCGTTTTATGGTCATGTTAGTTGCCAGTGAGTTCAAAAACAAACAAAAAGTCTATGGTATCACTTGTGCTATTTTCTTGCTTGTGGTTCTTTTTAGAGCACAGAGAAATTTTGGGGTGCAATGTCAGCTGGATGCATAATTGTTTGGAGAGCTGGTATACAAAGCACTTGTCATAATGGGTTGAAGACACACAAAATAGGCCGCAAGCCTGCCGAAACTAAGAGAGGTTTGCATGGCTACATTTGCCCCCTGGACCCAACAACCTCACAGATGCGCTATGTAAATAATGAACAATCATCCTGACTTTGTCAAGGTTTCCCTGCAGTTTAGCTTCATTCATTCATTTGTGTATTTATTGAAGGTACAGGCATGCTGTCCTTCATATATCCCAGTGTGAAATAAGAAAGGGCAATAATTTCATTATTGCACATGAGTATTGTGCATGTATAGGGACGCAGGTAGCACTGTGGTCTAAACCACAGAGCCTAGGGCTTGCCGATTGGAAGGTCAGCGGTTCGAATCCCCACGACGGGGTGAGCTCCCGTTGCTCAGTCCCTGTTCCTGCCAACCTAGCAGTTCGAAAGCACATCAAAGTGCAAGTAGATAAATAGGTACTGCTCCGGCGGGAAGGTAAGCGGCATTTCTGTGCACTGCTCTGGTTTGCCAGAAGCGGCTTAGTCATGCTGGCCACATGACCCAGAAGCTGTCTGCAGACAAACGCCAGCTCCCTCGGCTATAGAGCAAGATAAGCGCCGCAACCCCAGAGTTGTCTGCGACTGGACCTAACAGTCAGGCGTACATTTACCTTTTTATTGCACATGTAGGACTGCAATGGCATGAATAGGGACAGAAAAGGAGTTACTTCTGTCTGTCAGGGATTGGCTGGATGAGGAAGAGTGGTGGAAGCCACCCACCCAAGAGCCCCTCAGGGAAGGCACAGAAGAACGTGACTTAGATACTGGATCCTGGTGGCGGGACACCGGCTGCACCTCAGAGGAGGGGACAAGATGGGAGATCGTAGAAGCAGAAGTTTGAGGAATAGCAAAGAGGCAGAAGTAGGCAGGTGGCCTGGCACAGGGCAGGGTGCTGAGGTTACCAGTTTGGATGCAGGCTCTGACAGAGATGACAGAGGGGAGTCAGACCCTACATGTCCCCAACAGATCCACCCTGACAGCTTCTCTGCTGATGGCTCTCCGACCCCACTTACTCCTAGAATGTGACTGGTGTTACATGTTGTTGAGCAACAAGCCAGGCAGGCACAGAAAGAGGCTCCGGAGTCTCGCCGTAGCAAAAGATTACACCGGAGGAGTCCTGACTTAGAAAGCTAGAGAATGAAGGAGGGGCTGCACACCAGTTTGAGCGACTTCTTCACTGGGGTGGGGGGTTGCCTTTATGTGCCTCCTTGTATTTTTTCCTTCCCTTAATAAAGAAATGAACTGCAAGTTAGCCTCACTAACTCTCTCTGACCTGTGAATGACCTGCTCTTCCTGTCAGCCCTGTAACAGTGTCTAAAGAATGAATCCTGTGGAACAGAAGACCATGAGAACAGGCCCATCAGATCCAGCCCCCTGTTCTCACAGTGGTCATCCAGACGTCTGCTGGCCCTTCAGGCAGGGACTGAGTGAAATGGCACTCTCACCACTTAGGATTCCCAACAACCAGTGGAGCTTCATTCATTAGAGCAAATGGGGCGCTGTCCCACCAACCTCAGCCAGCTCCCATCTGCCTCCCTTCTTACTCACAATCAGTTGAGGGGAGTGGCAGGGTCTGTCAGCTTCCTCCGGCACCTTACTCGCAGTGTTGCTCTTATAGAACTCCTCAGGCAAGAGGATAGGAATGAAACTAAAGTTAATTGGCTCTGCCTGCCATCAACTACTGTTGATTTCCATCTTTCCGGTCCTAATGGGCACAAGCTGCCACTGCTACCAACTGGTATTTAGAGACTGCCCCCAACAAGGGAGGGAGAACCTAGTCATCATGACTAGTAGCGATTGGTAACCTCATCCTCCATAAAACAGCTTTCTCCAGCTTGGTGCCCACCAGATGGCTTTGACTACAACTCTCACCATACACACCCAGTATAGTCAATGGTCAGGGATGGAAAACATCTCACGAACATCTGGAGGGCATTGGGTTGGAGAACAAACCAATTGAAGCTTGGAGCTGAGAGGTCGTCACAGAAGGTGGTGAGGACACTGCCTTAGACAAAGATGGTCCCATAGGAATGCTTTTGATGTGACCTTTGGAGGCTGGAAGAAAGTTGTTGTGCAGCTGATGGATCTGGACTACGTAGAGCAATAAATTAAAAACACACCTGGAGAAACTTCAATGTGCCTAGCTGTTCATTGCAGGATGTTTTGTACTAAGCTTGGATCCTAGAATAATAGGCAAGTAGGATCGTAGTATGCAACAACTGATTGGCCTGCAGGAAAAGACCAATCAGGCTCCAGGAGGGAAGCAGAATCAGCCAATCAGACGGGACTCATTGTGTAAATAATGTATATAAAAGCCTGAGGTTTGGGGGGCAATTCATTCACTGTTTTACAAGCTGCAATAAAGAGCATGAAATCACTACAGGACTCCGAGTACATTTCACAGGACCTGAGCCTTGACGTGCTGAACAGAATGGCAGCAGCACAAACATTATTTTCAGAAGAAACACTCTTGGCATCCATATAGTTTATGTCTGGAGTTAAAATAGTGTGGACCCTTGCAGACTGAAAAGACAGCACAGGGAGGAAGGGTGTTACACATTCTTAAGATGCCATATCCAGTCTACCATAGCATAACAAAGGGTATCTTAGCTGAGAGAACAGCTGTGCTGAAATCTTAAAATACATCTTGTGTGTGTAACAGGGAAAAGGGCAAGGGAATCCAGTAATAACAAATAATGTAGTGCAAGAGTTTTTTTTAAAAGATATATAATTCTGACATTGGGGGAGGACTCAAACTTTTTCAAAGCAAACCTCCCTCAGGCCCAGATGGAGGTTGGAGGACTTTTCTGAGTTTCCCAATGGAAAATTAACAACAATGGAAAAGGGCATATTTGACCATAGCTGAGCCATCACACATGACTCTGCATTGGCAGCGGCAGTGGAGTTATATTTACCATAATGTGTGGATTTATGGATTTATTTGGCACTGCAAGTACACCAAACACGCAGCTGTTAAGGGCAGCAGCTACCTAATCTGCATACTGAACAGCATGAAGAGTACTCATGTGGCTACAGTAAACACATTTTCTTCCATAGAGATTATCTTTCAGTAGCGTTGAAACAACTGGCTCTTGGCTATGGGCCGCCTCACACATGACTGTTTTCCTACATAGATAATCTCTGTGGAAGAAAAGGGGGCATTTATCACAATGTGTGCTTTGAGAAAAGCCATAGGAAAGCCGCTAGAAAATGGCCAAACACGTCTTTCTTTGTAATGTCAGAATGATCAGATGTAAGCATGAAACTATGCAGATCATCCTGGGGACTCTACAAGATGTGTTCATATTCATGTGTCACCAACTTTTTTTATTATTTAAAGGAGACCTTTTGATTTGATTTGATTTTTTTATGTAGCTGTTTCTCTCACATACATTTTTTTCAAAGAGGCTTTAAGGAAATAAAATGTTGGCTGTGAACAAAGGTGATTTCCCAAAACTGCTTCCATATATGAAAGGCGCATGTATATCTCATCGTATGTGACAAATGCATGTGTCTTCCTTGTCATATGTGCATGGAGCAGAACTCTTGGTTTCCTGTGGCTTCCTGACACATATGCATACAGTGACATGGTTGGTCACCAGCACATAATGATCAATAGTGTAAAAAGCTACTGAAAGATCTAAACATTTACAATTACTTTTATCTGCTTCAAGAAACCGCTTACTGACCAAGGCTACACAAGACTTCTTAAAGGCATAACTACTCCGATGGGTTCTCTGACAGATTAAACAGAAAAGTGCTCCCCGAGATTATACTGGGGTGAGTTTTCCCCACCCTTGGGACAAAGGGAGAACATGTGCCACCCTAGGATTATTTGAGTAAGTAGTGTCACTTGTGGATTGGTAGGGAAATCTTCAAACCTTTCTCATCCTTTTTGTTGTAACCTACCAGCCTACCAGGATGCGGGTGGCGCTGTGGGTTAAACCACAGAGCCTAGGACTTGCTGATCGGAAGGTCGGCGATTCGAATCCCCGCGACGGGGTGAGCTCCCGTTGCTCAGTCCCTGCTCCTGCCAACCTAGCAGTTCAAAGGCACGTCAAAGCTCTGGCGGGAAGGTAAACGGCGTTTCCGTGCGCTGCTCTGGTTCACCAGAAGCGGCTTAGTCGTGCTGGCCACATGACCCGGAAGCTGTACGCCGGCTCCCTCGGCCAATAAAGCGAGATGAGCGCCACAACCCCAGAGTCAGTCATGACTGGACCTAATGGTCAGGGGTCCCTTTACCTTTACTTACCAGCCCATCCCTTAAGGAACTTCAGATTAGCCACCAATTCAGCAGCCAAGAAGGAATTTGGTTCATAATTAGCAAAGGGAGCAACTTTTCATGCCTATTTCAATAATCTTGAACAAGGTTGGGTTTATTTGATGCCCTAGTCACAACAGGCTAATAGGGCAGGCAGTGAAAGAAAACTGAAAAGGCTGTCATGGTGAGCACCCTGAGGCATCTGCATGGTGAAGGGATGCTGCTGAACCCACCTCTCATTGCCAGCCAACCAGCTGGGTTGAGGACAAGAACATCATTTGGGCCTTAGGGCCTTTGCCCTAATGAATGGGGTTGATCAGTCAGGTGCTTCCTCAGTTCACCTGCATGGAAGAGCACAGATCACTTAAACTACTGCTCAGAGCTAGAGGGAGAGTCTCATCTGTCTCCTCCAGGTAAGGTTGCCCACATTGGTTTGAGCTAGTCAGTCTGGTCTTGTTGCAGATTCTTGTTCAGCCCGGGCACTGAGGTCCAGCTCCGAGGGCCTTCTGGCAGTTCCCTCACTGCAAGAAGTGAAGTTGCAGGGAACCAGGCAGAGGGCCTCCCCAGTAGTGGTGCCCTCCCTGTGGAACGCCCTCCCATCAGATGTCAAGTAGATAAAGAACTACACAACTTTTAGAAGATGTCTGAAGGCAGCCCTGTATCGAGAGGTTTTTAATGTTTAATGTTTTATTACATTTTTATACGTGCTGGAAGCTGCCCAAAGTGGCTGGGGCAACCCATTCAGATGGGCAGGGTACAAATAATAAAATTGTTGTTTTTGTTGCTGCAGCTGTTGCTGCAGATTCTTGTTTAATGCAATAAACTGGGGTCTCTCAAATCTATGTTTTGGCTTCCAGTCCCCCTTTTAGGGTGCGAAAGTTTCTCTGCATGGAAGTAATATCTGTGTAGTAAATTCTTGCCCGGAACAGCCTTGCGCTGTGCTTGTAATTATAGGTCAGTTCACAGCTGCCCTTTCTTTGGCACTCCTTGCAGAGAGCTTTGGCCTTTATCTCTGGATCACTTAACCACACTTGTAAAAACAGGGACAAACTCACAGCTGGCAAGTCAGCACTTCTGTTGCTCTGTATTGATTTACATCACCAGATCATCTTGCCAAAGGACTAAAACACCCAGAGCAAATGCATCTAATGAAATGTAACTGAGGTTTATGCTCAGGTTTATTTAAGAAGATAAATTCATAACAGGAAAGAAAATATAGTCTCTTTATCTGAAAAAGAAATGAAAACCACTTTCCAAGCATCTTATTCACTCCATCTGGCCGGTGCCATTATTATTTTTCATGAATAGTTTGCTTGCTTTAGCAAGATGCCTCATACTGAGTCAGATCGCAGGGTTCATCTAGCTCAGCACAGTTGAGAACGAGTGGAAGAAGCCCTCCAGGGTTTCAGGTAAGGGTCTCTTCCAGCTCTACTGGAGACATCAGGGATTGAACCTGGGACATTCTGTGGAATTGGGGTTTAATATTCACAGCATATTACACGTTGAAAGAAAAGTATAAGAGAATGATGTAGCGTTAGTATTTAACTCCTAGTAAATTCGCAAAACTGTATAAAACAGGGTCAAATGTATGCCAGAAATGTAAGGAAAAAGAAGGCACCTTTTATCATATGTGGTGGAAATGCAAGGTAGTAAAATAATTTTGGGAAATGATATATGATGAATTGAAAAAAAAGTTTAAAATAACCTTTTCTAAAAGCAACAACAACCCCAAAGCCTTTCGTTTAGGAATTCTAGGTGCCAAAATCCCAAGAGAGCAGAAAAGACTATGTATGCGACCACGGCTGCGCGGATGTTATTGGCCCAGAGGTGGAAAGAAGATAAAGTCCCCGCCAGAGAAGAATGGCAGATTAAGTTGATGGATTATGCCCAAATGGCCAAAATGACCAGAAGAATCAGAAAACAGGAAGACCAAAATTTTAATAAGGAATGGGGGAAATTTATAACTTATCTTAAAAACCATCGTAAACAGCTAAAATTGTTAGCAGGATTGGAATATCACTTGTAGTTTAATGGTGAATTTTGGACACAATGGAGAGGTAGAAGATTTTGGATTATCATAAAAGACGCAGGAGGAAATGATTAACAATAGGACCCACAAAGGGGAGGAAGGAAGTCTAAGAATTTCCTTGGAATCTTGTTTTTATGTTGTAAGTTGGACATGTGACTGTAAAACTTTAATCTGAAAAACCAAATAAATATTTTTTTTTAAGAACCTGGGACCTTTTGCATGCAAACAGATGCTCCATCCCTGAGCTATGGCCCTTCCTCTTGTATATTGTTGTAGAATTGCCACTCACTGCAAATGTTTTGCTGCTGTCCTTGGAGACAAAGCTCCTGCCAGCATCAGAAACTCTGCTTTTACAAAAAGCAGACTAATGTTGACATTGAACTGCGCAGTCAGTTACGGACACCTCCACCACTCCAGCCTTCCTTGCAGAAATCTTAGATTAAGTGGACCCTGTGTAGCATATGCCACAGTTGTGCAATATTGGCTTCCAATGCATATTTCAGCATATTAGCATAAGAAGAGCCCAGGTGGATCAGACCAAAGGCCACCTAATTCAGCATCCTGCTTTCATAGGGCCCACCAGATGCCTACGAGAAGCCCACAAGGAGGGCATGAGTACAGCAGCCCTGCTCCCACTCTCAGAAACAGAGTGTACAGAAGGATGCCGCCTTGTATGCCATGAATTTATCTAAGTACGCTTAAGCCCGTTGGTTGCAATGGTCTTAAGAACATTTAACTCTGCGCTGAATAATGGCCCATGAGTTAAATTTGTATCACACTAAATATAGCAACTCCAATCTTTCATTTCTCATCCTAGGCCCCAGTGGAATTAGCAAGAATTGGGCACCCTTCCAGTTCAGATCCTGAAGCCCATAACCAGATTCCACAGAGTCCATGACACCTCCTGCCTGACATTTCTCCACATGGGGAGCAGGGAGAGTTGACAAAGCTCCTACTCCTTCAGCCATGGAACATCTATTTCTGACCAACTGACACTTCTTTTACCACCTTCCTTAAGATTCTGGGACCCCAAGGATTTTAAAACTCGTGCGTTATCATTTGCCCTTGAGATGAGTGTGTTTCACAAAATTGAAGACATTTTAGTAATAATTGCTGCACGTAATCATATAATTGACTGGTAATCAAACCCACACTTTTTCAAAAATAAAAAAAAATGTATTGCTTGATGGAATGGGACAGATGTCACAAGACCATGATATTAGTGGGTTGTGAATTGCATGAGTCAACAGCTCTCTATTAGGAGAGCTTTAAATGACATATCTTGTGGGAAATGCCTGGCCAACAAGTGTATGATAAGCAGGTTGTATCCTTGTCAGGACTTTTTGATGTTAGTTGTAATTTATATCAATGCTCACTATGTAAACCATGTGTGTGCATATAATCAGTGGCCACATGTATCAAGTCTCTTGTCCACCAGAAAACAGCCTATCCACCTTGCTTTAGGGATTAACACCAAATTAGGAAATGCCAGCCTCAAAATTAAACTTCCATATTGACTGATTCCAACTTTGCAGCTAATAGCAACCCCCATCTCTGAGGACTCCTTGGCCAAACGCTTAGGGCAAAATTCCATGTCCTAAACAGCTGACTTGAAACAGAAAGCCTTTTCTTATGGGTAGTATGAAAGTAAACAAACAAACACAAATTCTAGGGGGAAGTTATTCAGCATGGATCCAAGCCATCTGTGTATCATGTCCTCTGGCCTTGATCTTGAACTTGGAAGGAAGTGTAAAGCATGGAAAAGGAACTGCTCAGGGAACCATCATTCCCTACTCCAGGACCTTCTGGGCCAGACAATGTGGCCTTGCTGGACTCCATGTACTCAGAAGACACACTCCCAGTGTACTTCTCACCACCTCCATGCTGTAGAAGTCAATGGCTGCAGGACCAGGCAATGGCCCTCTAAGAACTCAGGTAATTCCTCAGAGAAATACTAGGACCAGACCAGCCAGTCTTCAAAAGACATACGCTCTTCTTGCTTGAAGGAGAATGCTCCAGCCACACTTTCTACCCAGCTCTATCCAATGTCCTGACTTTCTGGTCCTGGCCCTGCCTTGCCAGAAAGGGCCTCCACTGCTGTCATCTGACGCTTGGGCCTTGGTGGGACAGGACATGGCACATTGATGACTAGTAGGTCTTAGCCTAGAAACTTACAAAGTTTGAAGTTGTAGCTTGGCCCACTGTTCCCTGCAGGGTCAGAGAAGTCAGAATTACTTGTATCTTTTGGTTTCTTTCCAGCTTGCCTGTGCCTGTTGATCTTTTGCTTCTTAGGGATGGACCCAAAGGTACTTTGTTAACTCTCATACTGTTCTGGAGGGTACCCTAGCCCTCAGGAGCAGTTTGGCTGTGGGGTAGGGGTGGGTCTGCAATTGATAAGAGGATGGCAAAAATGGGTGCATTTTTAATAATGCAACAACACCTTTGGATCCCAACATGTCTGTTGACTGCCATATCCCCCCCCCCCGGTGAAATGCTCTAAACTGGTGTAGTCAGTCATGCCATGTGACCAGTCAGAAGGTGTTGGGGTTTGAAAGACTCCACATGTAGTGACTGGATGGCATAGAGCTGTCCCATTGCATTGCCTTCTAAGCAAACACGTTTCTTTTGACGATGGCCACAAAGAAATTCTGGAGGAGGAGAACTTACTAAACAAGAATCTGCAAGCTCTACTGTAAAAGTTGGTGAATCACTGAGCTGGTTTGTGACAAGCTCACTTGAATAGGGATACATAAGATGGGATGAAAACCACTGTATTTTCAAGCAAAACAAGATGGCTTTGTTGTGTTAAATGTGTGTAAGTCCTGCATCAACTTCCAGTGAATCTGTGTGAATGCTTTCAAGACTTGGGACTTTTTATTGATTTATTCAATTTCAGCCACCACCGCTTCTACAAAACTTCACTGAAAGCAAGTGAAGTTGGCGAAGACCAAATCAAATAATCCTTCTGTGGTTTCTTTCCAGCACTTGTGGCAGATGTTTCTTTAGTTTACATTGGCTGGCTTATGTTAAGGCAGTTGGCAAAAGCTGTACTTTTTTCTGTAGTATGAATTATGGTTTTCATGCAATGTGAATGTGGCATTTCTGTAGCATGAATCTCATCGGTTGAGATTTGAGCAGTGAGGTCAGGGGTGGCCAACTTCTATGGAGTCAGTAGGCACATATGGAATGTTGAGAAAGTGGCAGTTACAAAATGGCTGCTTTGAGGGTGTTGCATAATACAAAATGGCTGCCATGGGGCTCTGCAGGCGAGGCTGAGCCACCACAAGCAGGAACTGAGCAGGAAGTGCAAACAGTCTCTCACACATTGTAGACATTTGTATGCATTTTATTCAGTTTTTCCTTAATGAAAACAGAGGGCATAACATGGGCATTGCAGATGGTTCCTAATAATACATCCAAAATGCAGTTATGCGTTGTGGATTTTTGAAGAGATATTTACCTCTCAGGGGCACTATAGATGGTACTGCTGGGTACACTGGCCCTTGCAGATGCTGCATTGTTAACCCCTAATTAGACTATTACATGGTGTTGCGTATTCTGATCTCTTTTGCATTTCTTATATTGAGTAATATATAAGCAGCAAATGTCGTTTGGCAGTGACAGAGAAATCAATAATGCTTAGACTTTAGAATGGTGGATATATGAAATTTGCTCTGGTCAGCAGTTAAAGTGAGGGTGGCAGGTGCTTGATTCAGCTTCTGCTCTAACCATGAGCCCAAAGCTCACGTTTGCTCATTCTGTAACTTTGCAATTTTCCACTATAGAAGTGACTCACATGCTTACTACATGCCAACTGCAGTGTCAATATTTTGCACTTTGTACCATGGTCAGAACACCCCTTGGCTCTGAAGGGCAGAGCGTCTCTCCCACAATGCATGCCAGAAATAAAGGGAAACTACAGCCGTGTGATTTAAAAGATTATATTGTGCTCTGATTTCCACAACAGTAGCATTTGTTTGCCATTTGTTTACTTTGCAGTTCCTCTCACAGTTAGTGTGGTCAAAACAGCAAAGATTTAAAGACACAATACCCTTATTGCAGCTACTTCCAAACTGAGGGACTTGGAAATAACAAATTCATTGGGAGCCTTGCCCTATGTAGAAGGGCTATGGAGCTGGGATGCATGCCTAATAAAACATAAATTTGTAAGCTCAGATAATGCCACAAGCGACAAATCCAAAGTGCATATTTAGTGACAAATATAGTTCTTGACATAGCCTACAGGACTGTTAGACTGGTGAAGATGAAACACTTTATCTTACTATATCCTTATGCCTTTTTTTTAAATGAATTCTAGCAAGGAAAAGCAGCATTTATGCACACTTCTTCTTGAACTTTCTCCTAATTATTTTTTAAAAAATGCCAAGTTAAATTTCCTTTGGAGATACATTAATCTGGAAAGATAGTCTCAAGTTTTTAAAGACAAAAATAAGTAAGTGCATGTACCCAGGCTACGCAGGGTTGGGTAGTCCTATCTTATGGATTTGGATAAATTTATAGATTATGGGATGTTCTTCCAAGAGAAGCTCACCTTGCATCTACCCCATTCTTACCTGGGTGCTAAGCAAAAACTAAAAAAAACTTTTTAAAAAATCCCAGGCATTTTAAAGAACAATTTTATGAATTTCTTCTCTAGCTTGCTATACTTTTAAAATTTGTATTTTATTATTACAGAACAGGTTGCTCTGGTGCAATCTGGGATGTGTAGTCCTGCAACTGAAGAGTAGTGATTTGATTGAAATGGGGGTAGGGTCAAGAAATGTCCCCCATTCCTTCCCTCGTGGCTGAATTGGACCCAACCCTGGGAGCCTCACATATTTAAAATACTTGAACTGTGCCAATCATGTACAAACAGGATATTGAGGATATGATTTTATTTTTTATTTTTTATAATAATTTTTTATTCATTTTCCAAACATTTTTATACAATCAACTCATATTAACTCTCACATTCATCAATTTTTGACTTCCCTCAGTTTCTCTGCAAATCTTTCGTTAAAATTTCTATCGTTAAGGCATTTCTGAACTTATTATTGCCTTTAACCATTCCTCTTCCTTTCTCCTACTTTCTTTTTTACAATATTTCTTAATTTTTCACAGAGACTCTTCAAAACCAACAAGCATTGTCTGTGCATCACATATGCTTTTCAGATAATCTGTAAATTTCCCCCAGTCCTCGATAAACTTTTGGTCTTTCTGATATCGAATCTTCTCAGTCAATTTATCCAGTTCCGCATATTCAGTCAGTTTCATTCTCCATTCTTCCATAGTTGGAATTTCTTCCTGCTTCCATCTTTGCGCCAGAAGTATTCTTGCAGCTGTTACAGCGTATTGGAAAAGTTTACAATCTTTTCTATTAATTTCATTACCTACCAATCCTAATAAGAAGGCTTCTGGCTTTCTAACAAATGCATATCTCAACATCTTTTTCAATTCCTTATATATCATTTCCCAGAAGCCTTTCACCTTTTTGCATTCCCACCACATATGATGGAAAGTTCCTTCTTTTTCTTTACATTTCCAACACTTGTTACCTGTTTTATACATTTTAGCTAATTTAACTGGCGTTATGTACCATCTATATACCATTTTCATTACATTTTCCTTCAACGCGCTACACGCCGTAAATTTTAACCTTTCATTCCATAATTTCATCCAATCATCATATTGTATATTATAACCAAAGTCTCTAGCCCAATGTATCATTTCACCTCTTCATCTTTTGTATGCCGTTCCAACAACATTCTATACATTTTAGACAATTTTTTATACTCATTATTCAATACCTCTATTTGAAATTTTGATTCTTTTCCTTCATATCCACACATTTTACAGTCTTTTTTTAAACATTTCACTAATCTGGTAGTAGTGCAACCAATCATAAACAAATTCACCTCTTCATAAGTCTTCATTTTCCATTCCCCCCCCTCTCTTACTATCAATTCTCCATAAGTTATCCACCTCCCCCTCATGTTTATCTTTTTCACACTCATCACTTCCAATGGTGAAAGCCAATGGGGGAGTCTTGGTTCCAACAAATTTTTATACCTCTCCCACACATCTATCAATGATCTTCGGAAGATGTGGTTTTCAAAGCCTTTATGAATTTTTTTCTTTTCATACCACAGATATGCATGCCACCCGAATCTATTATCAAATCCTTCTAAATCTAACAACTCTCCATTCACTAATTTAATCCATTCCTTTAACCAACAGAGGCATGATGCTTCATAATATAGTTTCAAGTAGGGTCCAGAAATGTCCCCCATTCCTTCCCTCGTGGCTGAATTGGACACAACCCTGGGAGCTTCTCATATTTAAAATACTTGAACTGTGCCAATCATGTACAAACAGGATATTGAGGATATGATTTTAAAAGGAAAAAGGGGTACACTGGGTAAGCTGTTTGGAGCCTTTTGACTACCTATGTGGCATATGTTCTTGCAGGTTGACTCCTTTTCCCTGCAGTTTCATTCACAAAGCTCTGATAAGGGTAGAGCATTTGGCTAGGTACAAATAAGTTGGGAAGAGTTTTCTACTGAAATGTCAACAATGGGACTAAGACTGCATGCAACGCTAATGTCTCACGACAAATGAAACTGATCTGTAGAAAACACAACTTGAAAAAAGAGACAATGCACGTATTTTTGTAAACTAAGAGATCTTTAATAAAAATAGATTTAAAAAACAAACAAGCAATGGTACCAGGGAAAAGTTAAGCTCCATTTTGCTGCTAAAATCAGAACACTCTTTGTACAGAATTGGCCTAGTTTGTTATTTCTTTCTTTTATATACCCCACCTTTTTTCACCATGATGGAACCTGAGGCATTATACATGGAGTTCCAAGGCAGATGCAGACCATACCTTGTGTTCAAACATGGCTCTTCCATCATCATGGCTAGCCTGGTTCTTTCACTTGCATATTCCCCATCCCAGCCTCATCAGCTCCCTGTCCCAGTTAATGTTATTTATTTAGGCATTTATATCCTGCTTTTCTGGGCAGAACCCTTTACAAACTGGCTTACAGTATGCAACAACACTAATGACAGTGCCAAAAGTCATAAAAACAATTTAATGTGAAAACACCAATCACATTAAAGTGAGCTAGCGGCATTTAAACATCTCAATCTGGACTGGCAAGGATAAAGCATAAAGCAAGAGCAAGGATAAAACCTCAGCTAAAACCACAAACAAGGCTATAAGAGAAGCAGAAGAGAACAAGAGCACCACAAGCAAATCCCAGGAACCAAGAGGCTTTTAGCAACACACACTTGCCTGCAGAGTGGCTGCGGCTGAACATAAACAAACATGGTGCCATGGACTCTAGAAGGATGCAGAGGCAATGGGAATAGAATACGTCACCCACTGAGAATAGCCGTGCATGTGGTTTTGACTCCTGTAATGTACTGTCTGTGGGGCAACCCTTACGCCTGGTTTGGAAACTGGAGCTAATATGAAATGAAGAGGTTAGAGTGCTTAAGTCAAATATTCAGCTGAAAAAGCACTGCTGGTTACCTGTTAGCTATAGGGCCAAGTTCAAAGTTTTGTTGCTTACTGTCAGAGCTGCCTCCAGGTCCCAGCTCACAGAGGACCAACGCTAGGCTGTAGTTATGTACAAAAGTCTTTATTGAGATTCAGTCTCCATTTCAAAGCCGCAGCGTGCAGCTCTACGTCCCGACCTTAGACCGGCGAAGTCCTGTCTGAGTCTCCTCCCCCTCCACACCAGTTCAAGACTCTCGCTTTGCTCCACCTCTTCCTAAATTCCTTTCTCCTCTGGGCCCTCCTGCCCGCTAGGGTCTCATCCTTCCTGGACTCCTCTGACGCTGACCCTGACGATTCTTGCCCCTCCTTCCGGCGGGCTTTAGGACCTGGTTCCCTATCCGGGCTACCTTCTGTGCCGCTCGCCTGTACCTTTGAACTTGGCGCGCGCGCCCAGCCTGCAACTTTCCTCTTAACCGTTAGCTCGCTCTCCGATGGAGGCGTGGTCCACCCTGACTCATCTTCTCTCGCTGGTGGTGCATGTGTGGGCTCTGACACCTGGGACTCCTCCCCCCCACTACGCTCTGGTGGGGAAGCTGGTCCTGATTTGCAACTGCTGCTCTGGGAGTCCCCGCTGGCCCCTTGCTTCTGGGGTGTCCCCCTTGTGTCGCCCCTTGCCCTGCCCATCGGCGCCCCCTTCTGTGAATCTTCCGATTCGCTGGAGAGGCTCATGGAATCTATCGGGCTGCTGTCATATTCTCCTACGCTGCCCTCGGATTGCTCCCCCTCGCTTTCCATCTCCTCTCCTCCCTGCGATCCCGCTGAGTCCCTGACACTTACATTTAAACAACTTGGGATTGAGATATACTGGCCTCGGTCCAGTATATCTGAAGGAGCGTCTCCTCCCCCATCGTTCTGCCCGGACACTGAGGTCCAGCTCCGAGGGCCTTCTGGCGGTTCCCTCACTGCGAGAGGCCAAGTTACAGGGAACCAGGCAGAGGGCCTTCTCGGTAGTGGCGCCCGCCCTGTGGAACGCCCTCCCATCAGATGTCAAAGCGATAAACAACTACCTGACATTCAGAAGACATCTGAAGGCAGCCCTGTTCAGGGAAGTTTTTAATATGTGACATTTTAGTGTATTTTTCATCTTTGTTGGAAGCCGCCCAGAGTGGCTGGGGAAACCCAGCCAGATGGGTGGGGTACAAATAAATTATTATTATTATTATTATTATTATTATTATTATTTAGTTGTGTTTTGTTCATACCTTGTACGCATTTTTATTATTTTCATGCAAACTTTTTAAAATAGTGTTATGCAGTCTAATTTTTTCATAGATTAAATAAAATCATTTGTGCGTTAGAGCTCTAAAGGGAAAATGAGCATGGAGAATGCATCTTTTCCTTAAAGAGTGTTCTTGTTTGGCCCTAATATTCAGAAATGCTGAATGTACACTTTTGTAGTCTATATTCTTTGCAGAATAAAAGGAAAGCTCTGATGAGTCAGTTCAAAGGCTTATCTATTTCCAGCATTCTGTTCCCACCGTGGCCAGCCAGAAGCCTATTGAAACCCCACAAGCGGGACTTGAGGACACAAGCTCCTGCTCGGGTTCCCCAGCAACAGCAGCTGATATTGAAAAGCACCCTGCCTCTTCATCTGCCACTGGCAATGATATATAACAATCATTACTAGTATTCATGGAAATGCAAAAGTGCTAAATGTTCATTCTTGCATTTTGCCAAAAGGCCAGTCAGTGGTTGCATAAGCACACTTTGTCCTATGAAGATTCATCTGGTTTATGAACCAACTGATGGCAGCTGAAGCTGAACTCTACAGAAATATGGACGAAAAAATGGAGCATCTTAACTGGAAAGGCCTGAAGCCATTCTGCTTTTTTCTCCCCAAGAGTTTTGCTTTGTGCCTTAGGAATTTCTCTGAGAATGTCACCTTGTTCCTATTTTGTGCATCCACTGGACCAAAGAACATGAACCCTTTTGAATGCCTCTCTCTCCTGTTCAGGAATAAAGTCAGTGAACACAACACTACCTCATCCATCATTCTACCCACTCATGTAGGAATGTTCATGACTGTTTACAACTGCCTGCCTAAACCGACCAATCTTTGCATGAATGAATAGTTAAACCTCATGTACTTTGCTTAACATTTTCCTACGGCAGAAGTCTAAAGGCAAAACTGACCTTAAAACAATCAACCACATTCTGTCTTTTTCTTTCCCCTAAAGAAATTTTTGGAACAAATAGGGAGATGTGGAGAAAATGAATCTTTTTTTAAAAAAAATGGAATAAATTTCAGCAGGTGCCATTTCACAATTAATATCATCATTCATAGATGCAGCGGCTGATCAATTACAAGATACCTGTAAGTCCCTTTTTGTTTTTTCAGGATCATAAATAGTAATCTGGCATTAAATATTTGTGATCTGGGCCAGTAACCTTTTTTCAGTCTCACAGCATCTTTTTTAATTAAAGTATATCTTTGTCCCATGTCTATAAGCTTCTCTCTGACATTTCATATACAAGGCACCTCGCCACAAAAGGTCAAGCAGTACAGTTATAAATGGAAAAGAGATTACAAGTATTCTCAAGCCACAGTGATCTGAAAGTGAGTTAAAACTGGAGCATTTCTTCATAGTCTTGGCCAGGCTACTAAGAGGCAATCCCTTCGGAAGAGTTTTATTATGAGAACAGCAAAGTAAAGAAAGGAAAGAAAGAAAAATATTTGTTAAAATGGAGTTATGAACTATGTTGATGTGCATGTTGAAGTAACTGTTTGAGAAGCATCATGGTGAGTTTAAGATGTCCACTTTAAGCATTTACTTGGATACAAATTGCATTGAAAAATCAACGGGACTCATAAAAGCATTTATGACCACGATGTCTCTTCTCACACTGCGGGGTTCTACAGTTTGCTGTTCAGCTGGAAGAATGGTTGGACAGCAAAGGAGCCCTCAAAGACTAGTATATCTTCACATGCCATTTTATTGCATTGGCACAGAAAAACACATGTGGAAAGTTGCATTGGCACAGTGACTTGGAATGGTGCAACTGCCCATTGTAAGATCTTGCATCACAGATGTTGGTTTAGAAGGCATGGTGGTGGAAGGATGAAAGAATAGGGAAACCGTGCACAATCTTCTGAAGATCAGCAGGTGTCAGGATGCTGTCAGCGGCTCCCGGCTGGTTGCCCAGTAAAGTATAAAGACAAGAAAAAGTTTCTTACGGTCCTTTTGTATTTCAGTCTTTACAGAAGATAGGCTATAGAACTCAGCCTATTGTCCCGAATGGTGTTGTCCTGAGTGAATCTCCATCCCCCTTCTCTCCCACTTCTTGTCATCCTCATTATTTCCTCTATGGGTGCCGCTAAGTGCCCTCTGTCTTCTAGCTCTTTGCTCTCCTACTTTTAAGGCTCGCCGGGTTCTGGGAGATGGAGGGTCTGGAATGCTTTCTAATGACAACATGTCAGCCAGCTGCTGCTCTGGCTCTCCCGCTATTCCCCAACTTTCCCCCTCATCTACCTCTGAGCTGCGACCTCCCTCAAACCCCTGTTGTGAATCTATACTGTCTTCCTCTTCCTCCTCCCTGGAAGGGTCAGGATGCAGAGGCGGTCTCCACCATTCCTCCTCTACCCAGTCCCTGACAACAGGATTGTTGCCACCCCTTTGCACTGATACAGCATTACAACCACATCACATGAGCATTATTAAAATATTGCCCAGACATCTCCGTAGTATATACGTGTGTTTACAAATGACAATGCTGTGCCACACACTAATGTCAACACGGCATGATTGCACGCTGCCAAATCTTTTCACCCACCCACATTTTTCAGGTAACAAAGAGAAGAGCACAGAAACAAAATGTAAAGCCCACTTAGTAAATGCACATTCATCACAGACTAAAGAATGTCAGCTAGCTAGAGAATGCAGAAAAGGTTTAAGCCAGTACTGGACATCCTTTGCAAGCTCACTGACTTTCATAGAGGAATAGGGAAGAAAGTTGATTCACTTTGCATTTAAAGGCATATCTACCTGATTTGCACTTTCAAAAACAATATGCGAACTGAAACACAGCCATGCTTTGAAACTGACTCATCTCCAAATTTTGCAATGCCAAGTAATTTGTACAAAAAGGCATATACTAGGGTAAAGTGTGCAGAAAAATGCATTTTATTAGGGGAAATTGCTTTGCAAAAATGTGAACATTAGGCAAAATTATGTTCAAAAACTCACAGTTAAAAACTGATGAATTTTCACGAGGAATTGTTTTTAAAACTGAGAGAAATTGAAACTGAAATTGACAGACTTCTACTTTCATATATGCCAGCCACATATTATGATTTCCATTCCTAGGGTAGTTTTAGGGTGAAAAAACCTAAACAGAAGCTTGCTCTAACAAAAGAAGAATACTGGGATGAAAATATGCATCAGTAAAAGTATAAAAGGAAAATGGCAAGTGTAAATGGAGACTGGTGCAAGTTTCGATAAAGAAAAATAAAGTTCTAAAGACGTGTTGGTAAATGTCTAGTATCACTGATTAGCTTCTTTATTTTCATCAGACCATTAAGCAGAAACTGAAGGTGGCTTTTACCCTAATATTCTCCAATTGGCATGCTATGACCTCAAGTTGTTGAATCTCTATCACACTACAATAACCTTTATGGGTGTACATGGGTACAACTAAATAAGTTACTTGTGATATCTTAAGTAGCCTAGTAAAGACTAAACTGCTGTGGCAGATCTTTCACAGTCTGTTTTGCAGTTCCCAAGGGTCTAAGCCATGATCTGAAACGTCCTTCCTGCTAATTTCAGTGAGGGTTTTTATATAGCCTAGTAATATATCTGTGCTATTACTTTGGGCTGTGCAGTTTACAAATGAGCCAAGCTGGTCACTTTTCTACTGTTCTGGTGGTCTCATAGTGTTTGTGTATTTAAATGGATCTTTAGTTGAGACACAAGGAAATACTGCCTTAGTAAATAGATATACATCTCAGTATGGATAGTAACCCTACGTATTGTGTACTGTAGTTGACTCTTGCTCCACTAAATATCTAGCAAATCATGTCCACTCAGAAGCCAGTTGAATGCAGTGGGACTTATTCCCAGGTAAGTAAGGTTAAGATTAAAGCTCTAAATCTTAAAAGCCCATTTCTGCTTGAGTTCACTGGGCCTTCTAAAGTAACAATTCACCCCGTATCTCAAGAAATGACTAGGGATGTTCAAGGATTTTGTCTGATCGTCATTTTTGTGGGCTGTTATATAGTTCAGAATACATTTATGCTTTTGTTTTTAAATTCATCTGAATTTCACCATACCATTCTTTGATTTAAAAAAGTATTAAAAAGTACCAATCAGAGCTACTATTATAAGAATCCCCTGGGAGAGGGATTAATGGTGAAGCCACTCTGAAAACAGAAGTTCTCTGAGAGGAATAGGTGCCTCCTAACAGCACCCTTAAAAAACTACCGTTCCCAGAATACTTTGGCGGAAGCATAACTGTTTAAAGTGGCATTTTAGTGCTTTAAATGTAACATTTGAGTGTTTCCTATATCTTAGCAACACCTAGTGTAGAATTAGTCCATTAGAAAATAGTTTCCTATGTTTAAACTGGATTTTTAAAAAAGTTTTTCATGGGGGGCACAGACCTGATATCTGACCTCATATTAGTATGCACCAATTGTCTACCAGGTTTTATTAGATGTCTGTTTAAACATTCAAAAATCATCCACCTAAAAAGAAGCCATTTGTTCATCTTTCAACATCAAAGCAAAAATTCTGGTACTTGCAAATCACTCATTAGTTCATTAACGAGTATCAACCTGACCAGTCAAGATTCCTAAGTCTTTTCCTCAAGAGGTAGTACATTGGTTTCAGGCTTATCTGAAACCTTGATAGATACAGTCTCTTCACCCTTAATGTGATATAACTGGAATTATACCCCCCCCCCAAAAAAGTTTGCTATTTACATTTGAATTAATGCCTTCCATTTGAAGTTAACGAGCAAGCAAACCTGAAGTTCTATCAAACATTGCATTGATATCAAACCATATTGTAGGCAATCAAAATGACCTTTAACAACCCATTTACCCAGTTGCATCAATAGTTACGCAACCACGTCCCGTTTCAAATGGATTCCTTCACAGCATCTGTCCACAAGGGCAAACAAAAACCTTTCTGTACGTTCTTTAATTAACTTTGCCTACCTCAGACCCTATTAACATATAAATGAACAATTCATCCTATTATTCCATTAATATAATATGCTGGATAGTATTCATTGGTATAATGAATGAATGAACTTTTGTTCTTTCCACCACAAAATTTAGTAAAAGCAGAGAAGTTTGGAGCCAGCTATTTCGCCATATCCATTTGCTGGTTTACTCTTACATATAGATCCCCACAGATACCTTTTGCTGGTTGTTTTCCTTACTGTGTCACCTATTTGCATCAAATTATTTTATATGCATAGAGGGAGGTCATTCATGAAGTATTGGCATGTTTATATTTTATATGAATATGGAAAAGTCATTCATGAAGTATGTTGGGTATCAAAGAAGGGGGTGCTAGAAAAGTTATAAGCACATAAAAAGAGCCTCTGGATCAGGCCAAAGGCCCATCTATTCGAGCATCCCATTCTCACAGTGGCCAAGCAGATGCCTCTGGGAAGCCTGTCAGAGCACTCTCCTCACTTATGATTCCTAACAACTGATATTCAGAGACATATTGCCTCTGAGAGGTAGAATATAGATATCATGACTAGTAGACATTGATAGCTTTATTTTCCATGGGTCTTTCAGATCCACTTTCAAAGCCATCAAAATTAGCAGCCATCACCATCTGTTGTTGGGGTGATTTTGTCTGTCCTACCACAAATCTTCATTCAAATGTGCCTAACTGTTACATATAGGGAGCTGAGTTAAAAAGAAGAGAAGAAGAAGAAGAGTTTGGATTTGATATCCCGCTTTATCACTACCCAAAGGAGTCTCAAAGCGGCTAACATTCTCCTTTCCTGTCCTCCCCCACAACAAACACTCTGTGAGGTGAGTGGGGCTGAGAGACTTCAAAGAAGTGTGACTGGCCCAAGGTCACCCAGCAGCTGCATGTGGAGGAGCGGAGACGCGAACCCGGTTACCCAGATTACGAGACTACCGCTCTTAACCACTACACCACACTGGCTCCCAGGTTTACAGTGCAACATACTTTAGAAATGACTCTTTAAATACTCTGCAGCATTCCTCTGAATAAAATAGGGACGTTCCATCCAATAACAATATTATTATTATTATTATTATTATTATTATTATTATTATACCCCACCCATTTGATTGGGTTGTTTCAGCCACTCTGCATGGCTTCCAAAATATTTACAAACAATAAAACATTAACTTTTTTTTAAAAAAAAAAAAAAACCAGGGCTGCCTTCAAAGGTTATATAGTTACTTATTTACTTGGCTCGGGGGGTTGTATAACTCCATACCATCCAACATTTCTCCGATGAAAATGGGGACGTCCTAAGGAAAAGTGGGACATTCCAGGATCGAATCGGAAACCGGGATGGCTTCTGTAAATCCAGGACTGTACCTGGAAAATAGGGGCACTTGGAGGCTCTGTTTTTATCCTGTTAGCACTCCCTGTTGGCTGTCATTAAATACATTCAAAAACATGTATTTAAATATTAATTTCCATGAATATTTGTAAATAGATAGATGATAGATAGATGTGGAATTGACTTATGTATGACCACTTATGGAAGTCAGAAATCTATTCTGATGCACTCATCCTGATTCCTTCTCCCACTCCTCCTCTTCTGCATTTCCAGTCCAATTCTACAGATCTCAGGATCATGACACTCTATCATTTTAAAGTGACTTTACATCTATTCCAACTGAGGCTGCAATGGAGACTAAGGATAGTTTTCATCATGAATTAGATGAGCCAGGAGGGTGGGCTTTCTCCCCAAACATCTAACAATTGCCATTTATTGATTGCTGCCCTCCTTCACATCTCCACATGAATGATACTGTCTTTCTCCACAAATCTTCTTTTCCTTCCTGTCCAATACATTCCTATGCACATTTACTCAGAAGTAAATCTTTCTGTGTTCAATTAAGCTTATAGGTATGCATAGGTATGCTCTTTAAGACCTAATCTCTCCCCCCATCCCCCATTTTATTTTCAAGTGGAAATTTTCATCATATTGCCATATTTCCTAAATGACATATTTTGCAAATTTTATATTTTTTCTCACCTTCTGTCTTCCCTGCCTCTTTTGCTTATATTGTAATTCTTTAGGCAACTGTGTGTCTCCTTTTTAATTTCTGTGAACTGCTTAATTTATTTTAAGCACTTTACAAGCAGTAATACAATTATTATTATGTAATGCACCAAGGCATAATTCAATTATTTGCTACAGGGACATAAACAGTTAGTGCTTTGAATTAGGCCTGCTTTTTATATTCATTTTTTGGCATGAAAAGCCTTCACAGTTTATTTTCTCTCGCTGTTTTTCCCCCACAGGGAGCATTTATTCTGAAAGGGGCCCAGGTGTTACAAGGAGGTCTGGGATCCACTGAGCCCTGGATTTGATAGTTTTGTATCAGACAGTATGGGCCATTTGCAGAAAAAACTATCACTACATAAATATAAACCAAAAATGTAGAAATCACCTTGTGATGACCCTACCTCAGGGATAAGGAACCTCTGGCCTGCAGGCCAGTCTTGGCTTGTGAACACTTCCAATTTGGCCCATAAGGCCATTTCCCCACAAAGCCAAACCCTGTGGGGAGTTGGCATGTACAACCAACCTGACCAGGATTAAACTCCCTGCTCATCAACTAATGAACAGGGGGTTAAATCCTGCTCAGATTGGCAGGATTCAGCGCAAACACTTTCCTGGTCAGGAACCCCCTGCTCAAATGAATCCCCCTGTCAGTTTTGTCAACATTGTGCTCTCCATGACATGCTTTGATGTCCTGACTTTGGGACTTCAAAGCACCAAATCACCTTACATCATTGTGAAGTCAGGTGATTGACAGAGGAGTGGCCCCACCCCCTGTCAAATCTGGTCTGTGAGGCCAATCCTGATAATCCTGCCTTACCATGTCAAAAAAAGAAAACACCAACTGCAGTGCCAGATTTAGGGCAGTGCGGGCAGTTTCCCCAAGCCAAGGGACACAGTATAACAACAACAACAACAACAACAACAATTATAATAGCCTATAATTATACAGATACCTACTCAAAGTTGGGGTAGGTAGGATTTTGTCCTCACTCAGGGCGCTGTACAGTGGTACCTTGGGTTAAGTACTTAATTCGTTCCGGAGGTCCGTTCTTAACCTGAAACTGTTCTTAACCTGAAGCACCACTTTAGCTAATGGGACCTCCTGCTGCTGCCGTGCCGCCGGAGCAAGATTTCTGTTCTCACCCTGAAGCAAAGTTCTTAACCTGAGGTAATATTTCTGGGTTAGTGGAGTCTGTAACCTGAAGCGTATGTAAGCTGATGTACCACTGTATTACCAAAGTCTGCCTCTGCCAATTGGGCTTAGGAAGGAATGATGCTGTCATTCATCCTAGGTAGCTTGCCCTCACATCTTCTGAAGGCTGTTTTTCAGTCTTCTCTTCATAGAATCATGGAGTTGGAAGGGACCTTAGTGGTCATGACTTCATATGCGGTTCTAAATATTATCCAGAATTCTTTTAAACTTTAATGCGACCAAAGAGGAGCGAAGGAGATGCAAATATATTATAATTTATTGGCAAAAGGTGTGCCCAGCAATCATATAAAGGACCTCAAAAATAAAAAAAAACCCAGCAGAGCAGTAAAAATTACAACAATGGGGGGTGGGGCGACGACTAGATTTAGACCAAATTTGAAAAGGACTGGGGAAATTAAAAAAATAGTTTTCTCCTTGACCAAGAGAGTCAAGAGATTCAGCACCTTGGATCATACCAATGGATTCTTCCAGAGGTATGGGGGAGCCACAACCAAAAATGCCACCTCCCTGCCATTCTTATTCTAAATGGATCTTCCAAACTGACTTGCCTCCCTCCCAGCCCCTCACTTAGTGAAGCTAAGATGACAGAAAAAATGAAGAGACAAGAGGCAATGCTCAGGAGCATGTTGTTGTTTAGTCGTTTAGTCGTGTCCGACTCTTCGTGACCCCATGGACCAGAGAACGCCAGGCACTCCTGTCCTCCACTGCCCCCCGCAGCTTGGTCAGACTCATGCTGGTAACCTCGAAAACACTATCCAACCATCTCGTCCTCTGTCGCCCCCTTCTCCTTGTGCCCTCCATCTTTCCCAACATCAGGGTCTTCTCCAGGGAGTCTTCTCTTCTCATGAGGTGGCCAAAGTACTGGAGCCTCAGCTTCACAATCTGTCCTTCCAGTGAGCACTCAGGGCTGATTTCCTTCAGAATGGAGAGGTTTGATCTTCTTGCAGTCCATGGGACTCTCAAGAGTCTCCTCCAGCACCATAATTCAAAAGCATCAATTCTTCGGCGATCAGCCTTCTTTATGGTCCAGCTCTCACTTCCATACATCACTACTGGGAAAACCATAGCTTTAACTATACAGACCTTTGTTGGCAAGGTGATGTCTCTACTTCTCAAGATGCTGTCTAGGCCTGTCATTGCCCTTCTCCCAAGAAGCAGGTGTCTTTTAATTTCGTGGCTGCTGTCACCATCTGCAGTGATCATGGAGCCCAAGAAAGTAAAATCTCTCACTGCCTCCATTTCTTCCCCTTCTATTTGCCAGGAGGTGATGGGACCAGTAGCCATGATCTTCGTTTTTTTGATGTTGAGCTTCAGACCATATTTTGCACTCTCCTCTTTCACCCTCAATAAAAGGTTCTTTAATTCCTCCTCACTTTCTGCCATCAAGGTTGTGTCATCTGCATATCTGAGGTTGTTGATATTTCTTCCGGCAATCTTAATTCCGGCTAGGGATTCATCCAGCCCAGCCTTTCGCATGATGAATTCTGCATATAAGTTAAATAAGCAGAGAGACAAAATGCAGCCTTGTCGTACTCCTTTCCCAATTTTGAACCAGTCAGTTGTTCCATATCCAGTTCTAACTGTAGCTTCTTGTCCCACATAGAGATTTCTCAGGAGACAGATGAGGTGATCAGGCACTCCCATTTCTTTAAGAACTTGCCATAGTTTGCCATGGTCGACACAGTCAAAGGCTTTTGCATAGTCAATGAAGCAGAAGTAAATGTCTTTCTGGAACTCTCTAGCTTTCTCCATAATCCAGCGCATGTTTGCAATTTAGTCTCTGGTTCCTCTGCCTCTTCTAAATCCAGCTTGCACTTCTGGGAGTTCTCGGTCCACATACTGCTTGAGCCTTCCTTGTAGAATTTTAAGCATAACCTTGCTAGCGTGAGAAATTAGTGCAATTGTGTGATAGTTGGAGCATTCTTTGGCACTGCCCTTCTTTGGGATTGGGATGTAGACTGATCTTCTCCAATCTTCTGGCCACTGCTGAGTTTTCCAAACTTGCTGGCATATTGAGTGTAGCACCTTAACAGCATCATCTTTTAAAATTTTAAATAGTTCAGCTGGAATACCATCACTTCCACTGGCCTTGTTATTTGCAGTGCTTTCTAAGGCCCATTTGACTTCCCTCTCCAGGATGTCTGGCTCAAGGTCAGCAACCACACTACCTGGGGTATATGAGACATCCGTTTCTTTCTGGTATAATTCCTCTGTGTATTCTTGCCACCTCTTCTTGATGTCTTCTGCTTCTGTTAGGTCCTTTCCACTTTTGTCCTTTATTATGGAAATCTTTGTACGAAATGTTCCTTTCATATCTCCAATTTTCTTGAACAGATCTCTGGTTCTTCCCATTCTATTGCTTTCCTCTATTTCTTTGCATTGCTTATTTAAGAAGGTCTTCTTGTCTCTCCTTGCTATTCTTTGGAAATCTGCATTCAATTTCCTGTATGTTTCACGATCTCCCTTGCATTTTGCTTGCCTTCTCTCCCCTGCTATTTGTAAGGCCTCATTGGACAGCCACTTTGCTTTCTTGCATTTCCTTTTCATTGGGATGGTTTTCGTTGCTGCCTCCTGTATAATGTTACGAGCCTCCATCCATAGTTCTTCAGGCACTCTGTCCACCAAATCTAAATCCTTAAACCTGTTCCTCACTTCCACTGTGTATTCATAAGGGATTTGACTTAGATTGTATCTTACTGGCCCAGTGGTTTTTCCTACTTTCTTCAGTTTAAGCTTGAATTTTGCTATAAGAAGCTGATGATCTGAGCCACAGTCAGCTCCAGGTCTTGTTTTTGCTGACTGTATAGAGCTTCTCCATCTTTGGCTGCAGAGAATATAATCAATCTGATTTCGATGCTGCCCATCTGGTGATGTCCATGTGTAGAGTCGTCTCTTGTGTTGTTGGAAAAGCGTGTTTGTGATGACCAGCTTGTTCTCTTGACAGAACTCTATTAGCCTTTGCCCTGCTTCGTTTTGATCTCCAAGGCCAAACTTGCCAGTTGTTCCTTTTATCTCTTGACTCCCTACTTTAGCATTCCAATCCCCTATAATGAGAAGAACATCCTTCTTTGGTGTCACTTCTATAAGGTGTTGTAAGTCTTCATAGAATTGGTCAATTTCAGTTTCTTCAGCACCAGTAGTTGGTGCATAAACTTGGATTACTGTGATGTTAAAAGGTCTGCCTTGGATTCGTATCGAGATCATTCTATCATTTTTGAGATTGCATCCCAGTACAGCTTTTGCCACTCTTTTGTTGACTATGAGGGCCACTCCACACGCTCAGGAGCATAGTTACTGATAAATAATTACAACAAGGATGTTATAATCATTTAATTAAAATCTCTGCATGGGGAGAGATTATGAGTCATTTGTGCTCATAGTCTCATTTAGATGGTACTAGTCATTAAGCAATTTTGCAGCAGTCAGCAACTCAGGGTGCATGCAGCTCTTGCCTGGTTTTCTCCAAACCCCTTCGATCAGCAGAATTGTTGCCCTCACGGTATAACGCTGCTGGGGAACAAAGTGTGGCACTCGGTAATAAAATAATTACAAGGCAGTTTGGGGTTTTTAAAACCAAATTTGTACTTTTAATTAAAAACCGTCATACAAATAGCAGCAAATGATTATACATCTGGGCTTCTATGCGATGATCTTAAAGGTTGTAGCTTTCTTTTTCTTTTTTGCTTACTGGTGAAAAATGTAAATGCTTCCATCGGGATGCAGTGGGGAAACTTGTAAAATCAACATGTGGGTCACAATCAGCAAAGAGGTGTGCAAAATTCATAGAGTTCCGGTTTGAGGTTAGGGAGGGTCTTTGGCCAGGATGCTGTTGGTTGGGCCATTCTTTGCAAGCCTAGGGTAGCCCAGATTGGCTCTCCAGTTGCATTTGCACTGTGCCGACCTCGATACCACCTCACAGCTCTTCCTCCCAGTTAACCACAGCAATTCCAGTGCCGAGAGGTCAGGTAAGTCCTCCATACACACCATCCCACTGCCCACTACTACTCAGAGGGCAGGTCAGCAGGCAGTTGGAAGTTTCTGAACCCTTTTCAAAGGCAGCCCCACTTAGAGCATGTTACAGTAACCCAAATGAGATTCAACCAAGGTGTGCATCACTGTGGCCAAATTAGACACCTCAAGGGATGGGAGCTCTTGCTTTAAATGTGCAGATGCACTCCTGGCTGTCGAACTAGTGGAGTGCGCAGTTACCATATTTTTCACTCTATAACACGCACCCGACCATAACACGCACGTAGTTTTTTAACAGAAGAAACCCTCTTCCCCAATGTAAGTGGGTGAAAGGATATAAACAGAGCATTGGTAGGTGCCATGTCTTTTGTCCTGGTTAATACACCTTCAGTGCCCTTCTAACAGCCAAAAAGTGTCATGCCTTTTCCAGAGGATGGGGACAATTTGGGTAGAAAGTCAGACGTACACGTTCCTGTTTAGTATGAAAAGGAGACAAGACTTTTGGTAGGATGGAAGGGTCTGTTCTTAGCGCCATCCTATCTTCATGGAAGGTGCATAGATGTTTGGCCGTGGACAACACAGCAAATTCAGACACTCAACAAACTGAAGTTATAGCAACCAGGAACAAAATTATATCTTCAGAGAGACATCCTCCAGGAGTTCAAATGGAAGTTTCTGCAATGCTGACAGAACTTTGTGCTGGTCCCGTGAGCATGCCAAAACTGCAAGCCTGTGTCTCCAGGAGGAGTATTACCCCATCCAGCACAGGCCGAATCCCTATTCCCTATTCTGCCTTCCAATTGACCTAGAGTACCTCTGCCTTGTCCGGATTAAGTTTCAATTTGCTCACCCTCATCCAATTCATTACTGATGACATACACCAGGTTAGAACAGATGCATCTTCCTTGAATTTAGGTGGAAAGGAGAAATAGAGCTGGGTGTTATCAGTACACTGATGACACCAACCCCTGAAACCCCAGATGACCTCTCCCAGCGATTTCATGTAAGTGTTAAATAGCATCGAGGGCAGGACAGAAGCCTGAGGGACCCCACACAGGCCAAGTGCCAAGGTGACAAACAGGAGTCCCACCTTCTGGATTCACCCCTCCAGGAAGCAACAGAGCCACTGTAAAACAGTGCCTCCAAGCCCTATCTCAGCAAGGAAGATCAAAAGGAGACCATGGTCAATAGTATCAAAAGTTGCTGAGGGATCCAGCTGAACCAACAGTTACCCAGTTGCCCCAAAATGGGATATTGGAAACTCTGCTGGCATTGTAATAAGCATAACATGCTTTTAAAAAAACAGACCACATTGCTTCTTTTTTAATAGTCTGGAAAGGACCTTAAAGTCTCCTCAGTGGAGACAGTGAACCTCTGCTGGTCCAGCCTATCAAGACAAGAACAGGTGGCCGCCCTTCCTCCACTGTGCAGTTCTCACACGCTTTGAGTCCTTACTTGGAAGTAAACAAACCATATTAATCCTCATCAACAAGACACCCATATATCACGGTAGCAGATGCCAGCTTGTTATCCTTTCTCCAACATGCCTTCTGGTGCTGCCAAGAAGCAGCTCAAGGGACCCCAACGCATCAGTGCAGCATGCCTAGTTTCCTGCTTAGCCTTATGTTTTAAATCTTATAATGAATCAAATCCATTTCACCACTGTTAGCCCAAAGCTTCTCTTGAAGTTTAAGGATGCCTTTTTGAAAGAATTGTTTTGCTGGGCTGCTTCAGGATGAATATAAATACAATATATCATGAAGCAGAGGAGAATGGATGAAAAAGCTTCCTATCACTGAGCTGGTACGTCAAGTTGTGATTATGTAACTGCAAAGCAGCCCAACCTAGAACCACTACAGAAGAAATGAGAGAGGGAGTTAGGGATTGTATGAGCAATGGGAGAGAGAACAATATTTGTATTACAAATCGAATCCCAAACCTGACCTTAAGGATACACCTCATCCAAAAATATTTTAAGGGTTAACAATCTGTAAGAACAATTTATCCTAGGACATGAAACCATAAACCATGCTTCCTTATTCCCAAGGCAACATTATTTGCTTGGATTATTCCCCAGAGAGGTATAATTAAAAGCAAATCATAGAAAAACTGCATCATCCCCCCCCCCCATTTCTAAAGTTTCTCTGTTTGGTGTCATGAAAAATCAATTGATACGTTTTCTCAGCATTCAGCCTTTAGAATCCGCACAGGTATTTGTACATGCCAAAATTCTCAATGTGTACCTTTGGCCTAGATGAGATTTACTTCTGATATAATCCTGGTTGTATATTATGTGAAGGCTTGACATATTTGGAGAAGCTGAACTGGGAAAGGTCAGCACATGAAAGGTGGGTTTTAATAATCAACAGGTGAACAGAATTCCTACCACTTTCTGGCCCAGATCTTCCCACTTTAATAGACCAGTTCTTTTCTCTATTACAGTCAGGAGGGGGAAACCCTAAAGATTTCCAGGTTCTCAAAAAGATAATGCATGGCTATGCCAATTTGTGGGAAACATGCCAATTAAGCATTTTGTGCAGAATTGCTCGCCTTCCCACCCTTATTGTAGAAGTTGGATCTTATGGTCACCACAGTTCTATTTGTGTTTGTAGAATCTTAGGATTCTTAGCACGTAATTCCCAAGCCACTGCTTGAAGATGTAATATTTTTCCCCAAGCTGTTTATTTGTGTCAGAATAACTAACTTGTCTTTCTCCTAGTAGGGCTGCATTGCAAACTACCTTCTTAATTATCAGGCCACAGAAATGAGCAGACCATTCCAGGGTACCTTGAAGGAGCAAATTCAATCAAGGTTTCCAGCCTAACTCCAAGGAGTAACTACTACAATCTGAACTGTCAACTCCATCTTCCTCCTGCATGAAAACACACACACACACACACACACACACACACACACACTAAAGTCTTTTAATAAAAGCAATAAAACAACTCAAGGGACCATTGTTATCATGAGCTAATCAGCCCCTTAGGGAATTAGAGGCACTTAGCTGCATCTTGTGCCTCAGCACCTGAGGGGCTGTGATAATTTCATGATAACCAACAAGGCATGACAGACTGGGAGGTTAATTAGATAATATTCAAACTTGGTAATGTTGAGTTTGAAGATTTCTTTTGAAGTTGTGTAGGGAAAGATCAGCTTATAAAACAGCTGTGGGATATCACCACACAGTAGATAATTAACAGTGCCTACAAGCTATGCAAGGTTCAGAGTAACTAAAGGGGGAAAATAATAAAGTTAGAATAGCACGCCCCAAGGCACTTCTTTGACAATGCCTAATTTTGATGAGTTCGCCTCATGGAATCTTTACTCAGTTTGTTTAATTTCATTTAGTAACAAATCAATAATTGACCAAAGTCTATGAATGGAAATTTTTATACTCCACGGTTTTAAAATAGTTTTTACATGACTATAAACAGAGTGTTGGGGATTTATGAAACAGGACCACTGTTCATAAAGGCTGTGGTGAGTGCAGTTATTTAACACAACAACTGTGACAGATCAGAAAGGGGGAAACATCTTACTGGCAACCACATAATCACTCCCCAGAAAAGGATCCTGAGAGGCTGCCATCATAGGCTAAACCTAACCTGTAAAACCTCAAGGCTGTCTGATTATTTGGAAGGATTGCTAAATCCGAATGGCAAGGAATCCTTTTAATCTCAGCTCTAGAAAAACTAAACAGCACGGAGCTCTGGCAAACTCAAAAATATGCTCACTATTTTGTGACATTTTTGTTGGTCCTTAAAAAAAAGCCATTGCCGGACTGTGGATTTTGGAATATAACAGGCATAGGCAAACTCGGCCCTCCAGATGTTTTGGGACTACAACTCCCATCATCCTTGACCACTGGTCCTGTTATCTAGGGATGGTGGGAGTTGTAGTCCCAAAACATCTGGAGGGCCGAGTTTGCCTATGCCTGTTATATAAGGAAGCTATAATATTCAATATAATTATAGTTGAATGTTAGCTTTAAAAAATGGGCAACACATTTCCATTATTGCACTAATAATACTAGAATATAATTCAATCTGTTATAAATTACCTTATTTGACGTTGTTGTATTTTCCATAACAGAAGTTGTGCCATTTCTTATTAAAATGTTTCCCCCCCCCCCCTTTATTACTAAGTGAGGGACAGGAAACACCATTTAGTAAAATCTCCTCCTTTTATTGATTCTTAAGTGGGGTTCTGTGTGGATGTCTCGGAAACTTTCATTGCAGCATTTCAGGTGCTCAGCCTGTTGCGGGTGTTTTAAAGATCGTGCCCACAGGCTCCTTAGAAGACACACTTCCGGGATAACAGGGGACTAGAGGAAGCTGCCTTATACCAACTCAGACAAATGGTCCATCTCGCTCCGTATTGTGGGATGTAATCCACTGGGAGCAGTCAAGTACAACATTCCTTGTTTTGCTAGAGTGGACATGCGAGGGAATGTTTGGTCCAGCCAGTTGAAACTTCCTGTTCCTCCTGGCCTAGAGCATCCTTCCTTGCATGTGACTAGTGGGTGGCCATGACCTTTCCAGACCTGGTAAAAGGACAAGGCATGCTGCCACTCTCCCTCTTTTTTCCATCCTCCTTTCATCCTGCGAACTTCCCAGACTGCTAACTGCAGTCATTAGGTCAACCCACATAAGGGGTAAACCTATTTGTATATGATTGTAACTTTAAGCCTTAAGTCTGCCTTTAGGGATCACACTGTGCTCTGCCTGATCATGAGTAAACTTTATTTTTATTGCTTATGAATAAGACTGTGGTGTCTTTATTTTTTTAGGAGGGATTCAAGGGGTCTTACCAGGAAAATATGAGAACACATTTCAATCTGGACAAGCCAGATTGAATTGCATATTGTCTTAAGAAACTCACACGAGTTTGCAACTAGTTTTCTGCTGTGTAAAGGGGAATGCACTCTGCTAAGTAAAGAAACTTGCTAGCACAAGTTAGGAAGGATATTAATAAACAATATGTCCTTCTCCTGCCACCCTGAACACAAGTATTGTCTATGTTGATTGGCAGAGGCTCTTCAGGGTTTTAGGCTGGTGTCTCTTCCACCCTTTCTTGAAGATGCCAGGGAGGACCTCAGGGGCCTTCTGCAGCAAGGCAGATAGTTTCCCAATGAAATATGGCCCTTCTTATCCAGTAGCCTCACATCCAGCCCTCTGTATCTTCACCGGACTTGGCAGCATCTCATCACTGTGTTATACCAGCAATGGCAGACCTACATTTTTTGGACCCTGAAGCTTCAACTGTTATGAGGGCTTCTTTACAACCTGCAATGAGTTCTAGGTAACCCATGTGATCTTCTTCAATGGGGTTGTTCCACAACAGATCACCTGTCAAAGTCACTGGGGTGAATAAATATGTCCTGTGCCTTATAGTCTTAGAGCCCCACATTGGGCCAAAGATTCCTGCATTGCAGGGCGTTGGACTAGATGAATCTCAGGGTCCCTTCCAACTTTACCATTCTGAGTAGATGAGCCTCAAGGTCCCTTCAAACTCTACCATAGATCACTCTAAGATCCTTTCCCCCCTGGCTTTTCTAGCAACATAGTAAAGGGACCCCTGACCATTAGGTCCAGTCGTGACCGACTCTGGGGTTGCGGCGCTCATCTCACTTTATTGGCTGAGGGAACTGGCGTACAGCTTCCGGGTCATGTGGCCAGCATGACTAAGCAGCTTCTGGAGAACCAGAGCAGTGCACGGAAACGCCGTTTACCTTCCCGCCGGAATGGTACCTATTTATCTACTTGCACTTCGATGTGTTTTCGAACTGCTAGGTTGGCAGGAGCAGAGACCGAGCAACGGGAGCTCACCCCATCGCGGGGATTCGAATCGCCAATCTTCTGATCGGCAAGTCCTAGGCTCTGTGGTTTAACCCACAGCGTTACCCGCGTCTCATTTCTAGCAGCATATTCACGTCCAATTTCACCAGCGGAGAGCTTCCTTGCAATGTCCTTTTCTGGTGACAATATGCCAAAATAATTAAAGTGCTCTTCCGCAGAATGGTCAACTCACCATGACACTCCATCTTTGCAGCATCTGTGCTACTGACTCACAAACTTTGGGATTGTCAAAATAGATACCACCAAAAATTAATGAATTGGAGTTGTGTGACTCAAACAGGGTCTACTGGACCCATTTTTTAAAGCAATGTGGATTAAAGTTGTTTCTGTGGCCCTTTGGGATTTGGGGCCCTGAAGCATAAGCTTCATTAGTTTCATAGTAGATTCATTCCTGTATATGAGGTGCTCCTCAGGAACCAGGACTTCAATGTCCAGAAGATTTCTTATCTACTCCACAAACAAGAAATAGAATGAAGAGAAAACAGAGCATGTCCTTGCCATTTAGTCACTTCATCTAACTAGAGGCTGCTTCCTTTTTCTCTGGCAGGGCTCCTATGCTCATAACATATGCCAAGATGGTATAAATTCATCAGATGATGCTTTTAGCAAGTGCACCTAGTTATGCAAGTTGCTGAAATGTCCTTTTCTACAGGCCTATCAAAGGAGCATATGCAGAAATACACTGTCTGTCTGCATTTCCCCCAAATCAATCTTTAAGCCATTTCAGGTTCTTTAGTCTGGTTATAACACCACCACCAGAATATCCATCCCAAAATCAATTCCATAACAACTAATGGGAACAACTGGGAAAAGACTACTTTTATACAATCTGCTTTTAGAAAGAAAAATATGAGGTACATTTTCTTAGCTTGAATAACTAGGAGCTGAAGTCAATGAGAACACTTTGGGATTCCACATATTTTATTCTCCTACTCAAGTGCAAAAAAAGAGAAAAGAATGGAATTTTGTATTAGTTGCAAAATTCAGCATTCTGAATAGCTTAGCTATCTTAAAAAGGAAGAAACAACTTTTTAGTTCTCATGGCTATTGATATTAGGATGGGCAAGAGGGACATAGGATATAAAGAAAGGGGGGGTCATGCGGTTTGGATTTCGGTGCAAATATATCCAATTTGCACTTCCTAAACCAATATGTGAACCAGAACAGCTTTCCTTTGAAATTCACACTTCTCCAAATTTTGCATTGCAGTTCTGCAACAAAATAATACATAGAAATATGAGTATATTAGTTAATGTGAGTGCAAAAAATCTGTATCTTGGTGATCATAACATATAAAATTGCATTCTGTTATGGGGAAATTGCTGGCAAAATGTATAGGCTAAGTGAAAATTGTATTAAAATAAATATTAGGAGAAATTTTCATCAAAATGTGCAGCAATTTTCATGCAGACTTTCTTTGAAAGAAAAAAAATTCAGAAATGCAGTGAATGGATTTTCTCCATTCACAATTCAGTTGCAAAAAAAGCAGTGTGTTTCAAGAACGTTTGTTGTAGTTATTTTTCTATACCTTCAAATAACTTGGGGGATGGTTTATTCTGAGGAATAAACAAATAAAGTTAGAAACAAGGGTTCGTAAAGTCCGAAACAAATCCATTAGGGCCAGTGGAGCACTGCCACACAAATTTGCCTGCCTTAAAAAAAAAAAACCATTAACTTATTAACAACAATGAAGTGTAAACACAGCAAAAAGAAAAGAAACGGCCTGTTTTCTTATTTACAACATGTCAGGAGCTGGTTCTGCCTCTCATACTATTGGTCCCTCTGCCTTCTGATTTGCCAACAGGCACCAGCCACCACAGGGTTTGTGGGGGTATCTCCTTCCTGTTCTCACCCAAGGTCACCCCTTATATACAGCCATGGAAGATCAGATGACTTCCTGAGACTGCAATTCCACTAAGCTGTGTGAGTAAGCTCCACCGAGCTCGATTGGACATCAATTCTGTGTCAACATGTATAGATAGGACGGCATGTTATAATGTTGTTAGTATCACAATACAATTAGTACCAATGGGCTTTAAGAACATACAAAGAGCCATGTTTGTGGCCAGTGAGATACTCTTGAGAAGCCCACAGGCAAGACGTGAACACAATAGTGGCTTACAGAGGAGTGCTGCAGCTGATTCTAGAAGTAGCGTATATTGTAGCAGTAGCAGCTGGTGGGGCACTGTTTGTCTCCTAGCACCTCAACACGATACAATACAATACGATAATCTTTGTTGTCATTGTCCCATACAGAACAACGAAATTGAAAAAAAATCAACAAGCCTGCTATCCCAGCTATCACAGTCTGGTTAGCCCCCTAAAAACTCTGATACCCCATAATTAAATACAATATACTCCCATAGAGACTACCTTACACTGCATTTAAAACTAAAATCGCATTTGGATAGAAACTGTTTCTCAGGCGGCTATTCCTAGTCTTTGTAACCCTGTACCTTCTTCCAGAAGGCAGAAGCTGAAAGAGATCATTTCTGGGGTGTGCACTATCCTGCACTATCTCTGCCGCTTTCTTATGGCACCTGGAAGCATAGATTTGATCCAAGGTGGGAAGAGTGCACCCAATTATTCTCTCCACAGTCTTTACAACCCTAGACAGCGTTGTCTTTTCCTTGACCATGCAGCTCCCAAACCACACACACAGACCATAAGTTAATACACTCTCAACAGTACAATGGTAAAATGCCATCAACAGGTCCTTTGAAATATTATTTTTCCAGAGGATTCTCAGAAAATATAACCTCTGCTGGCACCAGAGGCAGTTTTAGTATAGCGGGTGGTGCTGTGGTCTAAACCACTGAGCCTCTTGGGCTTGCTGATCAGAAGGTCGATGGTTCAAATCCCTGCAACATGGTGAGCTCCTGTTGCTCTGTCCCAGCTCCTGTCAACCCAGCAGTTCGAAAGCATACCATTGCAAGTAGATAAATAGGTACCACTGCGCCAGGAAGGTAAGCAGCGTTTCTGTGCGCTCTGGCTTCCATCACGGTGTCCCATGGCACCAGAAGTGGTTTAGTCATGCTGGCCACATGACCTGGAAAACTGTCTGTGGACAAACGCTGGTTCCCTCGGTCTGAAAGCGAGATGAGCGCCACAACCCCGTAGTCGCCTTTGACTGGACTTAACTGTCCAGGGTTCCTTTATCTCTTTTTTTTAGTATAGCGCAACCGGTTCAACTGCACTGGGCACCAGCACTGCAGGGGACACCACAACATTGATTTAAAATGGATCATTAGAGGAGGGAGGAGGCACCAAATTTTAGCACGACACAGGGCACTGCTGAAATTTGAGAACCCAAAACCCACCACTGCTGTCGCTTACCAAGAAGGGAGGGGAGCTTGGCCTAGAGTGGGACATCGTGGTGGGGGTGTCAGACTGGGTCCACCACCATGCACCTCACTGGGCCAAGCTCTCTGTTTCTCTCCTCACTCCTCTGCCTCTCAGAAAGCACCAGTAATGTGCTGTGTTGGGAAGCCGGAAGAACAACAGTCTCTCACCTGTGCAACCTCACCAGCTGCTACAGTATGGTATCCATTGTTAACCTTAAAGGTAAAGGTAAAGGTACCCCTGCCCTTACGGGCCAGTCTTGACAGACTCTGGGGTTGTGCGCCCATCTCACTTAAGAAGCCAGGGGCCAGCGCTGTCCGGAGACACTTCCGGGTTACGTGGCCAGCGTGACATCGCTGCTCTGGCGAGCCAGAGCTGCACACGGAAACGCTGTTTACCTTCCCGCTGGTAAGCGGTCCCTATTTATCTACTTGCACCCGGAGGTGCTTACGAACTGCTAGGTTGGCAGGCGCTGGGACCGAGCAGCGGGAGCGCACCCCGCCGCAGGGATTCGAACCGCCGACCTTTCGATCGGCAAGCCCTAGGCGCTGAGGCTTTAACCCACAGCGCCACCTGCGTCCCGCCATTGTTAACCTTATCCTCCATTAATTTTATTGCTGGGTATAAATTGTGGTCAAAATGGCACACCCAGGTGGTACTACTGGCCACATTTGTTATGTTATTTTTGACGTGACTGGGGTTTGGTAATCCCTCAAAACTTTCTGTTTGGCATATATAAGGGATTACTTTCTCAGGCTGTGGTTTGTCAATTCTGAGTGCCCTTCTTAATCCTCCTCAAGAAAGATTTTAGAGTTAAGGTAGCCCAAGGCAATTTTTTAAAAAAATAAAAAATAGGTGTTGAAGAAGATTGGAATGGATTTTTAAAATGGTGCAATATGCTGTTTCTTTTCCCATTCTTGACTGTCAGCTAAAGCCAGCTTATCAGTTTTCTGTTTCATAATAGTAAATTCATACATATTTTTAATTTATAAAATACCTCAGAAACTGTGAGGCTATCTAAGCTCCTAGTGCAACTTGGAAAATGTTTCTGTATCAAAATATACGGCATGTCAATCAACACAATCTACATGAAATGCTAAACAAAAACTTGTGTCATTTAATTTTACTGGGAAGGAAACCAAGCTGTTTAATGCTGTTACTGCCCTTACTGGATGGATAATCCTGTTTATGCTAAAAACACTCCATCCTAAATACCTGCCACACACACGGCTGACATAAAACTGATAAGACCTTTCAAGATGTCACTACAAAGAGCAGTAAGAATTTCTGTCACAAAAATACAAAAAAGAAAACCTGAGGGTTCCAGATACTTTTAAGCAAACTACTGAATAAATAATATAGCACACTTTGTAAAGAAGTTGGAGAGGGCTGCTTTAAGTATCTGTCTTGATAAGGTCTTCATCTTACAGTGAACCACTAGATGGCACCTTATATTTGGCAAGCATATCTATTTAGAAGCTTACATTCTTCAGCTTATTATAGCAGCTGATTGTCTCTGACTGATCCAAATTAATGTCACTTCATACTTTCCTCAGTCAGGTATCCTTGCTTATCATTAACAATTATTTCTAGCAAATTTAATTGCACCGAGAGGCCATGGTAATTGGACTCTGTTACCTCAGGTCACTCTTGTTGCTGGTACTTTTAGGAGTATCCCCGGTGTACAAGAGTCTCACCTTTCTGGTTCTAAGGTTTCTACACCCCCTTGCCCATGCATTACTTCTCTATAAATGCAGATGGGTGCTGATACATTTGGGTAGGTGGACCCACCTTTCTGGATTGTGCTCACTTAGGCAGCCAGGTGAAAAAGAAGACAGGTCTCCCACATCTTTTAATAGTTGTGTAGAAGAGGGGATTTCAGCAAGTGTTGCTATTAAAGGTGCATGCGCTCTGCCACCCTGTTTGTATCTGGCCAACCAACCTGCTTTGGGGTTCCCAAGAGATATGCAGTTGACTAATGGATAGAAAAGAACAATAGGCCTATGGTCTGATCTAGGGAAACTCCTCTTAGTACCTAGGGCTATATGGTGTACTAGGGCTATATGGTGGCAGAACGTAGAGTTGCTTACCAGGGCTGTTAGTTCCAACAGATTTCTCTGCCTTTTTTTCCTTGTGGTCATTCCACAGTTTAGAGGGCCTGCCCCAGATGCCAATGGACAATAGATAAATAAATTTGTTCCATCCTTTATATGATTCTAAAGCTCCCCCATTAGTTTTATGATTATTATTTTAGCCTGAACTCAGGAAGTCCTAGCAGCAAAGCTGTAGGCCATTAGAATGACTGGCTTGGCAGAATCTGTACGGCAAAATGTGACTATTCTCAAAATGCAATTTTATTGGAATGAAACATTCCGTGGCTAAATGCATTGTTTCACATGTACTCCAAAAGGGCAGTCCAAAATAAGGAACAGAATTAAATCAAAGTTCTCTCAAGATACCCACTCCATCACCACCATACATTAATAGCTTACCTTGGATCAAAATTAATAAATCTAACCTGCCCTGCAGTTTGATCTGAAATGTGAACCCAGATGAGCACCATCCATATTGAAAACCAACTTATATGAGACCAAACTATTGGTCAATCTGTCCTAGTATTTTCCTCTTGGACTGGCAGCAGTTCTTAGGCAGAGGGTCTTTCCCATCACCTGTTGCTACCTGATACTTTTTATTGAGGTGCCAGGAATTGAACCTGGGAGCTTCTGCATAAAAAGTTCAGATTCTAGTGCTGAGCTATAGTTCCTCTTCACTTGATGGGTAGTAAAATTCTCATTACCACTTAGGCTGCTGCCTTAGTAAGTGGTTCTGTGCATAACATGACTGTGATTGCTAGTCAACTAGGAAAGAACCCTGGCCTGGTTTGGGTTTGCTTTCCTGTTTTGCTAATTGACAGGCAAAGGGCAAAACCAATGTTTTCCCTTCACCAACATATTCTTTTTAGCTAAATGTATAGATAGATTCCATATCCTTACCCCCAAATCCCTGCTGTGCTCCAGGCTCTGCCCACATGTCTGCAATGGGCTCTGCTGCCTCAGTCCAGAATGGTGCTCCCCCAAACCCCACCTAGCTACTAAAATACCGTACTTTTCACTCTATAAGACTCACTTTTTCCCTCCTAAAAAGTAAGGGGAAATGTGTGTGCATCTTATGGAGCGAATGCAGGCTGAACAGCTATCCCAGAAGCCAGAACAACAAGAGGGATTGCTGCTTTCGCTGCGCAGCGATCCCTCTTGTTCTGGCTTCTGAGATTCAGAATATTTTTTTTCTTGTTTTCCTCCTCCAAAAACTAGGTTCGTCTTATGGTCTGGTGCGTCTTATAGAGTGAAAAATACGGTACTTCATTTCACAAGCTGGCAACCCTAGCGATGATACCCTTTGTGTTTAGCTGGAGCAAGCCTCCTGCTGCCACCTCCATGATTGCACCCACATTCCTCACAGGAATATATCAAAACTTTTACTTGTGTATTTCAGTTTCTTTACATATTTTCAAAACATGGCAATAACAAACAAGAAAGATTTAATTAACTTCTCTCTCGAAATGAGGCAATTTTTTTATCCTGTTCATTCCTCTGAAACCACGTGGTTTGGTTTCTCTTGCCCAACTTAGTGGAAGTAGGCAGAGGGCAGAGAGTGCAAACTGCTTCCCGCTGAAGTCAACTGCAGAGCGGCCATTGACTTTAATGAAATCAGATTGCATCCAGACTATGCCGATGCCTTTGTTTGCCTGCTAGGAGTCGATCAACAGGTGCTGTAGGCATTAAACCAAGTCCCTCCACATATTGCTCATGAACTTGATAATGTATCTTGTATATTAAACTTGTTTATTGTTTAATGCTCCTCTCTAGATGCCTTTTAGGGACGCAGGTGGCGCTGTGGGTTAAAGGCTCAGTGCCTAGGACTTGCCGATCGAAAGGTCGGCGGTTCGAATCCCTGCGGCGGGGTGCGCTCCCGCTGCTCGGTCCCAGCGCCTGCCAACCTAGCAGTTCGAAAGCACCTCCGGGTGCAAGTAGATAAATAGGGACCGCTTACCAGTGGGAAGGTAAACGGCGTTTCCGTGTGCGGCTCTGGCTCGCCAGAGCAGCAATGTCACGCTGGCCACGTGACCCGGAAGTGTCTCCGGACAGCGCTGGCCCCTGGCCTCTTAAGTGAGATGGGCGCACAACCCCAGAGTCTGTCAAGACTGGCCCGTACGGGCAGGGGTACCTTTACCTTTACCTTTTAGATGCCTTTTAGCTAGTTTTGGGCTTTTGTGTGTAGCAAAACCACCTATCGCAAAACAAATGATTGATTGTATGCACTCAGATGCAGAAGTTGGTAGCATAGGGCTCCTTTCACAAGTGACACTGTGAGTACTTTTTTTTCCTGTTCCAGTGTGTTTTCTGAAACTGAATAAGATTAATGTGATACTTTATGTATGAAAGGACCATTAATTGAAACATCATTTCCTATGGAGGCATTAAAACATCCTTAATTAAAGTAGTCCATTAAATGGCCTTAGCTACAAGGACATCTTTCCTCTTCCCTTGACACCCACATTGCTATTAACAGTTTCCACCCTTTCCCAAAGGAAAGGAAAAGTTGGCATTTCCCCTACTTGTGAGAATATTGACACCAGATGTAACACTTCATCCCTCATTTTGGTTTACCTTTTTCTTCTCCTTTGCCTTGTTGACTCTTCAAGTTTCCCCTATGCCCCGCAAACAATGGACCCCACTGTCAAAGCTGGCAGTTAAACCCATCTCATGGGCAGCTCTGTGCACACAGCCACCTGTCGACCAGCCTACATGTGTATCTCTTGTCTGCCTTGTATTTGCACTGCCTGTGGCCTGTTAACACAAGGCAACAGACTGGATGGCCAGACCAAAGGCCCATCTAATTGAGCATCCTGGTTCTCATGATTCCTCTGAGAAGTCCACAAGCAGGACATGAGACCAGTAGCCTTCTCCTGCTGTTGTTCTTGCTTTTGTGTAAAGGTAAAGGGACCCCTGACCGTTAGGTCCACTCGCGGACGACTCTGGGGTTGCGGTGCTCATCTCACTTTACTGGCCAAGGGAGCCGGCGTACAGCTTCCGGGTCATGTGGCCAGCATGACTAAGCCGCTTCTGGCTAACCAGCGCACAGAAACGCCATTTACCTTCCCACCGGAGTGGTACCTATCTATCTACTTGAACTTTGTGCTTTCGAACTGCTAGGTTGGCAGGAGCAGGGACCGAGCAACGAGAGCTCACCCCATCGCGGGGATTCAAACCGCTGACCTTCTGATTGGCAAGCCCTCGGCTCTGTGGTTTAGACCACAGCACCACCCATGTGTACGTTGGATCAATTTATTATTATTATTATTTATAAATGATAAATGGGAAAGAGGTAAATGGTAGCTCAAGGATTAGGTGGAGGCATTCGCTGTCTCACTATACATGAAAGCATTTGATGAAATTAAGGCATTTGGAACAGCAATAATAAAGCAATTAATTTCTGCAACTCTTTGAGGTTGGATATTACTGAAGCAAATAGTTCTTGGCATGATTCAGACCAGGACTGCTGACTTAAGGAATAATGGAGGGTTAGGGAGGATACCAATTATGGGGACTATCAATATTCATGCTTGAGGGTGAAAGCTAGTAATGGGTAAAGGGCAGGAAGAAAGGGCTTTCCATGGGTCTAATATTGCAGAACTGTCTAGCCATTGAGTGGAACTGCTTCTTCTTCTGAAGCATTTAATTTAGCCCATTGTCAAAATACCCACTAGCTAGATAATTGGCTGTTTTCAGTGTGACAGTAACTATATTCCTATAGCAAAACTTCATTGCAAAGTGAGACCTGCAATTGAGATATGATTAGCTTGTTTGTACAGATTTTTGGAAATCCATTTTTTATAGGTGACTTAGCTCTCTAACTCCTCTCCAATGTCATCTCCAGTCTGAACCATATTAAGAATGGATTTGACTCCCATCGTTAACAACCTATGGAAACTACATTTCAGACCTTTTTTTCCCCTTAACATGGTTTCTCAGTCTCTAGATTTATTTTAGATGAGTGCATAGTTTGCATTACTTAATCTTTTAAATTTTCAAATACGCACACACACACACACACACACACACACACAAACAAACACATATTGAACAGCAGCTGGGGCACAATCTCACCAGACCCATCACTTATGATGAGGCAATTAAGCAAGCACCTTAGATTAGTGGGGCATGTTTCTGACAAAGAGGCCACAAGGAAAAGGAAAATGCAATGTGTATTTTATTCCTTAGCTTCTTCCACAGCCCCTTGCCTTTCTTCTGCCTTGTCTTTTGTTTCAATTTTCTTTTCCTGTCTTTCCCATAAGCTGTAAGAAAGGTGCAATCATTGGAGTCAAATTTTAGAAAATCAATCTCAAGGGATAAACTTTCAAATTAAGAGAGAGAAAGGAGAGAGAGAGAGAGAGAGAGAGAGAGAGAGAGAGAGAGAGAGAGAATGAATACGATGGTGCTACTGCAATACAATGGGTTTTTAAGAAAATATTTTAAAGAAATCTTTTTTAGGGAAAGACTTGTGAGTAGGAATCAGCCGAAATTTAATGTATGGTTAGGGAATGTTTCCATAGAACTTCATGTTGGCAACTGGTTCCAACAAGTCTTCTGCATGGATCACTCAAGAAGCACACATCTCCTGAATCCACCATTTTGAGCAAAAACAATCATACGGTCCATTGTGTGACACTCTCCAAGCAGCAAGAAGTTTCAGAGTTGTTCAGGGTTTTGTTCCTGTCGGGCGAGAGTACACTGTTGATTCACGATGTCATTGGAAGTGTTTATTTAAAAATAAACAAGTATCACATGTGTTGGCAGCTGATCTACTACCCTTCCCACAGAAAGACCCATGCACAGTCAAGATACTTCCAGCATTCAGCTATCTCTCAGCTCTCTGTCCAATTCTGTTCCAACTGACAATGGGATTTCTTTCACACACACCTTTCTTAGTAGTCTATAACCTTTTCAAAGCTACTGATTTCTGAACATGCCAAACACCTCCTGTCCCCGCTGTGGCAAAGTTAACAAAACAGTTAATTCAAAAAACAACAACAACAACGCCAACCCCACAGTTTCCTTGATAAATCATGCTTTGTGGTTTTGTCACATACCCTGGGATCAAATGGCTTTACAGTCAAAACAAGAGAAATCGTTGGGTATGAGGACATAATTGCCCATGAAGGAGCCATGAACATTGAGGGATTATTCTGGGCCATTAACAAACAATCTCCCCAACAAATGATAGGTGGTCCAGTCATAAATAACATGAAGCTAGCATACAATCTTTCCCTCACCCAATGACAATGGCTGCAGGTGGGTCCTTTGCAAGTTATTCTGTAGAATAGCACTCTAGGAACATAGGGCAGTGCCTTATATCAAGTTTGATAACCCAGGGTTGTCCACTTCTCTCAGATGGAGTTATTTTAACAGGCTGTCCTTTTAACTGGCAACACCATCCATTGGCTTTACCCTTGGGAGAGGGTGTTCTTCTGAAAAAGCCTTTTTTTAAAAAAAAAAAAAAAGCAAAGCTATAGAATGGACTTGTTTTCATAAAAGAGGAGGAAATGTAGTGGATTTGTTCACTAGTCGGTGCCCTTGCCTCAGAGTTCACCTCAAGTTGTTGTCAGAGGTTCTTGGATGTCACACATTACTTATTTATGCCTTCACCCCTCCTCCCCAAAAAGAGACCCCCTCTGAGAATAATTGGTTCTTAATTGATACTGGCTTTATACAACCCTTTACGACAGCTAGCAACAAGACACCGCTAAATGGGAGGATCATTAATACGGGTATATGTTGTGGATCTTCAGGGACAGGGCTGGAAATAAGCAAAGTCATTAGTAGTTTATTTGCAACAGTGTATTTATGAAAAGCTCTGCGGAAAGTGTGTCAACAGCCAGTGTGTAGCAGAGCAATTAACACTGTACTTTTGTACAGTTGGGCTGTTAGCATGGGAGTAAACAGAAGCAGATGTGAAGTGCTTGTGATGTTAGTATTCGCAGCCTCGTCTGACATATGCAAATAAAGCAGAGTGCTTACAGAGCTTGCCACCCCTATTGTACCATGACCTTCCTTGCCAAGCCCAGGACAGGAGTGTTACATTTGCACCAGCCACTTGTTAATTATTAACTATCAGATATAGCATTGATGTTCTTAAACCATGGCAGAGTACAGGGGAAAGATCTCAGGGATGGGTGGGTTGGTACATTTAACAGGGTTTGTTTGGGGTGCTGCTGCTTCACATAGATGTAGGATAAATTGAAAGACGCATTGTTTACACAGAAAGTTATACAGTCCATTGGATCCTGGCTTTGTTGAATTTTGTAAAATGCTGCTGCTTGGATGTACATCGTGTATGAGATTCACAACCAAAGCCCAGAATATGTGTCAGTGATGAATGTCACAAAAGGAACGTGAAACAGTCTGAATACAGTCGTACCTTGGAAGCTGAACAGCTTAGTTCCCAAACGTTTTGGCTCCAGAATGTCACAAAGGCGGAAGTGACTGTTCTGGTTTGCAAACTATTTTGGGAAGCTGAATGTCCGACGGGGCTTCCGTGACTTCCGATTGGCTGCAGGAGCTTCCTGCAGCCAATCAAAAGCTGCACTTTGGTTTTCCAATGTTTTGGAAGTCGAACAGACTTCTGGAATGGATTCCGTTTGACTTCCAAGGTACTACTGTATTCCTTTACTAGCCTCACTGAAGAAAACTGGCATTCCAGCTGGGTATTAGAACCTATAAGAGTTTACATTGCATTCGGGGTCTCTGAGAGAAGAACTGCACAGACAAACCTGTTCTGTTGTTTGAAACCAAAATGGACATGCCACATAGCTGAGACCTATTATTTGAGCCAATAAGTTGGATGTCTAAATGTGCCCACATCTCTTACATAACAAGACTCTGTTGTTGTGAGGGCTGGGGTTGAAAAGGAGTTCCTGGTCTTGCAAGGAGGCATGGCTCAGCTACTTGGCAGAACCAAAATCCAGTGAATAGAAATGTGATAGGGGAATTTAGGTGCGTTTATCCTTCTGGGAATGGGAATTTTTGTGGACGAAGAGTGCTAAGTAGGGATAGCAAAGATGGGGTCAGTTGAAGCATTCAACTCCGGCCTGGATTCAACTATTATTATTATTATTATTTACTTATACCCCACCCATCTGGCTGGGCCTCCCCAGCCACTCTGGGTGGCTTCCAGGATATTAAAAACACGATCAAACATCAAACATTAACTAAGTTGTTTCACTAGTGGAAACCAGAGCAACAAGTCCCACTAATGTAGTGGGGATTCCCCACTCCCCTCTCCCCATGCAGTCCTACACTCTCCCCAAATCTGCTCAGCAGGGTTGGGGAAAACCCTAGAACAGCATGCTTGCACAGAAATGCTTGCACTTGTGGAATGACCTCCTTAGTACAACATTGAGTTCCAGCTTCTATGTGGAAGCGTTAATACTTCTAATTAACGTTGAAAGTGAACCCAAACGGGAGCATTTAAGTTGGACTGCAGCCTATAGTGGATATGTTGCACTTAATAACCTTAAGCCAGGCCTACATTGAGCTTGAACTAAGATACCAGCTACTGTCTCATTTCCAGTTGTAGCTTAAACACTAGTTTTGAAAACCATATTGGTCACAGAACTGGTAAGCAGGGATCAGAGCTCCCAATCCCCTCTTTTATACAATATACCAGCCTTCCTCAACCTGATGTCTTTCAGATGCTTTGGACTGAAACTCCCATCGTTCCCGACCATTGTTAACACTGACTGGGGATGATGGAACTTGTAGTTCAAAACATCTAGAAGGCACCAGGCTGAGGAAGTCTGCAATAAACAGTTATACAGCACCCTTTATTACAGCACCCTTTAGTCCAGCCTGTCAAAAAAATCTTTACAAGCAAATGTGCGCAGTGAAGCTGGTGACGATTGTGACCTCTGGTCCAATAAGACTTCTCTGTTATCAAGGGAAGAGTTCTTTTTGTATGGTGGCACACACTACAACTCCCTATGGGCAAAATTATTTCCAGACTCTTTTGAAGCTTTCGCTAACAATGTTCATTTACATACAGTTTAAAGACTGATGTTTTCCCTGGGAAGGGAAATTGCATTTTAGGAACCTTTTCACCATAATTATTGACTCAGATATTTCTGACAGGGAAACAGAGATGGAGTTCAAAGGAGACTCAGAAAAATAGGTGAGAATTGTTTCAATGTGCATTCAGGAACAAAGGATAGTCTAGCTTGCAAAGCACAACCATTGATTCTATGCAGAGTTTCAGGCAAGAAGGATTACAATGTTTAATACACAGTACATGCATGTTTGCTTTTACACATGAATGTTGTGTTTGTGTGTGTGTGTTTATTAATACAAAGTATAAAATATGATCTCAGAAGATACTGTTATGGGTCTGTGTAAGTTTTTAGGTTGATAGACAGATATGTAAAATAGATGAATTCAAAATTAAGCGTAATCTTAAAATGCTCCATTAATGAAATCATACCATGGAGAGATTTGGTCTCTAGACTCCTTTTACTCTGCAACAATAATTTTAATGAGGGGAATATCTAGAAATAGCATGGCTATATGTGTAGCCCTACTCTGAAATTAATTTGGTGTAAAAAGATAGTGAGTATCCTGGTGAAAAAAAATCACATCATAAACATTTGGTTCAGAGATTCCAAGAAAAACAAATATTCAATAACAAACTGAGCCTGTGAGCTAGATTATCTCTTAGAAGGGGAGGCAAACACCTGCTCAGAAAGATAAAAACAGAATGTCAACTACCAAACGTGGAGATATCAAATCAGCTCCAAATGCAGCTATCAAGAGCTTTTCCTGGTAACTGAAAAACACACAGAGACCACATAATTGTCAACAGACACATATTTTTGTTAATTGCTGGATCAAAACAGCCCTCCTGAATTTCAGACCCACTTACTATTTATTTATTTTTGTCTCCCTTAGAACATATCACATTCAATTTTCTAATTAATTTCTGCTGAATGTAATCCTCGGGTGCGCAACCCCAAATACTAAGCCTCACTCCCATCAGATGATATAGATATAGATATAGATATAGATATAGATATAGATATAGATATAGATATAGATATAGATATAGATATAGATATAGATAGATATCCTAGGGCGCCAATCAACTGGAGGGTATGCAGGTGAGTAATGGGTACCCCCACTTTTAAAAATAGAACTGCAACATTTAGTCAACAGGTCTGGTACAGTGGTACCTCGGGTTAAGAACTTAATTTGTTCTGGAGGTCTGTTCTTAACCTGAAACCGTTCTTAACCTGATGCATCACTTTAGCTAATGGGGCCTCCTGCTGCCGCCGCACCGCTGGAACACGATTTCTGTTCTCATCCTGAATCAAAGTTCTTAACCCGAGGTAATATATCTGGGTTAGTGGAGTCTGTAACCTGAAGCGTCTGTAACCCAAGGTACCACTGTACTTTAATCATTTAAATACATTCTAAAATGGGGGAGGGGTGTTTTTGTTTTTTTTAAATGTCCTCAATGCATCAGGCAGCTTAAAGAACCCCATAAATGAATACAAGAACATGCAAAAACTGTAATCAGCAGGCAGTCAGGAACAGTCCTCTCCTCTCACACAAAAGAAAACCTGAGAGTATGGAACCAGGAAAGATCCCGCTTTCTATGCAAACAGGGGACACTGCTATTTTCTATTTTGGAAGGGAAGGTTGTTAAATCAGCACAGCATCCTCATATTCAAGGAGATCCTTGTGGAAGACCGCTCTGCACATCTAACACTGCTCAAGGGTGTTGGGGGATATTTAAGAGTCTATCTTTGGACTCCTCGTCCAACTTTCCTATGTGAAGTATTGACCTGGAAGCCCCAGTTGCAGCAAAAGTGTTGAGGTTCCTACTGTCTTTATCAGTGAACCTCGAAGGCACAAAGGGCATATGTCAAATAGCCATAAAGGCTGCTTTTACACTTTCATGAACTCCAGAAACACTGCTATACAACTACATGGAGGAATAAAATCTGTGTGTAATTCAACATAGCACGAAGGAGATTCTTCTATCAGTGCAAGCATTTCTGCTTGCCTGGCAAAATGATCTTGCCTATTCTACTCAACCCCACCCGTGTTGTTCTGGAGGTTCTCACAACATGCCAGAGTGGATTTGGGGAACACAGAGTGGTCATGCAAGGGGAAGAGAGAGGGTCCCTTCCTATTGCGCTAGTAGGATCCCTTGTGCTGATTCCCTGGCAGAACAGGTTAATTGAATTGGGGCCTTTGTCACATACAGTGGTACCTTGCTTTTCAAATGCCTTGGTTCCCAAATGCCAAAAACCCGGAAGTAAGTGTTCCGGTTTTCAAACGTTTTTCGGAAGCCGAACGTCTGATGCGGTGTTGAGTATTGTTTCCAGGGCGCCTGTACCTTGGTTTTCGAACATTTCAGAAGTCAAACAGACTTCCGGAACAGATTAAGTTCGGCGCTTTTGTTTTTGCTATTTATTTTGCGTTTTTGTTTCTGAGACTTTTTCAGTTAATTTGTTTTTGTGACTGTGTGGAACCAAGTTCAGCTGCTGATTGATTGATTATGTGACTGCTGAAATGACTATCATCAGTGCAGTTAAGGGGAAAAAAATAATTTTAAGTTTTATCATCTACAATATTGTCTTATTTATTTTATAGTACAATACATTGATTATTGCTTTCATTTTATGGATCAATGGTCTCGTTAGAGAGTAAAATTCATGTTAAATCGCTGTTTTAGCGGTTGTTTTAAAAAGTCTGGAATGGATTAATCCATTTTGCATTTCTATGGGAAAGCACGCTTTGGTTTTGGAACGCTTTGGTTTTGGAATGGACTTCCAGAATGGATTAAGTTTGAGAACCAAGGTACCACTGTATTCCAAAAAATTTTATGTGTAACCCAGAGATGGGGAGCCTGTAGTCCTATAGATGTTGTTGGACTTCGATTCTGATTATCTTATCAGCCATAATGGCTAGGGTTCAGCCAAATGTGGAGTGGTGCATGTTGCCCATCCCTGATGCAATATAAGCTCCTTTATGTGTACTGAGCAATAAGTCTCTATCGCCTTCCAAAGGGAGAGGTAGCTGTTACCGAAAACAATCCTGTAGTAACAAATTTATGATGGCATACACTTTCGCAAACTATAGTTCATCTACTTCGGATAAGCAGATTACTGAAGCACAAATACAGCTTGGCCTGGGAGACATTAGAACTAATTGGCTGCAATTAGATCCACTGCGCCATTTGCTTACTAACAGCTTTGTTAGAAAGCAGGCTCATCTTGTTACATCGTTGGAACAATTGGTTTTGGACTCAAGGGTAAAATACGTGATACGCTGTTAAATGTATCAACAGGAACAGTGACAGGCTAAAAAAAAAAAAACTTGGGGGAAAGAAATAATTACACGCTGCTGAAATGCTATTTGGACTTCAGAAACTGCTGAGATCACTTCTCAGGTTTTATTAGGGGAAACACAATAAAATTATGGCTTTTTATCAAACGGCAGCCTAGATTTCACACTTAGTGGAAACGGTCACACCTGACACCTAGAGAGAATATGGTAGGTAGTAGATGGACTGCTGATTTTTGGTGGCTATATTTAAAGAAATGTCAAGAAGGCTAAAATAAATTACTGGTTTTAAATTTCAGTTATTATTGTTGTTTGTTTGTTGTTATTGTTGATGTACCCTAAATTAAATTTGTATACTGCCTTTCACCCATAGATCTCAGGGTGCTTTACAACATAGGAACAACATACAGAGAAGCAACGTTAAAAAAAAATGGTTTATCTTCATGTTGACAGCAGCCAGCAATCATCTGTCACTACATGCCATATAAGAGAAGGGAATATGGTCCATCAAGTGGGTGCCATCAAAGTAGATGCCCTCTTCCAAGTGGTAGACAAATTAATCTTGAGGGCTTGTGGCACCACCTGGAGGTCAATATGAGATGGGCTCAGTGACCAAACAAAGCAGCATGGGAGAAGGTGGCTTCTCAAATAACTAGGTGCTAAATAGTTTAGGACTTTGTGCACTATCAAGATGACTTTGGACTTGACGCAGCAACAATTGGCAGTCGGTGCAGATCCTTCAACAGGGTGCTGCATCCTAATAGTAGGCTGCCTCATTCTACACTTGCTTCCTGCACCAGTTACAGCTTCCAAACCAACTCCAAGGGCAGCCCCCTAAGAGCCCATGGCAGTAATCCAGCGTTTGAGCACTGCGCTGCTGTTGCAAATGGACAGGAGACGGATTCACATACAGTATTATGAAGCAGACATTTAAAAATAGATATCTAATTGTATTTATTTAGACATCAGCCAAGTCTTCTGGGTGATTTACAAAACTTTTAAAAATTTGTAAAAAAAAAAAAAAATGCATTGAAAAATAAAAGTTGGGGGGGGAAATGGCATGTTATGTATAATCCTTTTGTTCCAACTTCCTGGCTTTGTTCCAATCTCTCTGATTTGGAGGAAGAGAGCCAAAGAATGTGTAGAGTAGACAGGATCCTTACCTTCTCTTAGCATTCATCATTCCACATCACAAATCCATGGAACTCATACTATACTGCTCATATCCCCTACCTCTCTCTGCCCCCTCCCCCTTAGTCATCACCTATATCAGGCAGGCATATCCAACTTCCAAGAGACTGCAATCTACTCCCACTATAAAAAACTGGCAGTGATCTACACATTGGAGTTATTGAGCTTTTTAGGGGGGAAGGTTGAGCTTTTTGGAGGGACAATCAATCAGGAACCCAAGATCGACCAGGATCGACCAGGCACCCCACGATCGACCAGTAGATTGCGATTGACCTGTTGGACAGGCCTGACCTATATTATCCCTACCATGGGAAGTAGTTACTGCAGGACCCGTGACCTTCCATTTCTTTGCAGAGGGATCTCCTGGGATGAGCCCTCATCAGATCAACTGTTCAACAGCCCTGGGTGCCTAGTTCCCAGCCTGTGTCCTTACCACCTTGGCTTCCTAGTCCAGAGAGACCTACCATGCCATATAACATGGCTCTTCTTAGGAGCTCCTCTTCCACTGCCTCTCACCCTGCTTTCTTCAAACTGTGTCCACCTGACACATGTCAGTCCAACTATACAAAAAGATCCCATGTGTTTGTGTGTGTATGGTATGAGCTGCTGAGCATTTTCTAGCTTTATGAGCTCAATCTGTGACCATATTTCTGTATTCTTTCAGCTATCTGCTTCAAATATAAATGAAAAGGTCATTGCTAGCCCAAACCAGGATAGGTCAAGGGCATTTGCTATAGATCGTCTGCTTCAAATGCAATGTTCCAGAAGCAATCTGGCACTAGGCATAAATAGCAACAACAGGGAGTCTCAGATTTCAGATTCACGATAGAATTTATAGGGGAGAGTGGTTGGGACGAGGCAACATTTAAATCTCAGCCAGCAGCAGAGTGGCATTGGAGACAGGAAGAGGCCCTAGTTCCTTTTGGAGGAAGAAAGTAGTTTGGTTGCATTAGGGGAGAGTAGAGCTGTGATATATTGTCTCTTAGAAGGAAAATGAAATTTTATTTCTTTTTAAATATAATAATATTTTATTCTTTTTTCCATGTAGAAAATAACACTTGTTACTCAACAATTACGGTATATTCCAATTTGACAAAACGGATGACTCCCCACTCTCCCAACATTGATGTTTATAGCCTAATTTACAATGTACAATTGCATTTTAAGGTTCTGCCTTATCTAATTTCATTCTCTCCAATATTCTTTTTAATGTATTCTGTTGTTTTTGTACACTTCAAACCCTGCTGTGGTCTTTGCATATGGGAAATAACTGAGAGAGAGAGAGACTTGAAATGATTTCCAGTCTTCTTTAAAAGCTTTTAAGTTTGTACCTTTTATCAGTGCCATCAGTGTTGCCATCTCTGCATATTCAAAGATATATTCATCCACCATTCTTCTTAGGGGTTTGCCTGCACCAGCAACCTTTGGCTATTGGCCACACTGGCTGTAAATTATGTGAGTTGTAGTCTAACAATATCAGTAGGGTGCTACATTGGCTACCTCTGCTTTAAGCTGTTAGGGTCTCAAGGAACCAATGTGAGGAAAAAGAAGGCACCTTTTATCTAATAATAATAATAATAATAATAATAATTTATTTATACCCTGCCCTCCCCGGCCAGAACCGGGCTTAGGGAGGCTAACACCAATAAAATTACAATAAAACATAATGGGGGGTGGGGAAACATTTAATTAAAATACGGGTTAAAATGCAATTTAAAATGCAGCCTCATTTTAATAGTAGCCCATAAATCAAAACCATAAGGGGAGGGAAACATAAGGGTCAGACTGAGTCCAAACCAAAGGCCAGGCGGAACAGCTTTGTTTTGCAGGCCCTGCGGAAAGATGTCAAGTCCCGCAGGGCCCTAGTCTCTTGCGACAGAGCGTTCCACCAAGTCGGGGCCAGTACTGAAAAGGCCCTGGCCCTAGTTGAGACCAAACTAACCACCTTCTGGCTTGGGACTTCCAAAGTGTTGTTATTTGTGGACCTTAAGGTCCTCCGCGGGGCATACCAGGAGAGGCAGTCCTGTAGGTACAAGGGTCCTAGGCCACATAGGGCTTTAAAGGTCAAAACCAGCACCTTAAACCTGACCCTGTACTCCACCAGGAGCTAGTGCAGCTGGTATAGCACTGGGTGAATGTGATCCCACGGCAAGGACCCTGTAAGGAGCCTCGCCGCAGCATTCTGCACCTGCTGGAGTTTCTGGGTCAGCTTCAAGGGCAGCCCCGTTTAGAGCGAATTACAGTAGTCAAGCCTGGAGGTGACCGTCGCATGGATCACTGTGACCAGATCTGGGAGAGAAAGGTATGTGGTGGAAATGTAAGGTACTAAAAGGATTTTGGGAAATGATATCTAATAAGTTGAAAAAAATGTTTAAAATAACTTTTTCTATAAAAAAAAAACTTGAAGCCTTTTTTCGGAATTCTAGGTGCCGAAATCCCAAGGGAGCCAGGGGGGCACCCACAGCCCCTGGACTGAGACAAACCTCTCTGGGCGTAATAATAATAATAATAATAATAATAATAATAATAATAATAGGAACAATTCAGCAATGAAAAGTGTGCATGCTCTATCCTCACTAAAGTTTTTTTCTTTTCTTTTTTTTTGCAGAGAGGTTCTTTTATATTTCTTACAAACTTACCTACATCGGCTAATGGGATAGTCCCCTGAGGATGTAGAAACCCCCACGTAACTTATACGTGGAGCCATTTTGCTTCCAAATGGATAGGCTGTTGGTAGCCAACATTGTGCCCTCAAAATACATTTGGACCACAACCCCCATCATGGGTGTGTGGGTGTGGGTGGGTGTTTATGTATATATGTACACAACTACACGCATATATGGCTGAAAAGTATGTATTTATGGAAAAGCAATCCAGCAATCCCATTCTCTCCCCGCCCCAACAACATGGTTCCTGTTTAATATTTATAGATTCCATCCGACTGACAACAAGACTCTGAGCCATCTTTGCATTTTATATCGGGAATGACGATACACAAAGTGAGGATTGCAAGGATAAAGATTCAACATCCCACATCAAAGTTCTGTTAGCCATAAATCTTCTTGAGGCTGATGCTATAGAAAAGAACACAGTAAATATAAGCCATTTTTTGCTTGCTTGGTTATGCAACTGCAGCAAATAATCTGACAACACAAACACCAAGCCTTTTAAAGGTTTCAAGTGCCCTGATTACAACCGCATTAAATCTGTGTCCTTTTGCATAGAAACTCTGGGCTTGACAGAGAGTAAAATGACTCTAAACCTCATCTGCTTTTCTCCCTCAGTTGGTATTTTATAGTCCCTGCTGTGTGGCATCCGCTACTAAGCTGACATGCCCGAACAGTGGCTGAACAAAGCAGAACCCATTGAAACTGCATTTATTTTCTAAATCTGCATAAAATGACTATTGCAGGGAGGCGCTGCTCAAAACTGCCGACTTCAAAGTTGTTGTTGTTTTCATTTTTCTTTTCTTTTAACCCAATAATCAGCTTGAAACGCAGCATACAATATAATCTCTAAATGCAGGAAATTTAGTTTACATTTTGTAATGTAAAAATGGCTAAGGGCTCAATATAAGGAAGCTGGAGTGGGGAGGGGGCGATTTTACAAAAAAAAAAAATCCCTATTGAGACAAGATAACAAATATAAGTAGTTTTTCCAAGGGAAATTAGGGTTCCTTAGGGAAAAAAATCACCCCCATCTGCTGTTTTTGAAAACAGTGTTTTGTGGCACCCTCTCCTACTTAGTCATGCTAAAACAGTGCAAGAACAAAGACCAGCCCCGGTACATGCATACATTTCCCTCCAAAATTTACATAAAATTAGAATTTCCAGAACACATAATGCCCCAGCCACCATACGGCATTCTTCCTTGAACTTACAGGGGCTCTCGGTTTCCACAGTAAATACAAACTCTTCCCCTACAGCAAATGCTGCAATTCTAAAAGCATCTTTCATGTTTGTTTGTTTGTTTACAGTGTTTGTTCTCTCCGGCATTCAATTACATTCAGAATGTATTGCTTCGAAACCAAGGATTAATTTCTTCGTGAAGGTTTTTCTCCCCTGAAAAAAGTCAAGCCTTAGCTTAAAAGAAGACGTTCACTTTTCTGACACGTGTAACTGAGCTGTCCGTCTGTCTGACCAAGAAGCCTCTCCTCTATCCCTCCTCACATCTAGATCGATGGCAGGGGCTTAATCGCATTGCATTGTTCCCTCTTCATTTCCTCCGGTTTAGGGGCATTTCAGACATGAATAGCATAATGCTATTGTGAATGTTATTTTAGTGTCAGAATTGGAGTGTGTTTCAGAATAGAACTTACGATGTGTGTGTTTTAGTGGTGGCGAGAATCTGGCCTAATGAGTGCTCTTGGCAAACCGTATCTTCATTGTTCTGCTTTTCCTTTTTTTTAAGAGAGACAGGCAGGAAATCAGGATTAGCCGTCGAAAACAGTTCTGTGCACATTTCATAATCTAAAAATAAATTATGCTCCAAACTCGGTGGCATAAACAAACTGGCTTGCCTGCGTCATTGTTTAAAGTGATATGGATGAGCAGGCCAGGGCAGGGAAAGATGTAACAGAGGCTTGAGGCGCTATTTGGTAGGGCCATATTCTTTGAGCATCTTTGGACTGGGAATCCAAGGCCTTTTGCGCTCTCTGAATTCAAGTACCACTTTGATGGGCTGCTACTGCAACTCCCAAGATAGGCACAGAATTCTCACATAGCACCGGGCTCCAGAGGTTTGCAGATGCCACCAGTGGGCATTGCCAGTCAACTTGCAAGATTTTCTTTAATGACATTCTTGTCTTGACAAACAAACAAACAAACAAACAAACAAACAAACAAAAAGATCTAGCTGCCGACATGAACCCAAAATGAACAAAAAGGCTAACAGGAAAAAGTATGCAAAAATAACACATAATTTAATGAATACACATGGGGGGATTAAATAAATAACATTGATCTCATATAGATATAGATATGCATATACCATGCTTAGATTTTTAGGCTGACCTTGTATTATTTAGTTTATTAAATTGCATGATATTTTTTGCATATTTTCCCCAATGAGAGCCTGTCTTGGGAGGACTTTGGCAGCACTTCTAATCCCGTGGAAACTACAGATGCCCAGAGCCTTGGCAGCTCCTTCCTTTCAGAACAATATTGCTTGGCAGATAGCCCCGAATGAGATCCCATTTTGAAAGTAGCGCTTTCGATGGGAACAGAAACATTTGCCCTACAAACCACTTAGCTGTGAGAATATTCACTCTTGTTTATTCCTTTAAGACGAAATGGGCGATCCCTTCACATCAAAAGTCCTTCATTCTTCAACAGCATTTTCAGGGTCTGACAAAGTATTTGATTCTTAGACTGTGTACACATTTGCCATTTACTCAGGCTCCTGTGCATTCCCACCTCTGTTTTTTTAATCTGTTGACACATGACATTACCCATGACCTCATGCATCTCAAAGTTTCCTCTGAAATACTGCATTTTGATCCCATTTTCCCCAAGCCAGCTTCACTCTGACTTGAGAAATAATAATGAAACATATGTTGTAGATATTTATTATGCTATTTTTGTGATATACAAATGACATCAGAAAACTTGGTATACTTGTTTGTATAACATTACTCTTGTTTATAAAACACAATTAAAAAAAGAGAACTGTAGGCTTACTCAATGCACAAGTGAATTCTAGGTGTGTACAATTGAAAAAAGCAGATTTCTGGGTACAGAGATGGAGTGGGGAAACCAGCCAGGTAATGCAGGGTAATGCACACCCCCACACCCCCACATCCCCACACCCCACACCCCCACACCCCCACATCCCACACACCCACACACCCACACACCCACATCCCATTTCCACTCACTGGTGTGGACATATAGCAGGAGAATTTGATACACATTGAATTGTGCTGTTGTGTACAGCAGAATACAAATTCAATTTGAAATACCCAGAGAAAAAACAAGCTTGCTGGTTTTTTAAGCCAGTAATATGTACCTAACCTCAGATTGATCCACAACTGATTAGGATAATCCATGAGACCAGTTTGGGAAGTACTGTATTGTTCTAAGTTGAAACAGGCCTCCTTTGTCATTGGTGACATCAACATATATCCTGTTCTGGTTGTCTATGTAGCATCATGACACCATCATGTCCAGTAGAGGATACCAGACTGGAAGGCATTTTATGAAACAGAAAGCAAAAATAATGGTGAAGCCTTAGCCAGGAGAGAAACAATAACTGTAAATAAGTTCCAGAAAACATGGGATTAATGGTTTTCCTAAACTGCTATTTTTGGTGCAAAAAGTAAACAAAGGGACATTCAGCTGAGTTCTGTTCACTGCTAGTATATCCTCCATCTGCTTCAGTTTGGGTGCTGTTTGTTCAAATTACTGCTTCTACTTTGTTTTCGTCTACATCAGTGATGGCCAAACTTGGCCCTCCAGCTGTTTTGGGACTACAACTCCCATCATCCCTGACCACAGGTCCTGTTAGCCAGGGATGATGGGAGTTGTAGTCCCAAAACAGCTGGAGGGCCAAGTTTGGCCATCACTGGTCTACATGGATTAGCCAAACAGGTGACCCCAGCCAATCAAGAATTAGGTAGTGCCTGGAATGACTTCATAAGGCTACTTAACCAATGCTATTTGGCCCTGTGGTGACATCACTGAGTCAAATGAAGTTAATTTAAAGTGAGGGTGATGCTTCCTAAATTATACATGAGTGATTCTGGTCAAGAAGGATCTTATAATAAATAGGACAGTACTGTGATGCTACGCAGCCAATCAGTTTTGGCCGTGTGATGATGTCCCTGAGTCAAATGAAGTCAATTCAGAGCAAAGGCACTATTTTCTGAATAGACAAACTTGTGTCAAAATCATTTAAAAATCACTATACAGGAATAGCAGTTTTTGAAAAGGTGCATTAGGGATAAACGGACTGTGCAACAAGAGGAACTGTAAATGATTATTGCGTTCATATGGAAACTTTTATAACTCATTAAGTCAGGCTTTCCTTATGACTTGGTTAATGATATTTGATAAAAAGTGCTGTGCCTACTGTTTCAATGTATATTGCTATTTAACCTGTACATCTGTATTTACTTTTTGCATTTTAATTATGCAAAATTAAACTTAGCAGAGTTGGGGCGGAGCATGACTTATTTTGCACACAATGACTGAGGATGCTATGGTATTGGACTCACTCACATGCCCCTCCACCCAAGTCACCTACAAACCTGTGCAAACTGTCGGTCCTCCACAATGGAGGTGAGACTGTGAAGATGCAGAGACTATACTGATGCTCTCTGTTCAGCAACAGTAAAACCTGGAGTTGTATGATCAGCCCAAAGCAATGTAAGTTTAGAAAATATGTTGGCACGTTAGGAAGGATTTTGAAGAAAGCAACAAGGATATTCAGTCATATGGGGGAAACAGTTTTGCTTGACATACAGAAAAATTAGAAGGGACACATTAAAATATTTACCTATAGGATGTCAGAAAGAAGAAAAAGAACTGCCTTCACCTAACAGAATGAAATCCATTGGTTTTAAATTAGAGGGAAATATATCATTAAAGATTAGGAGATACTTCTTATAAGCAATGCAGCACTGGATAAATTGATGTGCAAGGGGAGTCGTTGATATTTTCGTCTGCCTGGGATGCTATAGATATAGTATTTTCTGTCTGAGGACATGGGATTAGATAAGAACATGGATGGAAAATCTAGATGGCATTAGCCTCCAACTCCCATCATCCCTGACCACTGGCCACTCTGGCTGGGGCTGATGGGAGTTGGAGTCCAAAAATGTCTGAAGGGCCACGGTTTTTCCACCCCTTCCATCATCATCACCAGCAACAGCAACTCATTACACTTGACATTGTATTGGCACCAGAAAACCCAGGGGTAACAGAGGTCCTGGATCAATGCACTCTGTGTAAAAATACACCACAAGTATTTCAGCTTCAGGGATTATATCGAAGAGTGAAACTTTTGAAAAAGAAGCAAATTAAGAACAATAAGATGAAGGTTAGAGTTGGTCCTTCTGAATGACTATATATTGATTTTGATGATGAAATAAATAAGTGAATGATGGATAGTTCTGTTATCTCTTCATATCTGGCTCACTCCTTTGCTTTGGCTGACTAAAATGGATTGGAGCGAATAAATGTGACTGAGTGTGTGAAAGAAATAAAGCAAAAGTTAATAACTTTGCATTGAGCATCTGGGAATACCACATCTCTTTGCTAGATCATTTTTAAATGATCTAATACTGTAGGCAAACTTGTGTATTGCAGATTGTTACTGATGATACATTAATTTATGAAAACTGAAATAGCTGGAGACATTAAAATAAAAATTGCATTCTGTCTACAAGCCTGGAACAAATTATTGCAGGATTTATTCAACTGTTAGTTTTAACATTTGGCATGAGGAATTTTCTCTTCTAATTAAGATCTCAGAATTAATTCTCTTCTTGTCTCTTGCAGTTCAAAGTTGCCAACAATAATGATGCGAAAAGAAATGAGAGTGGATGTATTGATGTGCAATGTATAAAACAAAGATCAAAACATGCTAGACTGGTGGCTTGGGCTCTGTTGACAGTCCAGAGCTGCCTGGAATCAAAGTCGGCACAGGCGTTGGGTGAGCAAGCAAGAAGGCAGCCTCACCCCTGAATTCCAACTTTCCTACTGCCATCACCATGCCCAATCCCCAACACTCAGGAGAGGCTTTTCAAATGGGACAGTGAATTACAGTAGGAGGAGGGTTGGCAGATCTCCATTATGGGAGATGGCTTACATTTGCATAACACTGAGAGTGTTACATTATCAGAGGGAGCTGTGAAACAAACTTGCAGTGATTCAGGTTGGATGTGGCACACTGACATCAAGGTGGTTATACAGAGGTGTCAAGGCTCAGGGAATACTATCCCTCCACCGGTGACAGCCCTCCTAAAAAAGCAGATAACACTAAGAGTCCTTACTACGTAATTTATTCAGTATTCACAGAGGAAGACAAAGGGATGTAGTCTCTATGCAATGATGGTGTTGCTCCAAGTAAAGTCCCCCCCCCCCATTCGTCTCCCTTAATCTACATCAGTCCTGCATCGGCTAATCTGAGCCTTCTGCCGCTGTGCTCTCTGTTCTACTACCCTCAATGCCCATCTGGTCCTGGGGAGAAGGGGGGGTCAGGAATGCTTTCCAAGGACACTGAGTCTGTCAGCTGTCTCTCCCCTGGTGCTGCTTCTTCTTCCTGCTGATCCTTTTCCAATATTTCCCAACTTCTGCCCTCTGCAGCCTCTGAACTATGCCCTTCTGCAAACCGCTGATCTAAATCTATACTGTTCTCCTGTTCTCAGGAAGGTTCAGGAGAAGACGGGGGGTGGTCCCCACCATTCGTCCTCAGTCCAGCCCCTGACAAGAAGACAGACATTACATGATTTCTCTGTGATGTCTCCTTTAACTGAAGATGTTCTTGTTCTCCATATTGTAAGCAATACTATAAGCACCAGTAGATGTTAGAGCATCTACTTTGTATGAAGAAGGTCCCCATTTCAATCCCCAGCATCTCCAGGTAGGACTAGTATTCCTGAAACCCTGGAGAGCCACTGCCAATATAGCCAATACTGAGCTAGATGGACCACCAATGGTCTGTTTCAGTGTAAGGCAGCTTTGTTCCTATGGGAGGCAATAAGAGGTGACACAGGAAAGAGTGAAACAGGATGCATGTTTATTTGTTCTAGACAGAGAGCACATCTTGCCATTAGAAGATGTCATTGTAACACGGTCCCCTGCCTCTAAACACCATTGTATCATGTCCCGAAGAAGAGAACCTCAAAGCTTAGCTCCTGTTGTGCTATTGTTTCTTGCTTCTTTGGGTACCAATCCAAACGGTGCCAAATTGTCATGTATAAGAATATTGTTACGACTGCCAGGTTTGAAGATGGCCTTGTATCGAGTCTTTTCTGTGGTGAATAGCTGAAGGCAGTTGATGAACATGAACCCAAAGTTTCAAAAAAGTATATATTGGGGAAGTGTGGATAAAAGTGCATATATTGGTGAAGATTGCATTAAAAATGCATTATATTAGGGGAAAATACTTGCAAAAAAATGGCATATTAGGCAAAACTGCATAGAAAAGAATGGTATATTGGGAGAAATGTGCACTCGAATGCCACTGAATTTTCATACAGACTTTTTAAAAATTGCAAATTGATGAGGAAATATAGTGAACTGAATTTAAGATGGGAAAAGTGAGTGAAACCAAAACTGACAGAATGCTCCATTCCTGGCTATATATTCCACCATAGAAAATCATGGGCAACTCTATTTGCTTTGCAAGCCATATGCCTGCACTAAGACTTGATGTACAGCTGCAGGTGGTTGTCCGACCACATCATCTAATCTAAAATGTCATGGTAGGATTTGATAGTGTTGAATTTCTTGCACTCTGCACCTTATGATGTTTGACAATTCTAAATTAACGAACCGTTTTGTCTAAACACTGCTTTTCCATGACACCTTGCACATTATCAAATTAGTGAAACAGTGCCATGCTATTCTGGGGGGTTTACGGTGCATTTCAACATGTGATTTAAAGCAAAAGGTCAGAGCTGCAGCCCAGAAATGGCATGGTAGTTATGAGCTATCTATCACATGAAGAGGAGAAAGCAGTGGCCTTCCCTAAATTTGGCTTGCAGCACATATTCACATGCTGGTTGTTCCATGCAACTCCTTCCTGCTCTCTGCAGAAAACATGATGTGTTCCCCTCTCCATCAGCATCTCTTCAGATGAGACTCTTGGGGTTTGATGTTATTTATGTGTTTTAAAGTTCTATATCCAGCTCTTCCATAGATACCAAATAGTTTGTGAATGTTGAAAATTGCACATGCTTAAAAATATATATATAAAGATGATTAGTTAAGGCCTGCAACTCTTGGAAATTCATAGAGATAAATATATGTATTTATATTTTTATATATCATTTGTATATTTGTATATTGTAGGGTGGGTTTTTTTAAAAAAGCTACCCCTTTAGCTTCAAAGGTGGGCAATGATGGTTGGAAATGAAAAACGTATGCTTACATATTTAACATGTTAATAAAATTGTTCTGGACAATAGCTGAGGAGATAAAAGAAGGCAATGAAAAATATTTTAGAAGAAATAAATAGAACACAACAACCTGAAAAGTATTTAGTTTTGTCATTGTCAGTAAAAAGAGAAGTACAATTCTGTCTCTTGCATAAATATGTAGAATATGTATTTTATTTTATTACTTTTTTGTGGCAGATATTTTATCTGAAATTTAGATATTTATTTAATTCATTTTATCGCTCCCCTGCCCACTACCCATTTGTCTGATTATTCAAGTACAGATTATTCAGATATATATTTGATTCACTTCAGCAGCCATGGAAATATGTAGAAATATTTATCTGCAGGTCCCAGTGCATTTTACATATTTTAAAAGTCAAACAACTAGATAAGAATCTAGGTAACCAAGCTGTCAACCTTTTGGACCACCATTTTGGATCCACAACTTTTCATTTCCCATTTTAATATAAATGATAAACTGAGAAAAGGTAATGCAGTGGTTAATCACATAAACTCCCAGTCTCTAACTCAAACCTCAGATTACTCTAAATGCACAGGGTAGCAAGGTACAATCAGCCTCAGCATACCCTCCCTCGTCTGTTAAATGGGGATAATGTGCTCTACCGAGAAAATCTGCGTGAAACAGTTTGATCATTTAAGAAAACAAGTATACAAATGTCAAGGCATGGATATGTAAGTATATTGCTCAGGGTGTGGGAAGTGGAGCCATAGAATTCTTATGTGGTGCACAGCTCCACACATGTGAAGATAGGGATATGGGGAAATGCTGGATATTACTTTAAAAGGGTTTCAAAGTTATCAGTTATGGAGTCTGGAGTCTGTCAACTGATGGAAACCACTGTGGCAATAGAAGGTAAATCTACCTGTCTTCCCACAAAAAGAAAGAAAGAAAGAATTTTCTTTCAAGATTGGCCCAATATGGATGCTTAGGGGAAATATATTGACCAAAGCAACTGATTTTCATTTATTCTTTCTTTATTAGCATTTCCATAATTTTCATAAAGCCAACTGATCCAAACCAGCTTACCAACTGATCCAAACTTTTAGATCATCAACCCTGCAGCAATAGAAAATACAGCAGGAACTGGAGATGTTTGGAAATAGAATACCACTCCCAGGGTTCTCACATTCCCAGACAATAAATTGTCATGTAGAAGGGTTTTTTTATGTTTTGAGCATACATTTGAAATGTACTTCTGAAAATATGTTCTCTCTCAGCAAGTAACTGAATGAATGCAGCAGATAGTTTTGCTTATCACTCAAATTGTGGGTTATTTCCCTTTTTTAAACAAAAAAACAAAAAACCTTATTAGAACCATTAACAGTCCAAGTAATGTTCATTGGACTACAGCTCCCATCAGCCCCAGCCAGCATAGCCAATGATCAAGGATAATGGGAATCAGAGTCCAACCGCATTGATGACACTCTACCATGGCATCCCTGCAGAAGAAGGCTTAGGACTCATTATTATCTTGCGGGGTTCCAAAGTAATCCACACACAATCCAACCATTCAAAATTTGTTTATTATTACTATTATTCAACACTTGTTGGGACTGCCTTTCTAAAGCAACATGGTTTAAACAACATCATTCAGAAAGTCCAACTGGAATAATGCTAAAATTAAGTGAAATTCTTCCCTTGCGTTACACAGTCTTCATTTACAAAAAGTATGTATATATATATAAAAACAATATCTAAAGACAACCAGGCTTTAATTTGTATCCTTCAGTCTACATCAGTCCATATCAGCTCTGTGGTGTGAACAAGAGCCTTTTTTTATGCATAGCACTTTTTATTTTTACACATACAAAGTTACATCACAATTGCACTGGAGTCTAGAGTTGTAACTGTGCAGACATTTATTAATTAATATCATCACATTGGGGGGAAAACAACAGCAGCCACCTATGCCTTCTTCAGGCATTATCAAGAAGTATTAAGTTAACATCAGAGCTGGGGGTATCTCTGCCCCCCACTTGTCACTATTTCTGTCACCCTCCAGTGTGTACAGGACAATCTTCTGAAGTGGGGGATCTCTTGTACTCATGGAATCTTTCTATGTTCTTTAGAACGTTAGAAAATCAGGGTTCTAAAGCACACGTGAGCCTTCATGACTGACCTCCTCGATTTGGAGGGAGATGAGAATGGTGACAAAGGGCAGAGCTGGCATACTTGACCGCATGACCCTCCTCGTATGTTTCCTTAATTCTGATTGGCAATGTCTGATGACGGCTCCACTTAATCTATAAAGTTGAGTTTTTCTCCCAAAATATGCTTGCTAATTCTAGTTGTACATCATTAAATGCATATGGGGCACATTCCTTGCACTCTTGCACAACTCCTATCAATTTCAGCGGTGCATGCAGAGTGACATCCCAGTGGATCGTGCCTATGGTCAGTATTAATATATTAAGGGCATGTCCACATTGCATAGTTTGAAAGAGGAGGAAGAGAAGGGCTCCAACTCGGTGCATCAGATCCCTGCAAACAATACTGCAACTTTGGTTTTCCCATCTGTTCACCCAGCAAAACAGGAAAATCGTGGGATGAATGGAGGTGATATAGTCCACACTGAGGAATGGTGTGCAAAATTCCCTGGCCACACAATACCTTATTTTGTGGGGCCTACTTCTCATCCTTCAATTTTAGTGCATAACTATAAAATACAGGAAACTCCTAAGTGGACATGCCCTATTACTGTGTTAGTTATAATGCCATTCCCTCTTTACTTACTTGCTATATAAAACCATTTTTTAAAAAGCCTTTCAGAAAGAAAATAAAGCTTTACTACAAAACAAATGAGTGCGATAAAATTGTAAGAGACTCTGAAGAGACTCAAGCTTCACATCTTCCTAACCAGAAAAGGAGCAGCAGCTGTATTTAATTTCAACTTGATGTGCTTCAGAACTCATATTCATATAGGTATTTAATGATCCAAACTTAATGGTCCTATGCAGAATAATTACTTATATGAGGGAGCAAACTCCATGTTCATTCCTTTAAGCATTGTTTCAAGGGAAGGGGGGGGGGAATCTTGAGTTGGTTCTGTGTGGACATGGCTGTGCTTTGGGATATACTGATATTAAATGTTAAGTGCTTCATGTAGACATTTGGATGCTTTATACTACTCTTTTTTGACTGATTCCTCGTCCCCCCTGCCCTCACAGTATAGCCAATACAATGAAAAGAAGTAGAGTGCAAAGCAAACAATTAAATCGTAGTGGTACAACGTGACGCAAAACACAACGAACAAGAGGAAATAAAGTATTTTGTAACCAATGTGCTTTAAAACGAGACACTCAGGTGGTAAGCTATAAACTTCACTTTGCTGACCAGAAATTACTGTGTGACCAAAACCAGACTGGTGGCCAAGCCCATCAGTGTTCAATGTTTCTTCAGTTATCAAACCTTCAGACTCTGAGATTCTCTCTTCTCTTTCTTCTAGGGGTTCACTAATTAAAATGGTTGGCCCTAATAGCTTCTCCTGTTTGAGCTCTGGCTGATGGGGAAACAGACCTGTGCTACTTTCTCCTTTCTCACTAGAAGGCAGCACTGCTGAACTCTCAGGAAGTTCTTGGAGTTCAGTCTCCAAAGAAATATTTGGAATCATGGGAGCTGTGTCACCAGTTAGGGTGAAGCCACATTCTGAGTCAGCTGCAATATCGACTGAAGCTTCTGTGTCTGGATGCAACACTTGCCCCCCCTCCGCAGGAAGGGCTCCGCTGGACTCTTCTGAAGATGTCACAGATGAACTTTCGTAATAGCTGCCAGCAACAATTACCTCAGAAGGAGAAATTTTGCATTCTGCTTTAGCACCGTCATGAGGAATCATTCTCCAGACACTTGCCTCTTCAGCCTCTTTCTTGCATAGGCCTTGCGGTAGGCCCTGCAAAGCTTTCAGAGATGTTTCAGGATATAAATCCTGCTCTGAAATGGCTTTTCCTTCTGCAGCAGAAGTCCATAATATTTCAGCTGGTGGTGAATCATTCCCAGTGCTATGTTCTGCTCCTCCAAGCTTTTCGCTTGCACTGCGTACTGACATCATTTCTCCGTGCACCGTTTCATGTATGCGTGCATTATAAATATCTGAAACTGATTCCTCTTCAAATTTGGTGTCATATAATACACCCACTGTATTGCATTGACAAAGAGGATAATGTGAACCATCACTTCTCCCTTCATGTATATCAAACACTGTTTCCTTTTCCTCTGTGGACCTGTCACTTAGTGCAGTCTCTTGAGGTAGCTTAACAATTACTGCTTTTTCACCAGCAGACATTTTTTCTGGAGTACTTTCTGATGTCATTTTAATTACATAAGAGGCTGTAACTGCCTCTGCTTCCCTTATACTATCATGCTCCACTTCATAAGACTCTTCATATCTCACTGGGTCTTGGCAGGTAAACAATTCATCTGTGGGAGTTACATCCAAACATCTTGTATCGTCTTTAATTCCCCACATAGCTTCGCCACCTGTTAGCTCTTCCACCTGCACTCCTTCATCGGCTTCGCTTTCCTTTTCTGCCAATTGACTTCCTAAGCCTCTCCAACTTTGATCCCCGCATGTGACCCTGCTGCTCTGATCATCTTCAGTAAACCTGCCAGGATCACTTTGGCACAGCTCTGCCTGCAACATCTTACTGTTTGATACATCATAGCCCTGATTGTGCTTCCCTTCTTCTAAATTTCCTCCAGCATCAAACACATCTTCTACATTTTTTGATGCAGAACAAGTGGATATACTTTCATCAGTTGCCTGTACCAAATTTGGGTAGCTCAAGCAAATCCCACTTGTAGTCTGAATGTCTTCTGGGTAACTACTCTCTGCTCCCTTTAAATTTTGACTTAATTCACCTACAACAGAAGTTGTGCTTTCCTGCTTATTTCTTTTGCCTGAGATTTCTCCAGCATTTAGCCATGATATATCTATGGATTCATGTAATTCCTCATCTTTTGCTACATCTAACACACCAGGACTCATCATTTCTCTTTGAGAAAACTTCTCTATTGTACTGCCTTCATTGTTACTGGGTGTGAACAACAATGGTTGTTGATTTTGTATTTCAGCGTAATCTTTTCCATGCCTGTTGGTAGGGCATGCTTGTGCCTCTTCTGAAGATTGCTCTAAAATGCTCAACTTTATTTCTTTCACCTTATCAAGATTATACTCAGACTTATATTTTTCTTCTACAATGTCATCTTTGGTATGCGAACTTGTGAAAGACTTTGGTGTGACATTAGCTTCAGCTAAGGTATTGGTATTAAATTCTCCTCTTAAATACACCTTTTTGTTCTCATATCTCTCAATTTTGAATTCCTTTTTGTCAATGTTTTCTAAAACTGATTCAAGAGTTTGGGAAGATGTTTCTTGCATATGTTGCCCAAGAAATGGCTTGATCTTGTCATCCACTCTTTCCAATACTTCCTCTTTTAATTCAATGGCTTCATCATACTCTAAGGGAACTATTTTGGGCCTTGTTTCCCATGCCTTTCTGTGGTGATCATAATTATCCTCTCTGATTAACAAACTCTCCGTTGTTTTGCTTCCTGAGGCATCTTCAGATTCATGCTTTTGAACATCTGCAGGACACACCCCATGTTTACTTGAGATAACATCTGTAAAACGGTCGGTCTCTTTTTCTTTCATTCCAGACCAGTGCTCCAGTGATGAAAGGGTTTCAATGGTACTAAAGCTTTCTGAAGACTGGGCCCTATTGTTTGCCGAGTCCAGTGCAGTCAATTTTTCTGGGGGTATCATACAAAAATCATTTCCTGTGGAAGATGTTTGGTTATTGTCTTGTAAAGCACGTTCAGATGAACTTATCGCCAGAGGTTGCCTAAGCAATCCAGAGTCCATCTTGCCCCCCACTTCTTTTGGTTCATTTGGAAATCTAACTGGCTCGGTTGTGTATAACTTCCTTTCATCCTTGGCTCTAGAGAAGTGTTGACTTAGCTGAAAGAACAGAATAAGAAAAAAATGATCAGAATGCATGTGTGCGTACACATAAACTTAGATATATAAGAGGAAGGATTTAATCAGGAAAGTTTTGTATTCAGTAAGACGGATTTGGAGAAAACAAATCAGTTACAGATTTTATGTTGCATGTCCTCTTTAAAATAAAGGGTGTTAGAAGGTTGTGTAAAAGCAAGAAATGAAATAGCCCCGAGTCCCCTCTCTTTCTCGCTTCCACCCCCACCCCATCTCCCCACCCTCTTTATTCATGAGCTCAGTAAGCTGCAAGTCCATTTCATACAAATGAATCCAAAAGAGAATATTCTCTACAAGAGAAGCTAATTCATTCACAGAGCACATTCCCTCCCAGGCATGTTTTATTTTAAACTGACTGCATTGACACCTCATATCAAAGCTAGAGAATGAATGGTATTGTCCGGTAAAATAAAGATACATTTGCACACTGACAAATACTCTAAGGGTTCCCTTTTCTTCATTCCTCTCAGCACCCATTTTACAGGCTGCATACCGGAATGTTTTGAGAGTTCCAGAAAGTGTAAAAGGAGTTAGTGAAGGAAAGGCCAGGAACGAGTAAGTTTCTTCTCTCTCTCTCTCTCTCTCTCTCTCTCTCTCTCTCTCCTCTCTCTCTCTCTCCTCCAAATATTGCATTATACAATTCAACAGCATTTCCTTGTCATGGCATTCTCTCCTTGCTTTCGAATACTCAGGCTGATGGTTTCATACCAATCAATTAGAGGATAGCTTCTTGGGGGCCACCTTATTACATTTACACTTGCTGCAGATACCCCCATTACAGTGACTCTTATTAATATGTTTTCTGCAAAGCCTCTGCAAACTATTAATAGTAAAACGTCACTCAAAGAAAAGTGAAGGAACTAATGTTTCTGCAAATTCTGTTTTAATGACCCTCTGCCAACTGGCGCTCAAATGTATCTGAGCTCTTCAGTGATGCCAACTGTCAGGATTTAATAGTGAGATGCCTGGGTTTTCCCCCTCCTCTCTCTCCCTCCTCATAACTGACATTTGCATGATCTCAATAATTATATGCAAATCTTACGATTTTCCCTTCTTCTCACATAAGGCTCATGTTACTTGTCAACTGCCGAGCTGTCTTGTGAGCAATTGCCTATGGGTTTCAAAGATTTGGTTGCATTTCCATTTATTATAGGCCTCCATTGTTTAATTCATTACGCAGCACATAAGGTAAATTAAAATCTGAATGACATACATATACACTCTTCATTTATTGTACAGATGATCACTTTGATTTTCCCTTCTTGTTAAAAACTGTTAAATTTTAGTGTATTCATTGTCTCAGGGAATGCTAAGAGTATCCTGTGATTTCCCCCACCCTCAGCTTCTTATTTCTGTCTTTTTGTTTAAAAAAAAAGTTTTAAAAAAATAAATTTACAAAGATGCTGATTTTCAGACAGTGAATGCTTCTGCATTGGATGACAACTCTTAACTACCCTAAAGTTAGAGAAAGGGAGTCTTCGTGCTTATATGTGAAAAATTCATTTTCTTGCTCACTGTCCAAAAGGGCTGCAAGTCCTGTTGTGGGTTTCAGCTTTCCTGTGTTCTCAAACAAACAGTATTATATTCCATACTTATTTAGCTATGTACACACAAGCGATATGAGCTCCCGACTTGCTGTCATTTCTTCCCACAAAATGCAAGGCAGGCTATTTTGGATGACCCACACAGGTTAAATGCTTGTCGTTTAGAAGGGAATTGATATGAATCAGAGGTGCTGGGAATGTATATTTTATAGCTGGCAGGTGAGATTCATGACCAAGATGTGCACAAATATTGGTCTTAAAGAGGTTCATAAGCAGGAAGAAAAGAGGAATTTGTCATACCAGGGGTGTGGGGTACAGCATGATTCACCTTACCCTTTGGCCGGATGCCAAGATAACTGACTCCCCACATCATTGCTGTTGCTCTGTGGTGAGCTTACAAGCAGCCACTGCAGGGCAAACAGCCATCTACATCCAGTCATAGTCTGTGTGAGGCAGCCTACATGTAGAACAAAGGAAGTCTACTGAACAAAAATTGTATACATGTGTACACTGATCACAGAGACCAGAGAGATAGGACTTTGAAATAGTCTTCTAGGGCTCTCAAATTGTCCCTTATCGCCTGTGATAAGAAGAAGAAAAGAGATAAGTTATTGAATTAAGGGCAGCAGAACATAATGGAATAGACTGAATCAAAGCACTTTTTACCACCAATCATGTTAAAGATGCAATCAAAGCTCTGATGTTGGCATAGCAATGGCAGATCTCTGTGTACCTATCACCACTGTTGAAGCTAGAGAAGAACTAACTTTCTTTGAGGAATAAATGGGTTCAAATTATCAAACCGTTAAGTGAATTATGCACAACACTTACCAACAACTCTAATTCTTTTTCATTATCTTCATTATCATCTTCGTTGCGTTCCACATCTTTGCTGCTTACATTTTCCTTACGTTGTTGAATTTCATTATCATCCACGTGCGAATAAAGAATTTTGGGGATGTCTGACTCTGAAGAGTTAACACAGAAAGACACACACACACAGAGAGACACACACACATATATATCAGGGTGTTTTGTTACTTTTAAAAATTAAGATGTGCGGTAAGGAAGAACTAATTGAATGGGGTTTTATACCTGAACTCCTGGAATTATTCCATATGTCTTCATCAGCCGTTGGCAATATTTCTTCTTTACTGTTAAAAGAGAAAAGAAAGTCAGTGATGCTCCCCAGAATTTAAGTTCGAAATCTTTTTATCTGCAAAGCTAATGGCATCAAAGTTAATGAGGCAGAATAAGCCATTAGCATTTCTCCATAAACATAACTTTAAATATCAGGGTTCCCATGTGGCTTGAAGTATCATTGTCTGAGGCCACCATAGGAAGACCCTGGCAGTTGCCAGAGGTAGCCTAACATCTTTGTGTCCTTTCCAAATGAGTTGGGCTGAAAGCAGAGGGCCAAAACATCCCCCCCCCCCAGACTGATTATCCCATTCCTTGTGTTGTTTCTTGGGCCATATCCACGAGGCAATTGTCCATTAATCACATTGTTTGCAATTCACTGGGGTCCATTCTGTGTATGCCATATAGATCAATGGCTGTGCATGCAGAAGCTTCCAGGTTCAATTTCCAGACTGGGCTGGGAATGACTTCCTGCCTGAAACTGCACAGCTGCTGCCAGCCCGTGTAGGCAATACTGAACAAGATGGACCATTGGTCTGACTCCATATAAGATGCAACAAATGATGTAGTGACCTCCAAAGCTGAACTCAGAAACTGTGATCGTTGAAGACAAAAAAAATGATACTAAGTATTCCTAAATAGTATAGGGAGGGTATACAACTTTAATCCCACATATAATATTAAAATGTAATAAGGATATGAATAACATTGCTAAAATGCAATAGCAAATGGACTCATCTATCCAGGTCAATGCCTGATCAACAAACTAATGTGACAAACAGGGCCGTCTTATCCATAGATGCTACGGGTGTGGGGCACCGGGGTGCCAGGCTCTTAGGGGCGCCAGGCCAAGAGTCCAGGGCTCAAGAGTTGAGTCCGGGGAAGAGCCCGCCCATCGGTCAAAGCGCCGCAGTGGGCTCTTCTGCTGTGGGAGGCTCTGTGCTGTGAGTTCGGGGATGACTGAGCCAGCGAAATGCTGAGGCAGCTGACTGGCTCCGCCCTCCTGCGCGCCTGGGACTGGGCAACCTGGGGGGGACGCCGGGCAGATCTTTGCACCCTGACATATGCTTAAGACAGCCCTGGTGACAAATAGTGGTGTCTTAATCCTGAAGAGAGTCATATGGGGTCATTCATGCCATTCTGTGCCCCTAAAGAAGAGATACATGCATATGACTGCTAGATCTATTAAGACCCACATTTGTGAGAACAAACTATATCAAGAACCACTTGCTCAGCACTTTCTACAACAGGGGCATGATTCTGTTTGAATTCTGACTGATTATAAGACAGCTTCCAACAACACACTATGTTCCTATGCTGTCAATAATTGTGTTGTCTCATGCATTCTCCATTCTCAGATTAATTTGCACATTCTGTGGCTGAGGACAAGGAGAGGTAGGCCATCTGTTTTGTTCTCTTTTATTGTTATTTATACCCAGGCTCTTCAATAGCTTGTGCCTTGGGAAAGACGGCTTTGGCGCAGCTTGAGGACAATTCTGATTTGAAATGCCAGTGTCTTTTCCTACATGAATGAAAGCATTTTTAGAAATTGATAATACAAAGAATGTTTGTTGCGATGGTCAGAGAAGGAAGGATGGAAGGAAGGAAGGAAACCCATGTAGTTCCAGTGACACCTATCATTACATCATTGCTGGTGTACAAAAGCAAATGTTTTGTACAACTGACTCACAAGCTAGCTGTGTAGCTCACTAACAAAGGCTTCAGTTCAAACGATCAAAGGTTTCATATTTTTTATCCTAACCCTACTGATCTTCTCTTTCCCCCCATGTAGTATTATGTTAACTGGAAAGACAGTTTTATTGTGGAGTAAGCCAATAAGTGCTGACGAGTAGGTAGACACAGTGCCAGGATGGGAAAATTCATGTTGGTGCTCTGACTACCTTTGCCTATGGCCCCATGCACAAGTGGCATGCAGCCCTCAGGCCAAAGAAGGTTACCCACCCCTGGCCAAATGCGTCCCTAAAATCACTTGTTTATTTATCCCATCACTGGAAATTTTGCACAGGTCAACTGGCACACAACTGATCACAGTGCACCCCCTTGCTAAAGCTAAGCAGGTGTCAGTCTGGTCAGTGCCTAAGTGGAAGACCTCCTAGAACCCCAAGTCTGCTGCTTTGAGTGCCAGGATGGCAAAGAGGTGGACTATAGATGGAAGTTGGAAGAAATGAAGAATATATTTTATTTCACTTTGAGTATATTTATAGGCTGCCTTTCTGGGTAGAACGCTCTCAAGGCAGCTTTCGTGACAAACATTCAAAAATATAAAATATAAGATGATTTGTACGAAACACCCCAGCACTAAATGAATCAGCCATAGGAAAACACTGCTCAATCCCAAATAGGAAAACATTGTTTTCCCTTATTATTCCAGTTCAAAGAGCACTACAGCAATGAAAGATATAATTCATGTCTAGGTCACCTGAAACAAAGAGGTCCTCAGAATCGCTCTACAGGGCTGGAGTGTGGTGAGTTGACAATGAATTCTAGAGACATAGAGCTACCACGGAAAAGGTCCTCTCGTTGTTTCCTTTTAATAGCACTATAAGCAGTGCCATTTTTCTAGAAGAGGTGCCAGAACTCACCATGAACTCCTCCCTTGTTATTTTTTAATGGCAATGGCGCACACCTGAGAGGTGCCGGAACTGAGTTCCGGTTGAAAAAAGCTCTGACTATAAGGACTTACAGGTATTTACACACACACACACATACACATATTCTATGCATGCACATGGCACCAGGAAATAATAAAATAATTTAATTCCTATCCGGAAATGGCAGAACAGAGCTGGAGAGCCCTTGTGACAAGACCCTTCCTGGAGCCTGAAGAGGACATCAGTGAGGGTGAAGGAAGCCCTGAAGAGACAGAGGCACAGCACGGCTTTGCTTACGCTGCTCAGCCTCCCCATCTAACAGCTGGTGTGTGGGACAGAGCAGCAGCAGCAGTTTTCCTGGGCATCCTCCAGCCTCCTGCCAGCCCAAGAGCTTTAATTCTAGTTGTTGATAATTTTGGATGCAGTATTTTTGGTATGGATTGAAGAGAGAGTGCCAGAGAGGGCATTTAAAGGGTGTTTCCAGGGTGCTCCCCACTTTATGCAATTTCACTTATGTGTGTGGAGACCCAGAACATAACCCCTGCTAAAGTGATGGACAAAGGGTTTATAATGATCCCTGTTAAAAACAAACTCGTCCAAAACCTATTCCTACACTCCATCAGGAGCAAATAAATAAGATCAAGTACACTGCAAGTCACTTTGAACAGGGATCTGTCGTTTTGGCTAACAATTTTGTTAATTTGCAAAAGCAGTGCTTACAATTGTGTAACAACAATGGCAAAAGCAGCAGTTGCAGCATCGGCCACAGTATTATAACAGAAATACCCTTTGGGACATTCGTTTTAAGATCAAGTATAAATAAGTGGGGCAGATATGTCAGTTCCTGGTCTCTCCGCTTCTCATTTTCTTCCTATCTTTCCGCAGAAATTTGCAATTAAAAACAAAAAACCCTCATGAAAATTCATGAGCGTTTTGGTGCAAATTTACCATATTAAACACTTTTTTGTACAGAGTTGTGACTGAAATATACACGTTTGCATTTTATTTTCCTTAACAGACGGCTATGTTCACTAGTATAATGTGTTTTTATGCATGACTCTCTGACATGTGCATTCTTAGATAACTGCATCATGAAATTCAGAGAAGAGTAAGTTTCTTAGGATAGCTTTGTTTCAGTTCGTGTATTGGTTCAAAAAGTGTGAACTAGGTAGATTCTCATTAAAATGTAAACAAAACCAAATTTCTCCTCCACCCCCAAGTATACCTTTGAGGAGTCTGCTACAAAGCTAAATCAGTAAACAGCTTGCTGGTTCCTCTGTAGCAAGTGCTTATTTCACTTGAAATAGTTAGATGTACTTTATAACTAAATATGGAGGCCTGTTGTATTTTTTTCCTATTGCAACATTTACTTCTGATGCTGCCACATGGCAATGGAGAGAAACAAATGCATGACTGCTAGCATGGCCAAAGACAAGGGATGATGGGAACTGTAGTTCGGCAGCATCTGAAAGGCTACAGATTCTGCATACTTGCTTTAGGGGTGTTTGCAACAACAACATCCTAACCTGGACTAGATGGACTTCAGCTCCATTTCCAGCCTTACAGTTTTCCAGTTTTATTCCCCTCCCTCCTCCCAACTTTAGGAACTTCTCCTGTAGGAGAGCTGTCTTGTAGATTCTGCCCTATATAATTCCATTTGGGTAGGGGAGGCATTTGTGTGTTGCCGTTAGGGAAAATCCTGGAGTTATAATGAATTATACATCTTTTTCCATTCCATTTTATTCAAACATCTTGCAGGCAAGCTGAAATAATTCTCCAAAAATATTCAGCTGCAGGTTGCTAAATTTATACTTGGCTACAACAATCTACACATGACCTGTCACCACCTTTTTAAATTTATAATGTAGCCTTTACTTCTTTCCTTAGTTCACCAGTATCTTATTCGCAGTGGGAAAAGTTGTTTTGGACAAATAATGTTTTTATTTAAACAGTATCTCTATCGTCAAGCAACATCTCTGCCCTGGATAGGTGCCCTGCATATGTGAAAACCACAAAAGGAAAGATATATTTCCAATTTCCTGGCACCATACGGTCGCTTCCCACAGAAAATCCACTGAGTTGTATCCAATGGTTCTGGGAGTGGAAGACAACTTGCAAAATCAATCTTACCTTTCCCCTCATCTGTCCTACCCTCCACCATCTGCAATCTTCAGAGGATCTGGGGGACATTGCGGGCTAAATCAGTAGCGTAGCGTGGGTTGCCAGTGCCCGGGGCTGCGTTGAGGGGGGCAGGAAGGAAGGAGGGAAAAGGACAGAGGACACATGCACATTCAACTGCCTAATAGTGTCCATGTCACACAGGAGATTGCAGCCACTGAGATTAGAAAATAAAAGTCATACCATTGTCTGGAGAGATCACTTCCTGGTTTGCATAGAGAAGCTGTTTTCAATGGACCCCATCAATGAAAGCACCGAACAAAGAGTGAAATGATACAAAATTGGGCTAAGGGACCTTTCCCCAATGGAGCTCTGCTTGTGTAAGGTTCCTTTGTCTGGTTTAGGTGATTCCCACATCCTCATTCCCCCATCTTACATTGTGGCACAACCCGCAATGATCAGTAGGTCCCCTTGGATAAGCTTTTCAGGGTTATTGGTGGCTGCAGGAAAGAGATGGGGAAGGTGAAGATTGGTTGGGCAAGCTGCCTTCTATTGACACAGCCACTGAACAAAAACCATTGTCTTGTGGACATTTGTGGATGCTTCCAGTTACATTTTCATTCTATCGGTATTGTATCAATCCTTCGCTTTGATTCTACCTTCTAGTTTCATGTGCATTCTTTTCTGTTCATGAGCCAACATATTATAGAGGGAGTCTGTCTTTTACACATATCTTGCTCTACAACACATCACATGTGTTGCATGTGGGCTTTGCATAAGCTGTCCATTCTGAAACTGTGGGTGATTCTAGATCTCAGTGATTCTGGTGAAAGGGAAGGCACTTTTAGGGAGGGTCATCAGCCTGACATCTAGTCTGAAAAAGAGCATTCAACAGACCACCCAAAACAAGAAAATCCGACACTTTCCTCTGGTGATGGGGATTTAGACTGCTAAACCAAGGCACCAGAATTCGCTGTTCCCTCATATCTCCAGCTGCCCAGGACCCCTCTTTCCCTGGGGTGCTGTGAGAGGCATTCCAGCTTTGGAGCACCACAGGCCACAGCACTGCCATCTTTGAATTCTTGCTACCCTTATGCTTTTAAAGGGTAAGCAGGGCTCTGTGTCAATATTTAGGTGCCCAGGTGAGCTCAGGCCTCTGCTAAGCATCTTACATTGCTTCTGGGTTTAGTCCCAGGTTCCTTTCTCAAGTCTAGCCTTCTCAGAGTCACCTTTACCCAGTCTGACTTACCTGGATCCTGGCTACCCACTGTTTTCTGCTCATCTCAAACTGCCATCTCCAACTGGCCTTGTTTTGCGCTATGCAGGATTATTGCATCTTTTTTGGAGCAAGGCAAGACATCAAGCAGCTGCAGCTTTCACATTTTCAGTAGGTCTCATGTAAATATTATGGGACTGATAAGCAGAGATGGCTCACCACAAATGGAGCTTAAAAGCTAACAAGGCTACATATATTGTGAGAAATTGTAGGAATGACTAATGGTGGTAGCTAAGAATGGCACAACAAGAAAAAAATTGCCAGTTCAGAGCTAAACATGTGAAAGAGATTTTGGTATAATCAACATCCACAACCACAGAAACCTTAATATTTAATCCAAATTCTGTGTTTTATGAATTTCAGTGAAGTTTTGAATTTCATAAAAGGTGTAGCTGATAAGAAGGTAAAGGCTCGTGTGCAGGTTCTTACAGAGGTGATGGAATGACTTTTAAAATACCTGTCATATTTAATTACAAGGTATTATTCTAGTGCTGTGCTGAATATGTCTCCCACATTTTTCTGTTAAGGGGTGGAGGGAGGTGTTGAAAAATATTTCAAGGGAAGAAAATATTTCTGTGAAATACTCGTGGGCGAGATGCAGGGTTTGGGTTTTGCTTCCCTTACATTTGAGGAGGGCATGGGTTGCTGGTGATGAATGTCCTTCTTTCATTCTATGAATATTCTCTTTGGTGGTTTGTACTCTGCAGCATTTCCAGATGTCTGCTGCTTCAATGAAAGCCCAGAGAAAGACAAAATGAGGTTTTTCCACACATGGACTTTTTTTAAAAGATCAGGAAGCACAGACAACTGGTGTGGGGCCTGCAGAGTGCTGGATTTAGGACAAGAGAAGTATAGCTTTGGACAGACCCCACAGAAAAAGAAGAAGCAGTCAAAATTTTGTAATCGCATCTGTTCTGCTAATGACCCCGTAAACATACATAGCAGTAAACACAGCAGCTCTGAGTGCTGAGCGATGCCTCATATCTGCAGTGCAGGATGCAAGTATCATGTCACCAGTTCCCTGTTCCATTGAAAGCCAAGGATCCTGTTTCCAGTTTTCATGAGCAAATGCTATATTTCTTCCTCACACCATGTATGTCAGACTTGTCTCACTTCCTCCATACTAAGTAGGTGCAAACCCAAACCTATACTATTTGCCACAGATGCAAAGGATGGCTTAAATCCTGTTCCTGTGAAATTAGATGTTATATTAGTTATGTAGCTGTACCCTTATGTGTGGCTTTTGTTTGTTTGTTTGTTTGTTTGTTTGTTTGTTTGTTTGTTTGTTTACACAAATTGCCAGTGTAGGGGTTCCATTCTGGATCAAAACCTTAGTGCCACTCTCTGGCACACTAGGTTTGGCTTTTCTTGAGAAATGTCAGCTTTCCACTGGACCACATTAAGTTTGGACAAGGGATTAGGTGTGGTTACAGTAGCAACTGGAGGCAAATTAAATCCTATGCTTGTCAGATAATTGCACAGATTGTTTTGCTGTTTTCAAGCTTCAGTCGGTATTCAGAGTTGACTGACTCATGCGATGAGGTGTAGAAACACTTCTCTTCTCATTCTCCAATGAATAGAGCCACTAGTGCTTGTAGGAATCATGGATTCATATAAGTTAGCAAAGGTCAACATCTTCTCAGAGGAGGACGTACAAGTGGTAAGGCATTTTTGCTGCGTTTCTCCTGGTTATTCCTAAAGTATCCCCAAGAGCAATATTTCTAAAGTATCACCAAGAGCGTTGCCTTCTAAAAAGGGGCAATCCTGCATTATTTGGCAGCAATCCTACCATTGTAACAAACAGGCCCTCCACTTTCAGACTCTTCAACACTTCTTGAGATGCTTTTATGCTGACCGCTCTTTTAACTTCTTAGAATAAAGTGGATCTTAAGCCCTGCTCTTGTGAGCCACTAAACCACTCAATAAGTATTAAGATGCAGCAAAATAACCATTGGGCCTCAGCATGCTCTCTCGGCAAGGTGAGCGACTGCCACATTAAGGAAGAACAACCACCCCCAAATGGGCAGAGATGGAAGCATATTAGAATCAACCCAGCAATGTACTATTCCAGAACCAGACATGGTGGCAGGAGAATTCTGACTTCACATCGCATAGGATACCGCTGGGGTAGCACTCCAGTCTGTGCCTTATCTTTTCTATGCATATACCCAGGGTCAGAGTGCCAGAGGCATAAGATAGGAATTGGAGGCTTCTTCATGCTGAGGAACATGACCTCATTCCTGGGTAGTCATTACGTTGTATCAAGTGACAGCTAGTTCTCATAACCTTTTTGGCATGTAGGTGCAGATGTCTTAGCCATGATTTTCCTGTTCATGACAAGGTCATCTAAAAGTTGCATCACAAGCTCCGATCGTCAGCGAGCTTGCATTCACCTTCGTTACTCAGCTCAACACCCGTTTGCCTGAGTTAACAGGAGGAATGGTTTTTTTAAGGTGACTGTGCAAGATGTGCTTCTTTCCCTGTCAATATAGCCAGCATCGCATGGCCAAGAACCTGGCCTTATTCCATCTGGTAAGCAGCATCTGGCAGCAGCCCGGCTGTGCAGCCAGCACTGATCCTCTTAATCGGCTTGGACTAGCAGGGATTGGCACAATTCCAGTGTGGCTTTGCAGAAACTGGGCAAGAGACGGTTTCAGTTCACCCAGCACTTGCAAATACTTCTGCCTGCGACAGCCCTGAGACTAAGCTGCCAGTTTGCAAATATTAAAACTTATCTCTGACAAAGAGAGGGCTCAACCATTCTACTTTTCCTCCTGATAACAGGACAAAAAGCACTGAGTTTAAACTGCAGAAGGATTGTTGTTAAGGGTTAACAACAGGGGGGAAATATTCTAATTGTTGAGATACTAACATGTTAAGCTCTTGGGGCCAAGTGGACCAAGGACGTTCTCCTGCATGAGGCCAATGAAATGAATGGAGCCTTGCCCTTGCAAGAACTCTTGCAAAGCTCCCATTCATTTCAACAGAGTTTGGCAGGGGAAGTTCTCAGTGGATTGTGCCCTCGGGCTGTACACAGGAGTTTCTTGATGTTCTCTACAGTCCCATCAGATTGTCCCCATGGTAGGAGGTACCCGAGTTCTTTGGAGCATTATTTCAGATGAGTCCATAATTGGTCACCCTGGGAATGCTTCAGTAGAGCAATGGTAATGCAGACAGGGTGTTCTTGTTCAAAGCCACCCAGAAGGTCCATACCCTGAGCTTAAAAGACAAGCATTGGACCTGGGAGACAAGGTGCCCCAAATCCAACTCCAAAACCCATTTGGCTGAAATAAAGGGGGCATTACACTCACTAATCCACATTGTTCACTATCATTCTTGCTTTGTAAATCCTTAGCTTCAGTCTGCTGCACGAATGGCAGCAAACATGAAGGCCAATGCTCTCACAAGGTTCTGCCACTGATTATCTCATTTTCAACTCATATGAGCAGCTGGCTCATGTGATCAGCGCCCTGTGTGAAAAAGAGCAGGCAGCACAGAATGTAGCACCTTCTTCTATGATGCAGGGAGCTCCAAAACATTCCTAATAGACCACACATTACACACTCTTCGCATCTATAAAGTACATGCCTGAAAGAGACAGGAAGTGTAGGACAGGGAGTCTAAACCAGTAGTGTATGACAGGGAAACCAGCTCTTGAGTGTCTCCAGAGATAAGTATGGGCCAGAATATTGGTCTATCTAGTCATATATTAGACTAACATTAAAGGCTTACATGCCTATGGTCACTGCAGATTACCACCTTTGGAGATGATTAGCAGATGAGTATATCTGAGCATGATATTTGAGCTGTTTAGCATGCTGATCATGTTCAATATTTAGAGGGTAACTGACCAATGGGGAGGGGATTTAAAACGTGAGTCTGGAAAGTTTTAGAAATTCATAAGAAAGCTCTTCATGGTGCTGTGACAATTGGCCTGTCTTGTTTCATGGGCTTCTTTATGGTGACCAGATTGGTACACCACCAGATTGGTCTATTTTTCATCTGTTTCACTTTGCATGCAATCATAAACATGTTCTGTTTCTGCACTAATCTAGGGGTTTGCATTTAAGTGTGTATTTAAATGTAATTGCCTGCAAAAGAGCGTTTGTAGGTATATATTCTCTCACGGTGTACTTTTTTTTAAAATTGCATTTATATCAAACTGCAGCTCTTTTAATGCATCCTGGTGCAATATTTTAGATCTGAGAACTGCATCACTGTAATTGGAGAAGTATGAAATCTAATGAATTGCCACATTGTGGTCTGCACATTACTCTGGAAAGGGCAGTTGACATCTGAATTCACAAATACTGAATTTTCCAAAGATATATAGTGTCAGGATGTAGCATAGAATATGGAAAATATCAATGAGAATTAAGCTTTTTATTAAAAGTGTTGATTTTGTGATCTAATTCAGGGTTTGCTCTTTAGCAACCCAGTGGGTATGGGAGTAAAGCATAACCAGGGATAAACAGCAGATACTACAGATTGTACCAAAGGCAAATAATTTGGTTTATTGGTACACCATACTTCAGTCACCTGCACAAACATAAGGCAGCAGACAACTGGCTTACCAGTAGCGTATATGAAAAGGATCTTGAGGTCTTAGTAGACCACAAGCTTAGCATGAGTCAACAATGTGATGCAGCAGCAGCAACGAAAAATAATGCTATTCTATGGTGCATCAACAGAACTATAGTGTCCAGATTAAGGGAAGTAATAGTACCACTCTATTCTGCCTTGATCAGACCACACCTGGAATACTGTGTCTAGTTCTGGGCATCACAGTTTAAGAAGGATATTGACAAGCTGGAACGTATTCAGAGGAGGGCAGTGCAGATGATCAAGAGTCCAGAAACTGAGCCTTATGAGGAACAGTTGAGAGAGCTGGGTATGTTTAGGCTGGAAAAGAGGAGATATGATAGCCACCTTCAAATATCTAAAGGGCTGTCACATGAAAGATGGAGCGAGCTTGTTTTCTCCTGCTGTGGAGGATAGAACTTGAACCAATGGCTTCAAGTTACAAACAAGGAGATTCTGACTAAGCTCCAGGTAGAACTTTAGGACAATAAAAGCTTTTCAATAGTGGAACGGTCTCCCTCAGGAGGCTGTGGACTCTACTTTCTTGGAGGTTTTTAAGCAGAGGTTTGTTGGCCATCTGTCATGCATGCTGTAGTTGAGTTTCTTGCATTGCAGGGGGGTCAGACTAGATGACCCTCTGAGTCAATTCCAGCTCTACGATTCTATGATACATGTTGATCAAAATGCAGAGTCCCCTGAATTTCTGGCTCTTTCAACATGTCTGTCCGAGACCTGCTGCTTACATCCATTAGTTACAGGCAGCATCATTAGGCACACCAATTTGATGTCCAGCAAGGATTCATTGCCTGCAAAAAAAAAGTATGCACTGCTAAAACTCCATTACGCAGTGCAAACTTTGCTCTTGATTCCTAGCCTGGGAATAGAATGGAGAAATGGTGTGTTGGACTGGCCAGTCCAGTCTGCTCACCATGGAGATGTGTATGATCAAACCAGATTCATTCTACTCTAGTTCCTGCTCTGCTTGTTCCACACTCTTCAGTCTGACAAATAATTTCTCCAGCTCTATTTATCCTATTGAATGTTTCCAGAGATAAGGAACTTTTACTTAACGCTCTAATGCAGGGGTCAGCAAACTTTTTCAGCAGAGGGCCGGTCGACTGTCCCTCAGACCTTGTTGGGGGCCGGACTATATTTTGAAAAAAAATATGAACAAATTCCTATGCCCCACAAATAACCCAGAGATGCATTTTAAATAAAAGCACACATTCTACTCATGTAAAAACACGCCAGATTTAGAAGGTGATTGGGCCAGCTCCAGCCCCCGGGCCTTAGTTTGCCTACCCATGCTCTTATGGCTTCTAAACTCATTTGAGTTTCAGCACTACCTGCAGCGCACATGAAGTGTGTATCTTCTCACAACACCTTTCAAATTGCAGCTTCTTCCCCATACCCATTACAAAGCAATAGAGTGCATTTGCTCCAATGGCATGTGCTGAAAAAGAGAAGGAATTACACACACACACACACACACACACACACACACACACACACACACACCCTAGTGGCATTAGTCAACATTTTGCTTTGCACCATGTGTACTAGAAATTTACTTTTGGCGGGGAGGCCAATTTTCTGAGCACGCTCACTAAGAAATCATATCATTGACGGCATTGGGGGAGCATGGGTTTCCATGGCAGAAAGACATAAAATGGCCAGCTGCAATACTGGCAGCTTGGTAAACGAAAACCTGAGCACATCACTGTTTATTGTGTGCTGTGGTGCTTGTCTGACAAAGGCTCCAGGGCTCTCCCTCCCAGCTGTAGCCAATTACACACCGTTGGACGGCCAACAGAGCCAGCCTCTCTGATGGCTGCAACACGTCCACTCTTGAGCATTTGCCCTCCACACACATTTAAATTTGCTTTTGTGCTTCTCTCTTGCTGTTTATTTCAGTGCCTGATCATTGTTCTCATGTGCAAGAGAAAGTGGAGGAGAGGCTCTTTGTAATGGAAATGAGCATCCCGGCCAAAGGCACATTTTACATTCACATTAGGAAGCTGATTGAAGCTCGGAGCCTGATGTTGGGGTGGGGGATGCTGTGTGTCTTGCTGCCGTGGTCCACAGTTCCTGTCACTATTCTCTATTAACTATGGTCAAGATCGGATGAGCAAAAGAGAAACACTTCCCTTTCTGGGGGCTGGTGGTATATGAGTCAGCATTTTTAAAGACATAGTAGGGTTTTTTGCAACTGTTATATAAATATGATTTTTTTAAATGCCAGCAGATCTACATAGTTTAACCATTTTCTTGAGCAGTCATTCGTTTTAATGATTGCTTTTAAAAGTTTTTGCATTGCTGTATAAATATTTTAATAAGTTAATAAATAACTGCATTTACCAAAAATCTTACCCTTTTACATCACAGTGACTGCATAAATACCATGCCTGTACCTTCATTCATTCATATTCATTCATATATATATATATATATATATATATATATATATATATATATTCTGTATGTCTGGATTTATTTGGTATTGGGTTTATGTCCCTTTCCCCTTATAGTTGTTTCATTTACTGACACTCTTTAGATTTAGGGTTGTAGGCAAGTAAATTCTACTCAGAGTAGACCTGCTGAAGTTAATGGGCTCCTTTGGGAGAAGGGGTGGGATAAAAATTAAAATGAACCTAGGTTAGCCATCTCCATTAATTCCAATGGGTCTACTCTGAGAATGGCCAACACTTAATACAACCCACAGTATTGTAATGAAGAGGAACTGCTTATTGATGGTCAGTTAACCTCTCCATCCTTTCCCACACTCCAATGATTGGCTGAGATGATGAGAAAATGTTTCTGAACTTCTGAACAGCACATGTGGAATCTGATGGCAATTGAAAAAACATGATTAACTTACACACAGAGACAGACACACAAATGGATGCAAATAAACAGGTAAGAGGTTTTTTTGTGGTAGGCTAGGTGTGAGCTAGGAAGTCAAGGGTGAAGGGGCTCTCTTGATACTGAGCTCAGTCTTTGTTTCAACACACAAACCAACCTGGACACCACATTAAACCCCTCTGTCCTTTCTCCATTTGCCTTTTCAGTGGTAGCTTCCTAGTTGTGGAATACTCTTCTGAGGGAAGCGCAGCAGGTGCCTTTGTTGTCTGTTTCTAGGCACCAGGCAAAGGCATTTTTATTTACAGCCAGGCATTTGGTTCTTAAGTTTGAAGGGTAACTAGCTATATCTGTGGCCTCATCTTATGTGCATCATTTTAAGTGGGGTGGGTAAGATTTTTACCATATATATTTCTATTTTGATTCTGCATGCAGCTTTGATGCGCTTCAGTGTGAAAGGCCAACAACAACAACAACAACAACAACAACAACGTTGTCAATTGGATATTATTTATGTGTTGGGCCCAAAGAAGTTGCAAAAAGCAATCTATTTCTTTTTACAATTTCGCTGCCAGAAGTGCCCAAACATTCGAGACTTCCCTAGCTGCCCAAAAATTACCGTGAATTTCTTAGCAGTAGCTGCTGGTCCAGTGTAAAGAATATTAAAGAGGATCTGAGAACAGCGAGAGTGTTGTTTTCTCAGTTGTCACCCTCTAAATGCAAAGCCCACCCTCACAGTAGCAGGGAACAGCTGCTCTGCTGGAAAAGACCATGTACTGGAAAAGACCGTGTACATCATCACTTCCTAATAATAGCAAAGGGCTTTAGCCAAAGCCACAGGCTGATTGCAGGGTGCTCTTTCAATTTTGGGCTTGGAGCAAAAATCCCGAGCTATGCAAAGATGTATACTCTTTTTAACACACGTCTTTCTTTTGTCGAGAAAAAGGTTATTAATTGCTGGAGAGCAATCATTTGAAGGAAAACACAAGGCAAACAAGTTTTCTTAAACAGAGAGAAGATCAGCAGCTGTCGGCATTATCAAGTGAAGGCTCTGACAAGACGTACCCAAAGGTCTGTTAAAAACAAAAACAAAAACCTAGCCTGCTTCTGCAAGATGAGCACCCCATGTTTCTGACTTATCCTAGCAAGGAAATTATATGCATTTGCCTGTTTTCCAGCATCTTAACATGCATCATTTGTTTAAGAGATTTTGTTTGATTGTTTGAGATTTTGTAGTTGATTGTTTTTTTCATTTGGCGAGGAGCAGACTGATGGCAGGAGAAAAGTCAAAAGTCAAAAGTGAATTAATAGCAACAGGGGTGCATTCACATGATAACATGACTGGGTGCTTTGTGCATGCATGACCCGACACTCAAAGGAACAGAGAGCCGATTCAAAAAGTTATCTGAGATTCACGGTACAGCCCTTACAGGATTTTGCCACCTCTGAACACATGCAATCCTAGACACACTTACTTGGGAGCAATCAACATTTGACTCAATGGATCTTACTCTTAGTAGATATGTATAGGTTGACTCGGTTGTTAACTCTCTGCATGTGAAACAAGTTATTTCACAGGAAAAAGTCTGGCTAACATTATTTGTTCTTTCATTCATTTATTTAAACATTGGTGTCCTGCCCTTCCGGTGAAAAAGCAGCACTCTGGGCACCTTGCGACATTTAAAATTACAAATTCATGAACACAACAATATAAAACAAGCAAGCAAGGACAGAGGAACCAGCATAAACCAATCACAATGAGAATATCAGCTGCCAAAAAAAAAGCCTATTGTAATAAAAACAGACTTTAATAGCTAAACAACAAAAAATAAAACCCCCATGCCAAACATTTCAGGGCAAGGTATTCCATGACAGGGTTCAGCCACTGAGAAGTCCCTCTCTTGCCATCCTAGGTGGAACAAAGAGAGAGGAGCCTCTACTTCTGATGGCAGGTTGATAGGGAAGCAGAAGAATATGGAATATTGTAAGCCTTAGACCTATACTTTAGGTCCAAAGGTATCCTGGATCTAAGCCACTTAAAGGCTTTAATCACAAATACTTTGAATTACAACCAGAAACATATTCGCAACCAGTTCTTCTCCCTAAGTTGGCAGGAGTGCCAACTTAAATAAAACATTGGGGGGCAGGTAAGCCCCATCCCACATAATCAATCACATGACACGGCACACGCACACCATTTGAATGGCAACGCCCATCAACTTGGGGGGCAGTCCCCTCAAATATTTTATGGGGGAGGCTGAAGGGACCTTGGTTCCAAGGAGTTGGCTCCTAGGAATGACAGGTTTGCATATGCAAGCAGAATTCAATATGAGGTTTTATAGATGTAAGCTATTGGCAAGGTTGTATTATTTTCCTTTATTGTACAATTCCCAGTATTAGGTATCATCATCATCATTATCATCATCATCATCATCATCATCATCATCAGGTGATACACTCAGATTTGTGATCTCTCTCACACATATATATATAGTCATGCTGTAATCTTGGGATAATCTGTACCCCATACTTTTGCTAAATGTATGAATTAGTACTAAGGCTTTTACAGACACTGGGTTGTATCCATTGTTACAGTACATACACATTGAAATGAATGAGCATGGCAGTAGACACATTGAAATGAATGAGCATGGCGAACAGGGCCAGTAATTTCAATGGGTTTACTCCGAGTAGAATTTAGTTGGGTTGGAACCCATCACTTTAATATTTCTAAACATTTCCACAGCTCTTTGCACTAGAAATGAGTTAGGGTTTTTTTTCTTAAAAGAAAGCAGACAGTTTCAGCAAATCAAAATCCTACATAATTGTCCAGATTTATATAAGAAATTCTACCTACATTGGCAACAATCACTGTTACATGCATATTTTAGTTGTGGTTCCTTGTGATGGAACACACCAATATTAAAATATTTGGTCTCTCGTTTATCTTAGACCTATGACAGAATAGATCTAGTAATCCATCACGTATTATCTCTTAAAAAATAAAAATCCTTCAGTAACATTTCAGATGCATCAACTTGGGCTCTAAAGAATTATATAACTAATATTTGACTATCTTAACACAGTGATGACAAAAATTATTGATTGTGCCTTTCTTTGAAAAAGAACAGATTACAAAATCAGATCATATCGTAAACTGAAAATGTGTGACTGTGATCCAGGAATGCGCCCTGTTTCCCTGGAGCCCTGAATGATGCAACAAACTCAGGAAAGATACTATTATGCATTTTCATTATGTACACAGTAGAAGTGACTAGTTCAGGTAAGCAAAATAGGTAACTACCCTCATCCTAAAGCAGTTAGAAGCAGCACCCCATAGTGATATGTTTTGGGCTAGGAGCTAATCCCTCTAGTCTTCTTCAGATATTTCTGCCATCCCCTTCACTCCTTCATGAGAGGGAATTCTGGCCTCTGCCCCACCTCTCTGAACCATCCCACTGGCCTCAGCACCCCTGATAAGATTTCTCATGACTTCTGGCCATTTCTGCCCACTCCTAACATGGCCATGTCTCAGCCATTCTTGAAGACAATATAGAGTGACACCCTCGTCAACCAATCCCTAGCCCCATACCAAAGCCAAACTGCTCACTTCTCATTTTCTATCTCAGTCTGCCAGCATCCATGGCTGATAACATTTCTGAGTATCACCAGACATGACTGAGACAAACTGATGATTCAATTGTGTGAGGCCAAGGTATAGAAAGGGGGCACTCCAAGCTCCAAGCTCTCAGGCACAGTGAGCTGCTTTATTATATATTTATATTATTAATATTTTCTAATTGTATAGTTAAAGCTATGATTTTCCCAGTAGCGATGTATGGAAGTGAGAGCTGGACCATAAAGAAGGCTGATCGCTGAAGAATGAGTGCTTTTGAATTCTGGTGCTGGAGGAGACTCTTGAGAGTCCCATGGACTGCAAGAAGATCAAACCTATCCATTCTTAAGGAAATCAGCCCTGAGTGCTCACTGGAAGGACAGATTGTGAAGCTGAGGCTCCAATACTTTGGCCACCTCATGAGAAGAGAAGACTCCCTGGAAAAGACCCTGATGTTGGGAAAGATGGAGGGCACAAGGAAAAGGGGACAACAGAGGATGAGATGGTTGGACAGTGTTCTTGAAGCTACCAGCATGAGTTTGACCAAACTGCAGGAGGCAATGGAAGACAGGAGTGCCTGGCGTGCTCTGGTCCATGGGGTCACGAAGAGTTGGACACCACTAAACGACAACAATCGTATTACTGGGGGTGGCAGCAGCCTCAGGAAAACAATGTGTACAGAACACATTGCAATATTGTCTCATTTATGGACAATATTGGAGTGAGAAACATTAGTCTGAAAGAGACAGAATGACTTTCACAGCACCATCTAGATCAGGGATAGGCAACCTAGGGCCCATGGGCCACAAGTGGCCCATGGGGGTTATTTAACTGGCCCATGAACCACCCCCGAATCGAGCCGCCCATTCAGCGAGTCTCTGCGCACTGCACTAAATCAGATTACCAGAATGTTCATGCTCCACAAGCAGGAAGTTTGGGAGAGGGATACCTGGGTGCCATTGGCTTAATTGCTGTGACATCACCAATGGATAAAGCAAATTGGAGTCCAGGAGGTGACTTGTAAGTGTAATTGGGGAGATTTCAAAATTCTAATGTCAAGGTCTATTAATTACTTTTGTTACAGCAGGTATTTCTGTTCACTGCATATTTTTGAATGATACCTCATTGTTACAAGTGAAGCATTTTATTAAAAATAAAGAGACACATGATGCCTAGTCTATAAAAATATGAAGATTCATCTTGCCCAAAATGTTGGGCCCGAATCTCTGTCTGAAAAAAATTGTAAAAATTGTAAATTGTTCCAGGTAATGTTAGCAAACAATTTAAACTACATGAGGCAGGGAAGGAGAAAGAAAGGTAGTTTGAAGATACAGCCCAATAAACACTCTGTATTTTCTCTAAATGTATGAGTACATGTGACTATATATAAAAATCTGCATTAGATTACATTTTACAATTGATACATAAAAGGGGTTAACCAGGTTATCTGGAACTATAAATCATCATCATCATCATCATCCACCCATCTGACTGGGTTGCCCCAGCCACTCTGGGCAGCTTCCAGCAAAATATTAAAAACACACACACACAAATAATCAAAAAAAAAACATGGTGATGGTGTCAGCCACACATCTCCCTTATTCCCATGCAACCTGTGAGACAGGGCATTATTTTACGAGTAAAACCTTTGGATCGTGGACACCACACACACCCTGCAACAAAGCACATGCCACAGATTATCCTATTGGCTCTAGTGGAGTGCATCTTTCAAGGTTAATTTCTGCAAGTGGTGCAGCCAAAGAAAGAAACCCTGTGGGTACCAAGGAAGGTCTCTACAGATGCAGGTATGCCTATCTGTGCCACACAGGCAACCTTCGAAAGGAATATATGAAAGTGCAAAGGGTCATCTGGTGAGTTGGAGAGGTACTGAGTGGTCGCCCTCCCCAAAAGCAGCATTTTTGCCACTTACCAGCATGGGCCACCAGGTGATTGAGAGGTCGGGGCAAGATGGGCACACCAATGGGAACATTGCATGGATTCTGAGGTGTGGCTGGGCATTCCCAACCTCAGCACCACCATGCGCCTCTACTGCATCAGTAAGCACACCACCTGTTCCTGGGAGAGGGGCACTGCATCCCCCTGACACATACACCACCTGATCTCCCCTCACGCAGTTGCTCCAAGCACTTTTCTGCCACCTTGGCTAGAAGTGAGTGAGGAATAGAGAAAAGTGTCTAAGCCACAAACCGAGGGGAAAGGAGGCTGGAAAGAGGATTTAGCACATCTTTCGTATGAGCTTCTTTTAGTGCTCAGTCAGATCCAACTACTTCCAATTGTTAGACAGAGAGATAGAGAGATTATAGTCTTTCACCATAAATTTGTGACATGTCCTCCCTCATGGGGTATGCTTTTTTCCCTTGTTATTAGCTTTTAGGAAGAATTTGAAAATGCTCCTTCGTGGCTGTTCCTGGCTACCTCGAGATCGTTGGATAGAAATAGGTTTTTCATTGCAGTCCCTTTTAGAAGTTTCTAACTGTAATTGTTTTTGGAATGTTTTAATCCATTTTAGACTTTTTGTTTTGGGTTTTCAGAGTATATATTTGTTGAATTGTATATCCTTGGGGAGGATGGGGAAGATATAAATTCAATTAATAATAATAATAATAATAATAACAATAGTCACAGATTAACCAGGGCAACAACATACATGTTATATCAGTTCCACAGAAGAAGCCATCCTAATTCAGCAAAATCAGATTAAGATGAATACATTTGCCCCCCATCTGTGAACAAGGCAGGCAGGCATGTGGGGGAGGAAGCCCTGCCACTGTCCTGCATAGTTCAACCCTTAAAACTAATTCAGTTGTGTCACAAATTGTCAGCCTTATATTTGAGTCCTTAGAATCATGACCAACTAAATACAAATAGGTCATTGTATCAAAATATCCCCTTAGGGTTAAAACTATTAAGGGAGCAGGTGCCTGAGCTTAGTTTAGAGCTTACAGAAAACTCGTGATCAAATGCAGGTCTAACAGATGAAAGGCAGCATAGGTGTTACGCTTTTGGAGGTCAGGGCCAGGATCCAACAGAACTGCACAACTAGTTCCCCACACCCTAAAGGGCTTTGGACTCGTGTTTCATGCACATCTTCCTCACACCATACAAGTTGTGAGTCTGAGGGGATGTCCGAAAGCACTGCTTTGAAACAGGGCTCTCGGTGGCACCTATCTGTTGATATCCTGCTCATGGGCTTCCTGTAGGCATGTGGCTGGTGGTTGTGAGAATGGGATGCTAGACAAGATAGGTCAGGTCTGATCCAGCAAGGCTCTTCTTAATTGGATCTAATCTTATAAATCCAATCTGCACAATCCCACCACCGGCCCTTGGCACCTCGGGTAATCGCTGAGCATCCCCATTTGTGGATGCCTTCTGTCAATTGGGCCTGCCTATCCACCTGTGAGGATGCGGGTGGCACTGTGGGTTAAACCACAGAGCATAGGGCTTGCCAATCAGAAGGTCGGTGGTTTGAATCCCCACGACGGGGTGAGCTCCCGTTGCTCAGTCCCTGCTCCTGCCAACCTAGCAGTTCGAAAGCACGTCAAAGTGCAAGTAAATAAATAGGTACTTCTCCGGCGGGAAGGTAAACGGTGTCTCCGTGTGCTGCTCTGGTTCACCAGAAGCAGCTTAGTCATGCTGGCCACATGATCCGGAAGCTGTACACCAGCTCCCTCGGCCAATAAAGCAAGATGAGCACCGCAACCCCAGAGTTGGCCACGACTGGACCTAATGGTCAGGGGTCCCTTTACCTTTACCTATACCCACCTGTGCTCCCTCGGGCCCATTTTACCTTGTGAAATGGAACAGCAGCTAAAACGATCGCAGGGCATTGAACAACATTTGAAATGGTAGTTCCTTGTTACAGATCATGACGCAATGCTGCCCACTGCCATTAACGTGCCCAAAGAGGAGCCACCAATGTTGCGGCAGCCTGCCAATGTTAGGAGCCCATTAGGCAAATGGTTTGCGGCTCAGATATAGAGCCAGCTCTGACTGTGACCACAACAGGGCTAATGGATCATTGTGCAAAAGAAAGCATCTCCGTGCATTATTTTATGCCATGGCAACGAAGCAAATCATCTATGTAACCAGAGCAGGCACCATTACAGGCTGCTTGCTTTAAACCTGCAAAAAGATAGCTGAAATCTCTGAGATAATGGAGATTGTTAGGGACCCAACATTTCATCTGCAGTAAACATTTCTACACTTGTAGACTTCCAATCAAAACATACACCGGTAACAGATAGGAAACAGCAGAATCTAGATCAGGGGTACAGAACCTGTGGCCTACAACTCCCAGCATGCTTAGCTATTGAGCCTACTTGTTGGGGCTGATGGGAGTCTGAGTCCAACAACTTCCAGAGGGCCACAGGTTTCCCATCCCTGGCCTAGATGATGGTTAATAACCAAACAAAACAAAATTGATTATTGCTTTTCTCAGAGCAACCAAAACATAGATCTTTACATTGTGTGTTTTCTTTATGACTGAAATATAACAAAATCCTAATTACATTCCTCTTTATTCCTCTCATGCATGAATCAACAGCTGCAGACCTCTGAAGCAAACCTGGACCCCTAAGGATGCTGCTACCTGCCCCTTCCCAAGTTACCAATCTAAAGGTGAAAGATAAGCTGGTCTCTGTGGCAACAGAACTTGGTGGCATAGCATACTAGATGGTCTTCCCACCTCAAAGTGTCCCCTGGACAGACTCATTCTTTACCAGACCTCTGTTATGACCAATACAATTGATTTAAAGGCTTATGGGCCTTTAAAAACACTTCAAACATTTCCCAGCTATCATCAAAACCCATTTAAACTCTCAGGAGTATACAACAACTATGCAGGTTTATTGCTACATTTCTACAGTGAAATTAAATAGGAAGTGATCAAAGTCTAACTATGCTCGACATTTTAGGCACCAGGAATGAGCTGTTTCACCTGTAATGAACTGCTTCACCTATACTTAGTAGTTATGACTTTCATACTATTTTGGTAATACACTTAGGATGTAAGATTACGGTAATTACATTTCCCTCAAGTTAACCTCTCTGGAAAAATATATATATAATTATATACATTTTATTTAAAGTAGTATGGAAGCACAAAATTAACCACAGGGACAGATTTTGAAAAGTTATTAACAGCATCTCCTTCTTTGAAGAGATCACTGAAAGAGGTTTTACAATACTTTTTTTTAAAGGAAAGAAGTGTGAGATGCAACCTCACCTGCTTGGTATTGTCTTTAAGCAGCCTTTGATATATTTGTCTGTAACACCTTCCTGGACTTTATCTGTAACTTCTCCCTGGGCTTTATTCTCTTCTGCTGGTGGCACAGTTTGCTTTTTGTGGCAGATCAAAATATAATTACGATTGTCATTGTTTGCCCAAAATATTCCCACTGATGTCTCATAACGGATGCAAAATTCAACCTTAGCGCCCTCTCTCTGATAAGGAGGAACCAATGAAATCTTGAACAAGAACTGGTCAGTCTCGCCATCACAAGAATTAGGCACATAATCTCCTAAGATGTCATAATAAGTCTGCCAGTTGTCCAAAGACATTCGGACATAGACCAGCTTTTCGAAGGATACATTCAGAACACGGATGATGCCCTTCATACATGTTATCCCTGGCAGGAACTCGACAGACTCTAGCCATACTTTATGTGCACGCACTTTTTGCAAAAGCTCTTCTTGTGTGGCAGGCAGTATAAACAGTGGAGATAAATAAAATTCCTCCACAGGCACAACTTCATCTTCTAAGTCGTCATTTGGTAATGTAATTGGAACATCCCAGGTATCAAACTCCTTAACGGATACAAGGTCAAAACCAAATGCATCAGCAAATGAAACTTTTCTTGCAATGGTGGATGGGGTTTCTGCTTCCATTTCTTCAGAAGAATCTGAATTCCGCCTCCGGGGGCTGGGGGAGAAGCGGTGCTGCAGAGTAGCTTTAACATCTTCATCTTCTGAGAGAGAATCGCTTAAAGTGGGAACTTCTAATAAGTTCTCCCTACTAACCTGACCAGGTTCTTCAAAAGACTCCATTGGGTTCTCTGACATAAACCGAAAGAGACCCGTCTGAGTAGTGGCAGCTGATATTTGAGACCTGTGATTTGAAACAAGGATTAATATTACAGTTGACATTGCAGAAGGGACTCTGCTCTATTAATAGAAGCAATGGCTTTTTAACTATGCTTGCCTGTTCTCCAAAGGCCTTCAGTCTGATAGCATTACTGTGAAAACATCCATTTTGAAACAGATGTCAACCAGCCAACAACTTAAAACCTGAAACCACTTTCATCATGAAAGCAAACATAAAAGCATACGTATTCATAATATACTAAGTTGACATTCCAAGTGATAGAAAGCAACCATAGATTCCTGATCTGGGATGTTTATTTTGTCATCTTGAGGATTCCTATATTGTATGAGATTTCTAAGTTATGCGCAAAATAGGCAGTTTGACTTGACTTGCATACATGTATTTTTTTAAGGGCAGGGAGCCAGCATCTGCCCTCCATGAACCATGTTAATCAACACTTTGCAGACAGATCCTAGGGTTGTAATAAGTTAATTTGGTTTAATTTGGTATTGATGCCACTCCTTGTCCCTATCATTGCTATAGCTGCCTTAAGTTTCATTTAATATCCTTTCTATATAGTTTTTGCCCTGTGGTTTAATGCATAGTGTCCTGAAAATCCACAATACTTTCAGCTTAAATGCTTTTCAAAAGGTAAGAGTCTAACAAATGCATTTTTTTCAGCAGGAACTCAATGGAACTCAGTTCCGGCACCTCTCAGGTGGGTTCCATTGCCGTTCTAAGAGAACAACGGAGGTGTTCATGGTGAGTTCTGGCACTTCTTTTTCTAGAAAAACAGCACTCACACTTGAAGCAAAGGATGAAACTGCCTCGTGTCAAAACACATGAAGCATTGTGGGGAAGATGGAAGGAGGGAGAGAGGGCCAGCGGGGAATGTTGTAGGATTTTAATAAAAGGTTATGATCATTGCCAGCTAGCAACTGCAAAACAGATGTGTCCTATGTGGCGCAAGTGTGGCAAATCTGCCCTGCTATGGTGCCTGTGAGATATAATCCCATTATAACTGAATACTTCATTGTATCAGGTAGCTCTCGGCATTGCATGAGTCATCTTTTGACCAGCCCCTACAATAGTCTTTCTCCGCCCATTCATATATATATGCAATGACTTTGTGTCAGCATTAGAAAGCACCTGCACATTGTGCAAAAGAGATAAAGCCTACCCTGAATAGATTACAGATGGGGAATAAATTTGGTTCGGTTAGGATTTTATTGTGAACCTACCTAAATTGCACTTAACTGAAACAATATATGAGCCAAAACTCATCTGTCCTTTGAAATTTCTCCAATCAGATGTGTGCAAAGATATGTGTCTTAGGGGACAGTTTGCAAAAAATACATATATTAAAGAAAATTGCATATGCATTGTATTGGGGGAAATTGCCTGCAAAAATGTGTGTATTAGGAGAAATGCTGATTTTTTATGTTGTGAACGGCCCTGAAATATAACAATAACAATAATAACAACAATAACAATAACAATAATTTACATGAGGACTTTTTAAAAAACAGTCCATTAACTGATACAGAAATGTAGCAGTTCAGGGAATGTGAATACACTGGTGTCAGTTACATCTGAATAACAAGTAACTGCATATGGTGCAATTCCGTGTTTGTGGTTCGAGGACCCGACCCCCGCGAAGTGAAATGAAGACACAGGGACACGTGATATAAGGTTAATGGGCTAGAAAAGGCCACAACTTTATTGATTACAGCAATGAAAAGGTATTGGCTTAGGCATTGGATCGCGAAACAAGTGGGTTTATTCACCAGGGGTTCATCACCTGTTGATGCTAATCCAACTATAGGCTCACCCCTGATGTCACCGAGGGTCGTGCCATGGCCTCCCGCCAAGCAGGCTTCGGACGGAATACACGACCGCCAGATTCCTTTAACGGAATACCCCTAGGAATTGAAGGCATAGGCGATGGCCACACCTAGCACTTCGACACACCACAACACATTATTCCAATGCCTAACCTACCCACCAATACCACAAAAAGTTGTGACGATTGCTACGAGGTAGGCGAAAAAACCAAAAAGCCTAATGCCAAATGGAAAAACTCCTACCAGGCCCCCCGGGCAACCAGGGCGACCAACCTAAGGTCCATAGCAAGGCCAGTGACCTAAGCCCTAACTCAAAGGGAGTGGAGGGTGGGTGACTCGCACAGGACGACGAAGAGAAATGAGGCCGGGGAGAGGCTGGCGCTGCAGCATAAAGGCTGCTGGACACGCCACCCCCATGGCACCTGGTTGGATGGCCACCGGGGGGGGGGGCGTGAGCACCAGCCAGGTGAGCTGGAGGCAGGGGGCAACGCCCCCTGCTAGGAGCGGTGTTCGGGCTCCCGCCCACAACCACTCCCCTCTCTTTCAAGGAGTAGAGTCTTTATTGAACAATCAGGCTCCATATTGGTATTCAGAATCAATTCTGAATTAAACTGAAGTCCCGTCTAGTCTGGCATCCTGTTACCCACCGTAGCCAAGTAGATATTTCTGGGGAGCGCAAAAACAAGGCATGAATACAGCAAGCCCCGGCTGATATGCTTCTGCAGCAAATGGCATACAGAGGCATGCAGGTTTCATATAGCCACCATTATTAGCAGCCATTGCTACCCTTACCCCATGTGACTTTGTCTAATCCTTTTTAAACCCTCATCTAACCCAGAGGCTATCCCTATGTCTTTTGCCACAAAATCCCATAAATTACAAATTATTTTGTCTGTTCAGAATCTCCAACAAATCAGCTTCATTGGATGACCCCAGATTCTTCTATTATGGGACAAGGAGTAAGAATACCTTTTCTCTATCTGCTTTCTTCACGCCATGCCTAATTTTATTAAAATGCTTAGCATTTATCCACCCCCGTCACATTTTTTAAAAGTAAAAAAGCCCCAAATGCTTTAGCTTTCTTTTCCAAATAGATACTACTGTACTTCAAACCTCTTAATTTTGATTGCACCTTTTTGCACCCCTTCCAGCTCAACATATCCTTGTTCAGATGGGGTGAGCAGAACTGTATACTGTATTGCACTTGTGATCCACACTGCAGACTTGTATTAAGGGAATGATCATACTGATGGTTTTATTTTTAATCCATTTCCAAATTCCCTCACATGGAATTTCCTTTTCCTTGCTTTTTCTTTGCAGTCGCCACACACTGCATAAAAAAAAGTCTTACCCCTCTCTGAATTTCTTCACCATCTCAGCAAGAAAAATTCAAGCAAGAAAAATTCAAAACAGGGGTGTTTTCTGTTGGAAGAACTCTCTGACTTGGTTTCACATGTGGCTCCACCAACATCCATGAATTTTCTGTCCAGTTTACTGTCACAACATATTGGTAGTCACAACATATTGACATTTAACGTCTCTGTTTTGTATAGTATATTTTCAGGCTTCATTCATGTACTTAGATACATTACATTGGCAAGTGGAACATAAAATGGTTTTGTAAGAGACTTGGCCCTTTGTAAACTGGATTTTTTTTTGTCTCCGTGGCTTTTTTATTTTGTAATGTTTAGTTGTTGTTGTTTTAATTGTTTAAAGTTCTTGTGATTAGGATTGTTTCACATTCTTTAAATAAATAATTGGGAAGTCCCTGGACCATAAGGGAAGGTAGAATCGGTGTTAATTAACTAATTGATTGATGCAATCTTTCGAATAAGCTTTTCCAGCTAGATGAAAAGGCCTCTGTCCTAGGTGTTCATTTTGTAATCTTCAGCTGTTTTTTATATGTATATAAAAGGTGGTTCATTATGCATGAGACATGTGTAAAAGGCGAATGTGTGTGTAGTCTTTCTGTACACCAAAATACGTAATGAAAACTGCTAAAATATTAATCCAGTCTGATCTATCCCATGGGTGTGTTTAGATCAGATGTGCTGTGTATCAAACTGTATCTCACTGAGCCAAGGCAACCTCATTTGCAGCAAACAAATTCCTTGGCCTTTCCACAAGAGAAATAGAAGCAGCCTGATAAGAATAAAAACCAAGAAGCTATCAAAAAATCACCCTGGTATAGGGAAAGGGAGGATTTCCAGATGTTGTTGAATTACATCACCCATCATCTTGACCATTGGCCATGATGGCTGGGACTGATGGGAGTTGGCATCCAACAAGTTCAGGAGGGGCCCCCCTCCAGATATTCAAGCCATCCCTGCTTCAACAGTTCACGTGTGCGTTATTAGCTAACCACCTATTTTCTTCAGTATCTCCAGCTCCAAAAGCCAGCTGTGGGTTTTCTGAAGATTTCACAATTGGTGCACAGCATGAGGCAAGGTAAGGTGGCTGCCTTAGGTGGCAGATCTGGCTTCCAAGAAATGCATTGCTCATTGTTGCTGCCACTGCACTCCACAGTTGTGCCTCGTGTAGATCTTCACTCCTCCCCTTGTGCCTGGCAGAGATATTTTTAGTCCCCTCTTGTTCCCTGGTGGATGGGCAAGCGCCATTTTGTGGTTTCCCTCAGGTGCCAAAATGTACTGGGCTGGTCCTGGCTAGCACCACATGTTCCAGGACCACACTGCACAATCACTTGATACATTGGTAGTGGTCAGTTTATCACTTGCTAAGCTTGCATTTCATGGACTGGTGTGTTTGCATGATAAATAAAAATAGCACTATACATAACTGTTTATCAGTGGCAGCTTTTTCATACATTTCTGTTATCTTGAGGTTAAGGTATTGAGGTGCTATTGAAGCTGTGTTTTTAATAAAGGTTTCCTTCAACAAAAAACTTATGAAGTTTTTAATAGTATTATTGTACATTCAGATCCATTCTCTCTATAGAATATTAATCCCAATGCCCTTTTTCCATTTTTGCATGTAATTAGATTCTGGTATCTGAATCTGATGAAAAATATCATTTCCCAGCTAAACCTTTTGAGTTAACTGATGCAATTAATGTTTCAAATGCTGTCTTTCCCCAAACTGAGGTAATTTTTCATTCTTCTTAATGATACTCTTTATCTGGAAATATTGAAGAAGTCTATTTGCACCCATTTTATTAAGGACTTTATCATTACCACCCATTTTATTAAGTTCTTGAAGAGATAGCAGATGCCTACCACATGTTAGTTTGGTTGTTTAAATACATGCTATAATCATACCAAAAAAGACACCTCCTAAGACATTGAGTAAAGTGAAGTTTTCTTTGCAGAAATCCATGTAAAAGGAGAAGGATCTGGCTCACCCAGAGAAGTGAAGTCTTCTCTCTGGTCTGAGCCAAGGCCTGTCTCCAAACAATATTTTGGTCCCAATGAACCAATTGTGAGCACTGTTCATAATTATTTAGAGGCCAGCTGGCAGGCTCCTTTCCACTTACTTGTGCAGTCGCATGGGGGAAACATGATTGTTTTGCTTCAGCAGGAAACTTCCAAATTCCCTCTGCAATTCCCTCTAGTTTAAATTTGTTGGCAACTCTGTTTTTGCAGATTTTTTTTACAGATCATTGCTCTGGGATCAAGTTGTGACCAGCATCATGAGTAAAGGCTACCAAGAAGAAAGGTTTGAACTCAAAGACTGTGCTTTTCCTTGACAACCTGGTGTGGGTGGGTGTGTGGGTGTGTGGGTGGGTATGCAGGAGAGAGAGAGAGAGAGAGAGAGAGAGAGAGTGCACTGACTCCCACAGGAGAGCCTACAAGGACTTGTTGGACCAGCAGATCAAAACATAGAGTTGGCTGTTGCATCTATTCTTGGCTCTCTGCTGGATCCCACTCTGAACACATGCCTACATGAGCATCCCTCATCTTTTAAACTCATCTTTTAAACAGGACTATAGGTAGGTGGACCTTATGCAGCTAACGGGGTGCTTCATTGTTCATTCTAATCTTTCTCATCATAGCCTTTGCTCCAAAAAATGGAAAAGGGGGGAAACCACCAAAGAGGAATTCAAACAAATAGCCAGCACATGTAGACACAAAGACAGAAAAGCTAAAGCACAGAATGAACTCAGGCTTGCTAGAGAGGTTAAAAGCAACAAAAAAGGCTTTTATGGGTATGTTCGTAGCAAAAGGAAGAAGAAAGAAACAGTGGGGTCACTCAGAGGAGAAGATGGTGAAATGCAAACAGGGGACACAGAAAGGGCTGAACTCCTCAATGCCTTCTTTGCCTCAGTCTTCTCCGATAAAGAAAACAATGCCCGACCTGAAGAATTTGGAGCAAATGATTCAGCAGAGGAAACACAGCCCAGAATAACTAAGGAGATAATACAAGAATACTTGGCTAGTCTAGATGTATTCAAGTCTCCAGGGCCAGATGAACTGCATCCAAGAGTATTAAAAAAACTGGCAGATGTGATCTCAGAACCACTGGCAGTCATCTGTGAGAATTCCTGGAGAACAGGCGAAGTCCCAGCAGACTGGAGGAGGGCAAATGTTGTCCCTATTTTCAAAAAGGGGAAAAGAGAGGACCCAAATAATTACCGCCCAGTCAGTCTGACATCAATACCAGGGAAGATTCTGGAGCAGATCAGTCTGTGAGCACCTAGAAAGGAATGCTGTGATACCAATAGTCAGCATGGATTTCTGAAAAATAAGTCATGTCAGACTAACCTGATCTCGTTTTTTGACAGAATTACAAGCCTGGTAGATGAAGGGAACGCAGTGGATGTAGCCTACCTTGATTTCAGCAAGGCATTTGACAAGGTGCCCCATAATATTCTTGTAAAGAAGCTGGTAAAATGTGGTCTTGACTATGCTACCACTCAGTGGATTTGTAACTGGCTGACTGACTGAACCCAAAGGGTGCTCATCAATGGTTCCTCTTCATCCTGGAGAAAAGTGACTAGTGGGGTGCCACAGGGTTCTGTCTTGGGCCCGGTCTTATTCAACATCTTTATCAACGACTTGGATGATGGACTCAAGGGCATCCTGATCAAATTTGCAGATGACACCAAACTGGGAGGGGTGGCTAACACCCCAGAGGACAGGATCACACTTCAAAACGACCTTGACAGATTAGAGAACTGGGCCAAAACAAACAAGATGAATTTTAACAGGGAGAAATGTAAAGTATTGCACTTGTGCAAAAAAATTGAGAGGCACAAATACAAGATGGGTGACACCTGGCTTGAGAGCAGTACATGTGAAAAGGATCTAGGAGTCTTGGTTGACCACAAACTTGACATGAGCCAACAGTGTGACGCGGCAGCTAAAAAAGCCAATGCAATTCTGGGCTGCATCAATAGGAGTATAGCATCTAGATCAAGGGAAGTAATAGTGCCACTGTATTCTGCTCTGGTCAGACCTCACCTGGAGTACTGTGTCCAGTTCTGGGCACCACAGTTCAAGAAGGACACTGACAAACTGGAACGTGTCCAGAGGAGGGCAACCAAAGTGGTCAAAGGCCTGGAAACGATGCCTTATGAGGAACGGCTAAGGGAGCTGGGCATGTTTAGCCTGGAGAAGAGGAGGTTAAGGGGTGATATGATAGCCATGTTCAAATATATAAAAGGATGTCACATAGAGGAGGGAGAAAGGTTGTTTTCTGCTGCTCCAGAGAAGCGGACACGGAGCAATGGTTCCAAACTACAAGAAAGAAGATTCCACCTAAACATTAGGAAGAACTTCCTGACAGTAAGGGCTGTTCGACAGTGGAATTTGCTGCCAAGGAGTGTGGTGGAGTCTCCTTCTTTGGAGGTCTTTAAGCAGAGGCTTGACAACCATATGTCAGGAGTGCTCTGATGGTGTTTCCTGCTTGGCAGGGGGTTGGACTCGATGGCCCTTGTGGTCTCTTCCAACTCTATGATTCTATGATTCTATGATTCTATGATTCTTGTGCTACTGATGGGGTGTCATTGGAATGGCAGGCTCCAACTGCTCTTCAGAGACCCTGGAAGTGCTGTGAGTCCTGCTCTTTCTCAGGAGTCATCTTAGACTGAACCTGGTCAGGCACTAACAAAAGTTTAGGCCAGGCATCCCCAACCTGCGGCCCTCCAGATGTTTTGGCCTACAACCCCCACGATCCCTAGCTAACAGGACCAGTGGTCAGGGATGATGGGAATTGTAGTCCAAAACATCTGGAGGGCTGAAGGTTGGGGATGCCTGGTTTAGGCCATCAGTAATGAAGGGCTTCAGAGATGAAAGCTTCTGTTTTGATTTTGTGCAATAGACTGGAAGTAATTACAGCCAAGTCCGCAACAAATTTCACTTCAATTTGTATTTTCTATCAGGCAAGCATGTGTTCTGTCAAATGCAAACATGTTTGACTAGGTGTCATGCACAGGAGCCAAGCAGTGATAGCAGTTTGTTCTGCATATCAGCGAAGGGTCTAATTCAGGGGTCAGCAAACATTTCCAGCAGATGGCTGGTCCACTGTCCCTCAGACCTTGTGGGGGGCCAGACTATATTTTTTTTTGGGGGGGGGGATGAACGAATTCCTATGCCCCACAAATAACCCAGAGATGCATTTTAAATAAAAGCACACATTTTACTCATGTAAAAACACCAGGCAGGCCCCACAAATAATCCAGAGATGCATTTAAATAAAAGGACACATTCCACTCATGTAAAAACACACTGATTGCATGATTGCAGGACCGTCCGTGGGCCGGATTTAGAAGGCGATTGGGCTGGAACCGGCCCCCAGGCCTTAATTTGCCTACCATGGTCCAACCCTTTCACAATGCTATCAAACTGCGATCTTTTTTTCCTTCAGTCCTTGGCTTTCAGTGAGGAACACTGAAGGGTGTTTTCCCAGATTATACAGAAGGGAATGGCAGTCTGTTTATCTTCATGCTTTTCTTGCTATAATTGTTTCATTTTCCCTCCCCTATTCAGTTAGCATTTGCACCTTGATTTCTTGTAAATATGAGTAGCTAACCCAGTATAAAAGAGAGAGCAGAATATGAGCGGAAGCTGAACACCCATTTAGGTTGCGTGTACCTCATTTACTTTGGCTGCAAGCGGCTGTATCAAATGAATACTTTTACCAAAAATCTTCCCATAAAATACTGTAAAACCTAAGCAGTAACCCGGGAATTCAGGACTACTGCAATGCTTGGCAACTTTGAGAGCAGCACAGACATTCCAAACACCTGTGGAACCTACCAAGAAAAGGTAGGCGCATCCAGTGGAATTTCTCCCAGACCAGCCATTGGCGTGCTGTATGCCAAAAGAAGTCTATCAAAAACGCATAACCGAAGATGCTACAGAGAAGCCACCACTATCTTACATCACTTTGATTGCTAATGAGATTCTTTCCTCACCTACAAGGAAGCTCACCTTAGCTGCTGTTTACAAATATATTGAAGAAAATATTCCTTTTTACAGGAAAAGAGGCCAAAGCTGGAAAAACAGTGTCAGGCACAATCTTTCACCAAATGATTGCTGTCTTCACACCTTCCCACTTTGATAAAGCAAAGGAAATTACTGGAGCATCTGGCAAATGTAAACGATTTTGTGTGTGGCAACACCGCAGACTGCACCAACAAGGACGCCAAAGGTAATATGACCCACATCACAGCACATCTTACCTTGCACCGTGGGGAAACTGCTCTTGTTTGATACTCGCTTTGCCTTCTCAAATGAATCCCTATATTTGGGATCCCTTCTGGGAAATGCTGATTGTGAAATTGCTTTCCAAGGGCTGGAGGTTAACTTTGGTTTTTCCCATGGAAAGTTTTCATCTGTGATACAATTCAGTGAAGCAAAATGGAACTCCGTGGATTTGTTTTATGGGTTACGTTCTTCAACTGTACAGCAGAACATTTTCCTGAATGTTCAACAGATGTTCCCTGCTTCCTTATGTATGTGCCCTTTCAATCAACAGAGTAGAGATGCATTCAGATATATCTTTCAGAACCTGAGAGGATGCTACTTGCACTTGGACTGGACCAATTCAGCTGGACATTTCATCCCTGATGACCAATTCATACTGTAATAAATACAACGTGATAAAAGTATTTGCTGTAAAAGACAGTAGTGTAATACGGGGACTTTGTTGGAAATGAGTCATTTATTTTAATGGAAATTGGTTTCGCATTAAGAGTGCTTAAGGTCAGACTTGACTGAGATTGTACTGCAAATCAGTGAACCGATGTCTTTTATTGTCACAGCTGTTGCTTGGGGGAGTCTCTCGCTTTTGGTTTTTACACTGTCAATATTATATTCCACAGTTGCAAATGATGCTTCAGAGAATACAGTCAACATCGCTGCATGGAAATCACAAACCATTTCATCTAAGTGATTGTTCAGGAATTGTTTAGCAAACCTCACAGCATTATCTTTAACAATAATGATTGCAAATAGCTACTGTTTAGAAAGCTTTAAGCTGTTAGAGTTGCTGACTTTTACAAAACTGCAGTTACTGCTGATATAATCTGAAACGATGATATGACTGTCAACACATTGTATAGTCCTATTTCAGTGTGAAGTTCATTGCATTGTTTACATTTATTAACAATGAACTTATCATTGTAAAGGGGATAGTCTGATCTCATATCTTCTGTTTCAACAGGAATAAACCAGAAGCATTGGCTATTATACCATACAGTTAATGTATTCTTTAGGCATACTCATGTGGAACTATGGACTGGGAAGCCAATGACATAAATGTTTATTCATCGTGTGGGGTTTTTATGCCATCTGAAAAAGTGCCATCCTTTTCTAGAAGCCATTCTGGCTAGTATTATTGGAATACTGCATCCAGTTATAGGTGCCACAATTTAGGAAGGATGTTGAGAAGCTGGAACATGTGCAGAGAGAACTCAGCTAATAAATTTAGATTTAACTTGATGAAAGATTAGAAATGTTAGTGGGAGATGGAAGATAACATGCTTATACAGATAACTACTGGTACCTGAGATGAAACCATTTAGAGACAATTACCATAATTGAAAATACAAATTATACTAGTTAGTAAGGCACAGTGTCTGAGAGACCTCTTTTCAGATATCACATTGCCATCTATTTTAAATTCCCTCCTGAAAACTTAGAACAGCATTCAAAATGTGTACACAAACTTTCATTCCAACATCTCAGTGTTGAATGCAAATGTTGTGTTGCATTGTCTTTTGCATTTCCCCTCACATTAAAGTGGGGTGGGAGTTTTGTGGATACCTGAAACTTCAGGTATGGAATTCTGTCTTGAACATATGTGCAAAGTTTAGTTCCAATATCTTGGTGTTTACTTGAGTTATCACACGACAAACAAACAGTATGCCAAATGGACCCATTGAACCAAAGACATTATTCTTCACGGTCGATAAAAAGTTTTTGTTTTAAAAAGCCACAAATATGTTTTAATTTAAGTGTGTGTCTTGAATAAACAGGCAGGAGGCTATCCTTTTCTCTGCGCAGCTACTTTTGGAGCGTACATATTAAATGCCAAGTGACTGACATAAATAGCTTAGGCTGAAGTCATGCGGACTCCTATAAATAAGCCCCACTGGCTCAGTTTTTCTTATACCGGCAGACAGTCCCCAACACACTGCTTGAAGTAAAGGTTGATTTGTATATTCAGGGGGAAAGCACATTATTCCCAGCTTCTTGTGACTGTGGGAAAATCATTTGACTGAATGTTCAGCTGCGTCAGTTCAAAAAATCCACCTGTGACAAAATGGGCCTCTTAGGATGAAGGGTTTCTGCTGTAGCCCTGCCAGAGTTTTCTGTGTTCAGGGCATTTGCCACAGAGGAGATTATTTGAATATGCAACCGGTCACTGCATTTCTAAGTCATACCATTCCAAGAGGGCTTTATAAAATGATCTTCCTGAATGTGTTGATCAGATCTCAGCCCCATTGGTTTTATATTTCGTATTTCAGGACTGAAAACAATCAAAAGCAGAAGTAAAATAACTTGGTTGAAATGTTATTTTATCCTACATTTAGCAAATAATTAATTCTGTGATAGTCCTGGCCTTATCTTAAATTAAAGGTTTATCTCCCCCCCCCAAAAAAATGCTATTTGTTTTATATAGTGCATGCTGATTATTGTGCATTTTCTATCTATATGAACTAGCTGTTCTTGCCTTAGGCTGTGTGCCAATGGTACCACCAGGCACCACAAACCAGCCCCTGCTACAAAAGAACAGTGTTGCACCTCTGGCAGTCACTACAATGTCTTCCCTACCCATTTATTTACTTTTCACAGGCTGCTACTGCTGTGGAGCAAAGACGCTTCAAGCAGTTGTGCCTACCAGGTTCATTTCCCAGAGTGCTGTGCCTCTGGGCTCATGTGAAAAGAAAAACAATCAATTGATGGATGGAGAGCAGAAAATAGCATGAATCATCCGAGTTGGAATTCGTCTGCTTCTGTGCATCCTGTGATTGGGGGGGTGGGGGTTGGACCAGTCGATTTCAGTTGTACCTGTTTCTAATTTTCCCCGTCAAATTCAGTTTTCTGCATTTCTGCATCCATTTGGGATTTCTTTTAAATAATAATTAAAAATCCTCATGCAAATTCATTAGCATTTTAGTGCAAATTTCTCCTAGTGAACACAAAAATTTGTATGCAGCTTGAAGTAATGCACACATTTTTGCAAGCGATTTCTCCCAACTTAATGCTTTTTGTGTGCTCTTTTCACCAATATATGCATTTTTATGTGTACCTTAATATACACACTTTTTTTTTTTTTGCTAACTAACTGCATCGCAAAGTTCAGATAAGTGCGAACTGTGAACGGCGGGTGCATGTTAGCTTTCATATTGTTTTGGGGAGTTCAGATTCAATAGACTTGCCTTTAAGCACAAAAAGGAATTGCATTTTTCCCCCATCCCTGCCTGTGGGGATGTGTGTGCATGTCAGTGTGTATGTGAGAGAGTGTGGGATAGCCACATCCATTGTTGGCCCCCCAGAGGCTTGGTCCAGGGTGAATGTGTCCCTTGGATCATAATGGGTTAACTGCCCTGATCTAGAGCTTCTTCACTGCACAAGAGCAGCACCATCTGCTGTGAGAAGAAAGCGGGAGATGAAGGCTGTTGCAGTGACTGCTGCTGTCACCGCCAACACCTGGTAAGATGAGAAGAGAGAAGGCCAACCAGGCAGAAGGAAGGGAACAACCATGTCCCCCTTTCTGTCTTTTTCTTTTCATAGAATCATAGAATTGTAGAATTGGAAGAGTCCTACCCCTTGCAATGCAGGAATCTCAGCTAAAGCATCCATGGCAGATGACCATCCAACTTCTGCTTAAAAACCTCCAAGGAAGGAGAGTCCACAACCTCAAGAGGGAGACTGTTCCACTGTCCAAAAGCTCTTAGTGTTAGGAAGTTATTCCTGATGTTTAGTCAGAATCTCCTTTCTTGTAACTTGAGGCCATTGGTTTGAGTCCTACCCTCCAGAGCAGGAGAAAACAAGCTTGTTTCCTCTTCCATGTGACAGCCCTTGAGATATTTGAAGATGGCTATCATATCTCCTCTCAATCGCCTCTTTTCCAGGTTAAACATTCCGAGCTCCTTCAACCTTTCCTTATAAGGCTTGATTTCCAGACCCCTGGTCATCTTTTTAGGAAGAATAAAAAGGGATCTGTTCATTTTGTTCCTGCCACCTTCATGCGTGAATGTATTCCAAGACAATGGTGCCAAGATAATGTCCTGCACAAGCATTTTCCTCCTTCAGCTCAATTGAGGCCACAGCCCTGAATGTCCATTCCTTTGTCTACCATGTGCAAAGAAGCACATGGAGAAGTTATGGTTCATCACCAGTTATCGAGGTGAAATGTATTCAGTTACCTTGTGCAAACAGGTTATTGGCTTTGTGTTCATTGACAGACCTTGAAGGACAAGGTGCACTCAAAAACCTATCACTGTGCAGTTAATAATCCTGTCTCTTCTGCAATATCTACACATCAGAAGTGCAGCAGTTTCAAAGTGGAAGTCAGTGCTCCTGGCATTAATGGTTGAGGTGTTTTATTCCTTCACCTCTTGATCACGGAAGTGTGATATAATTATCCTATATGTGCCTAGTAGTTTAGCATCTTTTGATGCCGAGATGGAGAGTCCATGAATCCCTATAACTTTAAATGCAAAGAAATTATAAGAGTTAACAATAACACTGAATCTTTAGAAAGAGCCCAGATATAATATAGGGAATGATACACAAGCAAAGATAAATGAGGATGCAGGCACCTCTCAATGTTTTGCAGGCTGCAGGAAGCACTGTAGACGACCATCAGAAACCCAGGCACTGATTTGGAGAGCAATTCTGAAATGCAACACAATAAATTAAAAGGCATGCATCACAAATCACAATCAATCAAGACCAAAGTGTTGTTATGCTTGAAAAGCTTTTCTAGGAGACTTGTTCAGCTGTGGTTCTTCAGCTGAAGATCTTTCTTTCTTTCTTTTTAATTGAGAGGCAACTGCTGCACATTCCCTCCGAAGTGTAGTAAAGAAATGGCAGATGTTCTACCGGCTGATAATTACTCCATAAATTAGAATCAAATAATAGCTTTTTAACAATTAGAATAATCATAGTAATTTTAAGGGTGGCTGGAACAAGAATGCTGGCGCCAAGTTTGTGAAATTATACAAAACTGAAATTAATATGTGAATAATCTCCGCCATTAATCAAGAAATAAATCCATCTTACTACTGGATTTGCGTTGAGCAGCTAATAACTGCCATCACACTTCCCTAAGCCTACAAGCCAAATATAGATAGAAGGGTGATGGATTTTACTTGTCTGAAAGTGACAATTCTCTCCAAAATATCACTAGAACATGCGGCCGGCAGGCTTTGCTGTTAGTGGACAGAGCAATCCTTTGGAGGTGAGAAAGTTGGAAGTGAAGGAACTGCCAAGGCCTGCTAGACCCACACCAACAGGAGGGAAAGTGTGTGGTGTGGTATGTGTGTGTGATTTTTGTCCATTCTTTTCAGCCTTTTTCTCTTCTTCTTCTTCTTCTTCTTCTTCTTCTTCTTCTACCCTGCTCATCTGGCTGGGTTTCCCCAGCCACTCTGGGTGGCTCCCAATAGAAGATCTATTGATGCCAATGGGAGAGAAAATAAACATTCCAGTCTCAGGGGAATCTTCTTCTTTGGCGATCACTCGTAACCAAGTAAGATCGTCTTCCATAAACACGGTCTTAACAGTGAGTCCGTACATGAGTGTGGAGGCCAATTCTGGATCCACACGTCCTTCCACAGTAGGGACATAGCTTTCCGGGTGGAAGTTGATCACAGTGAGGGTTTGCCAAACATGCCTTCCTCTTAGCATGTTTCTCCCTTGCGTCCTGAGTTCAAGCACCTTCAAAGTCCATGACACCTTTGGTAAAGGCTGCTCTCCAACTGGAGCGCTCGCAGGCAAGTGTTTCCCAATTGTTGGTGTTTATACTACATTTTTTAAGATTTGCCTTGAGACAGTCTTTAAACCTCTTTTGTTGACCACCAGCATTACGCTTTCCATTTTTAAGTTCGGAATAGAGTAGTTGCTTTGGAAGACGATCATCAGGCATCCGCACAACATGACCAGTCCAACGAAGTTGATGATGAGGAATCATTGCTTCGACACTGGCGATCTTTGCTCAGGGGAATAGGAGGGCTTTTGATATTGTGAATCCAAGACCTCCCCTGATCTGCCCCCCCCCCCCCGCATGCTCCCTTTTTACCACTTACCAGAGAACAGCAGCAATGACGGTGTGCATTTACATACCCGCAATCGAGAGGCTTTTGAAAGAGACCTTTTCCACTCACTTTCCTCTATAACCTCAGACCTCCAGGACATCCTTGTAGGGATTGCATTTCACATCAGGAAAACAAGCATTTAAAAATCTTTCTACATTGGATAAACTCTGATTGGAAATGTTGGCCACCATCTTGATACCCTCCAATGGAATGAGCTCTGCTTCTGTTCCAGATGTTTAACCCTGGCATCCCTTCTTCCAATACCTGCTGAGTCCTGTCTATGACATCTTTGGGATAACCACCTTATTCTAGGTTACGTACAGTAAGTGGGGTAGCACATTACAGCTGATCTGGTCAGGATAAGCACCCCTTTTGGATTACACAGCCATGCCTCGAAGGACTACACAACCACACCTCTGACAAATTCAGTGGCTCGGTTGCAGAATTGCATCCCTGCTGATGTGCATGTTGGAGCATCAGAACTGCTGGAAACTGCCAAAAAGAAGAAGGAGGTAGCAGCCTTCATTTGAATCTTTATATCCGAGCCCAATATACTGAGTTGAATCCAGACTAAGTTAATTGAATTTCATTCCCATTAAAATCAATGAGCTAACTTGCCCTGTTGATTTCAATAGACCTAAACCCACCTAGCTTATTATGAAGCCAACCCATTTACCTCTTAGAATTGCCATGAAAAATAATTTGTATGCACATGAAATATAATGTATTGATGAGATATGAAATCCAATGGAAATAGCTTGCTGTGAATTCCAGTCTTTGCTCCCTCTTTATACACTCCATTGCCCATTGTTGGTTTTTTCCTGAAGGTCTCTTTCTCATAGACCCTCATTAATAATGCCACTTTGTTTCAGAAATAAAATGCAAGGGCAGTTCTATATGACTTGATTTCCCATGACTGTGTGGCTGGGGTAATTGATTCGGTTTTGCTTTTAATAAATGCCAATCAATTAAAAATGAGGGGTGATACGAAATATGAAATAAATTGGTGTCTCTGTGCAAACTGCTAATCAATCTTCTTCTTTAAAAAAAAAAATCTGAACTGCCTTTCACTTTGAAAATGAAGGATGTCAGATACATCTAAGTTGATCCAACTGCTATTTAGCAACTTAAGCATCTAAGAGCACTTTTGATAACCTGGGTAAGATGTATTGATTTCTCCATTGATTTTTTTAAAAAGACTCTCACAGAGTAGAACGGAATAGCTTAGCAAGTGCAAGTTCTAAGCAGTATAACAGGTCTACTCAGAAGTAAGGCTCATTGAGTTCAGTAGGGCTTTCTGGTAGGTAAATCGGGATTGGATTGAAGTCATAGTACTCCTCTTCTTCACTTGGATAGACGCAGATTTCAAAATTCTAATATTGTTGAAGTATAAGCCAGCGTGATGATGTGGGCAAAATCAATAGTCCTAGATCTAAGGAACCTGGGTTCAAATCCTACCATCACCACCAACTCATTGCATACTTTGAGGTGCTGCTGCTGCTGCTGTATTATAAAACACACACAGAGAGAGAGAGAGAGAAGTATAGAGATTTCTGGTTGCTAACACCATCGTAAAATGTTTTGGTAAATCTATTTCCCCTTCTAACTTTGCAATTTATCACATGATAGTAGCGTACGCAGACTTTTTTGAAAAGCCAAAGAATGCACCATGTCCCTCCCACTGATTTTCATGATGTTGTGGTTTAGCAAGAACCCCGGGGTATCAGTTTGGACTTTGGAGCTGCACCTGCAGGCTCCCAGCTTTTCTAAAGTGCAAGGGGTTGAACAGAGCTTATGGTTCGGCCCTTGCAGCACAGCCCACCTGAAAGTGAACCCTGCTTATTTCAGCTGAACTGCTTTCACAAAATAACTCCACTTCAATTATTTTTACGCATGTAGATAGCTAAAACAGACACTAAATGTGTTGGTTCACATGCCATGTCTCCTTTTATAACCCTAAAAAGCCACTGCACTCTGTGTGTGTGTGTGTGTGTGTGTGTGTGCGAGAGAGAGAGAGAGAGAGAGAGAGAGAGAGAGAGAGAGAGAGAGAGAGAGATGGGGAGAGATTTAATTCTTTCCTCCCTCCCCTTTGTCCCAATGAATCTCATACCCACCCAAAGCCAGACCCTCCAAATGTCCCTATTTTCCAGGGACATCCCTGATTAAGAGAAGCCATCCCGCTTTCTAATTTGCTCCTGGAATGTCCCGCTTTTCCTTAGGACAGGGGTCAGCAAACTTTTTCAGCAGGGGGCTGGTCCACAGTCCCTCAGACCTTGTGGGGGGGGGCCAGACTATATTTTGGAAAAAAAGTAATGAACCAATTCCTGTGCCCCATAAATAACCCAGAGATGCATTTTTAATAAAAAACATACATTCTACTCATGTAAAAAGACCAGGCAGGCCCCACAAATAACCCAGAGATGCATTTTAAATAAAAGGACACATTCTACTCATTTAAAAACACACTGAGTTCCGGACTATCCGCAGGTGGGATTTAGAAGGCGATTGGGCTGGATCTGGCCCCTGGGCCTTAGTTTGCCTACTCATGCCTTAGGATGCCCCTATTTTCATCAGGGAAATGTTGGAGGGTCTGGAATAGGACGTCCCTATTTTCACTGAAAAAATGTTGGAGGATGTGAAGTTATCTGACCCCCGAGCCGTCTGAAGGCAATCCTGTATAGGGAAGTTTTTTTAATGTTTAATGTTTTATTATGTTTTTATATATGCTGGAAGCTCCCAGAGTGGCTGGGGCAACCCAGTAAGATATGTGGGGTATAAATGGTGAAATTACCATTATGGAATGGGACGTCCCTGTTTTCATCGGAGAAATGCTGGAGGGTATGCAAAGCTACTGTTTGCTGCTAGAGGGAAATATCAACTGGTGCCAAAGGCAATGTCCACCCTACAGTGAATAGCAGCTTCGGGGGGGGGGGAGGGGGATTTTCACCAGGACTGCAGTTAAGAGGCATCCCATGGTTCCTGCAATACTGATAGTGAGGTTTCAGTGGCTATTTATGGTTGTAGATGGAGACATGGAACTTGAAGTGATCGTGCCTAATTTGGCCCCCAGAGGCTTCCTTCCCCCTGCAAATGTGTTTTGCTTTGTAACTTCAATGGAGGGGGAAGCTCTGTGCAATCATCCCTTTGCCTATATTAATGAATTAAACCATTAATATACTGCTTAACGCCAAAGCAGGCTTCTAAGTGGTTACAAGGTATAAAATAAAAAAACACACCTGTTACACAGACCTTAAAATGTAAGCATCCATAATTAAACAACCCCATTAAAACATGAAAATAGAAGCATCCACAATTAAAAGGCAGGATAAAGCAATCCCATTAAATCAATACAGCAATTAAAACAGGAGACTCGGGTTGAGAGAGATGGGCTCTGTATAAAAAGGAACAAGCCAAATTAGACATGCATGGATTGGATTGCTCATGGGTGTTGCCTTTTCTTTTTTTAAAAAAAAAAGTCAAAGCAGTCATGAGTTGAATGATTTGGATTGAGGCTGCAGCATTGAGGGATGGAGACTGGACCATTTCTGCTCTGCTGTCCTCCTCCCCATGCTGGTATTTGTCACATTCAGCGCCTCTCCAATCAGAGGGAGCTAAGTGGGGCTGTAAAGTCCTGTATCTCCCTTTGTGGCTGTTTGGGACACTCTGTTCCTCCCTTTTTGTCACCCAGTGATGAATTCACATGTGTGAAGACACCTTAAATGGTACAAAAGATATTAAGGTTCCCCATCGTCAGTGCAAACCACAGCAAGAAAAGATTGCAGAAGTCCAATGAACAGGGAATTCAGTGCACTGAAAGCACAAACTCTCTGGCCTAATGGAACCCTCTGGGGCGCTTCATGTATCGCATGTTTCACGCATGCACAGAAAACCAGTGTCATTCATGCAGTAAGCACAGCTTTGCAAGCACACAAATTAAACGTCGACAAACTGGCATTGGATACAGTTTCCTTACCACCATGGCATGGACACATGATGGTCTGCAAAGCAACCCTAATTATGTGGTATTCAGCGGGGGGGGGGGTATCTGAACTGTACACATATGGGAAAACAGTGTGTTGTCATTATTAGTTTCAAAGTGTTGAATTTAAATATTGAGAATGACCTAAAACAGATGCCGTTAAACCAGTTCAATAACCTATTAACCACTAGGTGGCACCAAATAGCTATTATTGATAGAATGTCCTTCAAAGGTTTAAGGTATACATTGTACATACATACATGGTGTCATTCCAGAAGATTCATTTATATTCATATTTCACTTGCAATCAAAGCCTACTTTTTATTTTAAAAATGCATCAAGTTGGAAACAACTGACAATTAAAAAAGGTAAAGGTACCCCTGCCCGTACGGGCCAGTCTTGACAGACTCTGGGGTTGTGCGCCCATCTCACTCAAGAGGCCGGGGGCTAGCGCTGTCCAGAGACACTTCCAGGTCACGTGGCCAGCGTGACAAAGCTGCATCTGGCGAGCCAGCGCAGCACACGGAAACGCCGTTTACCTTCCCACCAGTAAGTGGTCCCTATTTATCTACTTGCACCCGGGGGTGCTTTCGAACTGCTAGGTTGGCAGGCGCTGGGACCGAGCAGCGGGAGCGCACCCCGCCGCGGGGATTCGAACCGCCGACCTTTCGATCGGCAAGCCCTAGGCGCTGAGGCTTTTACCCACAGCGCCACCCGCGTCCCAACTGACAATTACATGAGCGCATATTAGTGTAGATATCCGCTTTGAGATTCTTTTCTTAAAAATATGAAGTGGTTTAGACATAACAATGACAATAATATTAGCATGCATTAGTATACATTGCAAAGAAACAGAAGTTTATGTGCATTCTATTGTTGAAAATCGTATGAAAATAGTTGTGCATCATATTTTTAAATATAACTTGAAGTCATCTATTTTTTAAAAACACATTCCACAGGCAAATACTGCTCTCCACATTATTATTATTATTATTATTATTATTATTATTATTATTATTCAATTGTAGTATTTTGGTGACTGAAATTAAGGAGTTACATTAAATAAACAAGACAGAAGCTACAAAAAAGGTCCAATGTCAGCTATATCTACTCAAAAGTAAGTTCCACTGTGTCCAATTGGGCTTACACATTAGTAACTGTGTTTAGGACTGAAGCCTAACAGTGTGGTTTTCTACAGCACTAGTGGGGAAACTTTTTTCAGTGCCCAGAAATTCTGAGAAGTGGTGGTGTTGGTGGGTACTTTGAGTGTGCTTCAGAGGTATCATGTGTACACAGCCTAACCTCTGAATATATGTGCACAGAATTGTAGCCTAAATCTGATTGATCTGTTGTAAGTGTTATCTGCCGTAATGAACTTTGTAATTATTGCAGGTTTCGACAAAGTTATGGCATGCCATTATATTCAGCAGTTTATAACACAGTTAGCAAATATCAAGTGATCTTTTGGGGGAGGGAGTGGATTATCCTTCTCATTGAAACGGCGGGGGTTGTTTCTAATCGTCATATAGATTTTATGAAATAAGTAAATAATACATTGCGAAGCATCAGAAAGGAAGGACAGAGCTCTCTGAGTGAAACGTGAGATAGAACATGGTGGGAAGGTTTTAATGTCGCTGTGAAATATACATTGTATATTGTAAACTTTGGAAAGTTGGGAAATTTAGAAGAATGGAACTAAAAAGTGCTGTTGCCGAGTGACAAGTCGGTTCATAATAAATTCTCTCTTATCCATGACTTAATGGTGAATGAGGAGGCTTGCCTGACACTGACCTAGCTGAGTTGGTCTCTTCCAGCTGTGCCAATCTGGATGGCCTCTTCAGCACCTGTTTAGACTCAGAAGGTGTAGGTGGATGAAGTCTTTAGGAATTCAATTTGACTGACGCAGCTGGGATGGCTCAGGACTTCATGGCTTGCCATGGCAACCACAGAGTTGCTCTTGATTTGGTTTACTAGGGGGGGAAATAAGTTGGCTTGAAAGTAGAGGATTTTACATCTCTTGCCTGGTCATGATTAGTCAGAGTACTTCCTACTGGTGTCTAGGTTCACAGTTATTGTTCTCTGTAAGGATGGAGGACCTATTAAAATGGTTCACCCCTGGAAGCTAGTGGATTTCTGAGGGCTCTGAGGGATTTTCCAGGTGATATGACCATACAATGTAGAAATGACTCCGGCGGTTGACAAGGTTGCATCCACCTGCTCTCGCCCACTGAGCAGAGCCCAGTTATTCTGTGCTGAGGGAAACTAAACTTAGAATGCAAGCAGAGAAAATATTGCAATCAGTCTGATCAAAGACACAAGGAATATCGTTCTAGTGCTGTGTTTTACTTATTTTGCATTGTCTTTTAAAACTGCTATTTCTTTTCTGAGATGGGCCCAGATATATCATTGTTCTAGGGAAGCCTGTAAATAATGTGTGTGTGTGTGTGTGTGTGTGTGTGTGTGTGTGTGTAATATATATATATATATATATATATATATATATATATATATATATGAGTGGGGGAGAGGTAAACTTTCACACGAACCTTTTTTACACTTTCTGTTATATTACTTTACATTTACTGCAACTATAAATCAGAGCCTTTGGGAATGAGTAGGATTTAAAAACACAAAGAAACGTAAAAAGCTGATCGTGGTATTATTGCCATGCTGCATTCGAGAAATCTCTCCAGCTGTTTATGGACATTTCTCATGTAGCCTTCCTTCATTTTCACCTTACTTGCTCTCTGGTGTTTCTGTGTCTGTCTTGAACCTCTCCAATTCCTTGGGTGCTAATTACTTTTGGTTATGCAGAAGAAGTGGTGGTGCTAATTATGAGCTACTCTGAATGTTCAGAAGAAGCACAGAGGTGGGGGAGCACCAGTGACTCACATTCATTTCCCCCCCCCCCTCTCCATTTGAGTGTTATCCAAAACAGGAAGATGCTCAGTTTTCCTTTAGGAGCTGCTAGCATTTGAACTGGCAACCTTCAGCTCTGCATGCAATTATCCTGTGTGATAAGCCACTGAAGTATATGTTGCAACATCTTTCTAGGGTTGTTTAGTATCTTCTAGCCCAGGACTGGCCCTGCTGGCCATTGGATCCTCCTAGTAAGAAACAGCTATATTAGGGATTTCTGTTCCAGTTAAGCCTTTCTTGACCAACAAGGTCTTCCACAGTTCTTTTCTGTTTGGTTATCCTCCAGCCCTTACTTCTGGCCTTGTTCTATGGCTGCTGGTTACAACAAGTGGCTTCCTACAGCAGAGTTCTCACATCCAGGGAGAAATACTGGGATTCTCCCACCAAAGGAGATGTATGCTTCCACCCTTCAGCAAAGGCCTAGAACAGGGGTAGGCAAACTAAGGCCCAGGGGCCGGATCCGGCCCAATTGCCTTCTCAATCCGGTCTACGGACAGTCCGGGAATCAGTGTGTTTTTACATGAGTAGAATGTGTTCTTTTATTTAAAACACATCTCTGGGTTATTTGTGGGGCATAGGAATTTGTTCATATCCCCCCCCAAAAAAAATATATATAGTCCGGGCCCCCACAGTGTGGTGTAGTGGTTAAGAGCAGTAGATTCGTAATCTGGGGAACCGGGTTCACATCTCCGCTCCTCCACATGCAGCTGCTGGGTGACCTGGGGCCAGTCACACTTCTCTGAAGTCTCTCAGCCCCACTCACCTCACAGAGTGTTTGTTGTGGGGGAGGAAGGCAAAGAAGAATGTTAGCCGCTTTGAGACTCCTTCGGGTAGTGATAAAGCGGGATATCAAATCCAAGCTCTTCTTCTTCTTCACAAGGTCTGAGGGACAGTGGACTGGCCCCCTGCTGAAAAAGTTTGCTGACCCCTGGCCTAGAACTACCAGAAAAGGAAGTGCGAGTCACTTGTTCATACTCACTTTTGAAGCTCTAGTGGCTACTAGAAACTACCATTCACTGCATCTTTGTATACCACTTGGAGACATTTTTTGGTCAAGTGCTTTATAAATCTTCTGAATAAAAATAAGGGAAGCACGCAGAACTTCAAATTTAAAATGATACGAATTCCAGAGAAATTGTGCAGCAAAAGGAAGTGTAGCTTTCCTAGGGAGTATTTCAACAGCCATCTATTTCAGATATATGTTTTCTGGGAATTATATGGGAGCATGGCCCAGTGACAGCTATGTAACTCATGTATTTGGGGTGGAGGTGGGGGGTTAGCCAGCAAGTGCAGCGTTCAGTGAGTAAGACAGCATGTTAATAACAGTAACCATAGTAGTGATCATTCAGAGGAAACCATGCAGTGTACTGTAGTTCTTCTGAGTTCAATAGGACTAAATCATTTACAGACGACTTTTCTAGGCAAGCTAAATCCTAACAGTTAACAAAATAAAATCCCTGTTGGACTACTGCCCCTCATAGTGCCTCCCCTTGTCCGTTTCAACACACCAAAGGCACTTAGTTGATCAGTCTGTAAGACACTGGGGATGCCCTTCTGTGCAAAACACTGTTATATTGGTTACAGATGTCAAACCACTGAAACAGAACACTAATTGATAAAGTGGTAAAGGGAGAGATGTAACATTAGATCTCTGCTTAAAATGGTATGCAAGCACATTACATACAAACTACCCTTCTGAGATGGCTCATATGTCAATAGCCAATAGTCAATAGCTTTTAAACGGTCTTTGCCTCAATAAATACTGGCAGTCTTCAAGCCAGTCTTCTTGAGATTTTTGCTGCCATGGACAAATATGGCTAATATTCCATCATTTGCTGTCAAAGTGAACATCCTCAGGTCACAGAGGATGTAGTAAGTTTAGAAGGTGAATGCCGTGTCATAAACTTTGACAGCTGCTGACTCCAAGTACTTGCCTGTTGTTTCTTTGCCCAAAAGAACAATTTATTTCATTACTGTATATACTTGCTTTCATAGCCCACCTTTTACCATATGTTCCCAGGGTAGGTGACAGAAATATAACAATTAAAACTGTACATTTGGAAATCATTTGGAAATAGAAACCACAAAAACAATCAGTGTCAGAAAAAAAGAAAACAGTAGTACAGAGCTGCAGCACAGAGCAATGGAGAACAATTAAATTCATCTCACACAGCATTCCAATATCGCCAGACCACTTCATAAGGGACAAATTGCCTCCCTGTGCTTGAGCTACATATTCCATGGCTCTCAAGCCCCAACATTTAATTTCTGTTTGCTTGCTAAATGGTTCCTGCAGACTATCGCCAGCACACAAAGCCATGCTCAAAAATCTGCACTGACTGCCTATTTGCAACTAGGCCAGGTTCAAAGTTCTTGTATTAATTTATGAGGTCCTTAACTATTTGGGTCAGGATTCCTCAAGGATTGTCTTATTCCTTATATCCCTGCTCAATAATTGAGACCTTCAGCAGAATCACTGTTAGCAGCCACCCATGGTCTGAGTGCATCACCCAAATCCACCCAGAGCTCTGTGGGCCCAGTTTTATGGAACTCCCTTCCAGGTGAAATCAGACAAACAAAATCTAGCAAATGTGCCCTAACAAACGCCCAGTGCCTACTGAAATTGTTGTTGTTGTTGTTCCATCAAGCATTTTAACTGAAGTCTGATTTTATAGTGTAACTGATTCTTATTTTAGGTATTGTATCTTTGTAAACCACATAGAGACAAGTAAAGGTAAAGGTAAAGGGACCCCTGACAGTTAAGTCCAGTTGCAAACGACTCTGGAGTTGCAGTGCTCATCTCGCTTTACAGGTCGAGGGAGCCAGCGTTTGTTTGCTTCCGCAGACAGTTTTTGGGGGTCATGTGGCCAGCATGACTAAGCCGCTTGTGGCACAGTGGAACACTGACACCAGAGCAGCACACGGAAACACAGTTTACCTTCCCGCAGGAGCGGTACCTATTAATCTACTTGCAATTTTTGGCGTGCTTTCAAACTGCTAGGTTGGCAGGAGCTGGGACTGAGCAACGGGAGTTCACCCTGTTGCAGGGATTTGAACTGCCGACCTTTTGATCGGCAAGCCCAAGGCTCAGTGGTTTAGACCACAGCGCCACCCGCATCCCAAGAGACAAGTAGTTAAGTGATATATATGTTATTCAAATAAAATAATAAAATAAATACACATGTTCTTTATTCTTTAAAAGGATGCATCTAAAACACCAGACATTTTAAACTTTGTTAAAGCCATGCCTGAGGTAGCAGTCATCATCATGCTCAGTTTAAAAATAACTTTCATCATGATGCTAAATTGAATACTAGGAGTACATTTTGGCAGTGGTGGCACCAGAAAAAATGGGGGGGGAGGAGGACAGAAAGAGTAATGTTTCAGAAATGGGGGACAAGTGAGGAGCTGAACCCCTTGTTTTGGGGGGTGCTTTTCCATGCAAACTTTGGGATCTAGCAATGAAATCCCACTTTTAATCCAGTACAGAAGATGATGCGATTCAAGTGCTATTGAAAATTCATTTTGAATATTTGCAATCCTTACCTACTTTAATAGGAGGTTTCCTGCACATTAAGGATTTGTGTAGTTAGGCTTTGGTAAGTATACAATCTACACACCCCTGAAATATTACTAGCATTTAGGAATGTGTTCAATTTATTTCTTAACTGCAATGATCTTTCACAAGTTCTTGACAGCATAATCTCCCCCTTTCCACAAATACTAAGGCACTATTTTTAAAAATGCAGCAATATGTTTCCCCAAACTTGCAAAGGCCATGCAATGCAGGAATACTGGATGTGATGGGTAGAATGAGCTAAAGTGAAGCAGCTCTCAATAAGCTGTACAATTGCAGCTATTAAAACATAAGCCCTCTTTGCCCTAAGCAAACATGCTGAATTCGAAGGGGACAACAAAAAGGCATCACCTTCCCCAGTTTGTGTGTTTAAATTACATTTATCAAACAAACAAGTCAAGGCTCGCTTTTGGTGCCTGTTACCACCCAAAAAGCTCAGCTGGAGGAATCTCCACATTGCGCGAGTTGTTGGACCAAAACGTGGTTTGCTTGAGTTTCACTGAAGTATTTCTGTATCTGGTAGAATAAAGGCTTCCTTCCTGAAGCTGTTAAACCACTTGCTCTTCTGCTCCATCTCTCTGAAGCCCTGGTAAGCCCTGCTGAAGCAGCTCAGCTGGAAGCAATACCTCCCAGCACACAGCATCTGGCAGAACTTCTTCTGCTGATCTTGGAGAGATCAGGCTCACACGGAATTCTATACTGGATGAATACCAACCTAGATGCTGATGGTGGAGGAGTGTGTATGTGAACTGGAGATGCCCACCTTACAAGAAATCCATCCAATCTTACAAGCCAGGGGCACTTGTTTGTTTCTGCAAATCAAAACAAAAATTGCACTGACAGAAAACTGATAGAAGCTTCCGGTTCCCAGATAATGGCAGCCCTAATAGGATGTTTGGAAATCTCTTCTTCCTAGCTACCAGCTCATAACTCACTGGACTCCGATTTTAAATTAATTGTCTTGTGTGTTACTTGTTTTTCGGCATTATAAATTGGCTTGATTGCTAATTTTATTCCAGTTGTTATTGTTGCCCTAGAGTGTGTTTTGAATGGGGAGGGTTTTCTACATATATTCAAGAACACTTTCGCTATTGCTGTTCTTGTAAGTGTTACACAGTTTAATTTTTTTTAATGTTATTAATGTCTTTAAATGTTCTGAATATGTTTTATTTTATTTTTAATTGTATTGCTTTTACTTCATTGTTGTTTGCTGCCCTGTGCTCCTTTGGAAGGAAGGTCGTGATATGAATATAATGGTAGATAGATTAATGGAAAAATCAAATAATACACAGCATTCTGTGAAACAGATAATTCAAAACCCTTCCAATAAAACTGACAGAACCTCGTGGATCTTTTTGGTGTCTGCCCTTTCCCACCTTCCCTTTTTGCTGTGTACTGTCAGCTTGGTTAGTGGGGTTATGTCAGCCGAAAGCCAAATCATCCCAGACCACTGGTCCTGTTAGCTAGGGATGATGGGAGTTGTAGTCCCAAAACATCTGGAGGGCCAAATTTGGCCGTGCCTGGTTTAAAGAGATACATTTGTATTATTGTTCGATGGTTTCTTTAAAATGTATGAAAATCCCAAAACAATGTAACACCAAAATGGTGTAACTGTTTTCTGGATTGTGTCTAAACTTTTTTTTTTTAAAGTAGCCTGCATTAAAGTGTTTTGTTTTGTTTTTTGCCCGGGGGGGAGGGGGCAAACGCCAAACGGACCACATAGAAGCGAGCAAGCCCAGACCATGGAGTACAATACCATCAGCTCCTGAAAGAACCATCAGTAGCCTGAGAGAACTGTTGGGACACCCTCTCCCTCACCTTTTTGGGGGTTACTAAAGGTAGAATTGCGCCTTGAGAGAAGGCAGAAGTGAAGAAGCTGAGGTCAAGAGCACATTCCATCAGCTCCTGAAGAGTTCATCAGTCACCCTGAGAGGACTCTGTTGGACTATATTTTACACCATGGAGCAATGGTATGGTCACCAACTGTAGGCAAGGATGGTCTACACTTTGGGGGCCCTACCCCAAAGAAAGGAACTCAGATTTTGAAGTCAAAATGTGCCAAATGCAATATCCCCTTTGTTTTCCTTCTGCCCCCTTGTGATGGCCTCCAGCAACTTACAGATACACACACACAAAGTTGTCTGCAATAACAAAACATAATATAACTATCAACCAATAAACTCTAATACAATAATTCCTTCTCTTACCACTTTACATTAGAAGTGAAGTCTCCACAGTAAACAAATAGTGTTATGTGCCAGACCAATACTTATATTCAGTAAAAGCCTGGGAGGCAGAGGTGCAACTTGAATAAAATATTGGGGGGGGGGGCAGGTAAGCGCCGCCAGGTAAGCCCTTTCCCTAGGAGGTAGCTCTTATGCTGGGAGGACAGATTTATTTTTAAGATATGCCAAAACCCTAATGTGGTTAGTGCATGCCTAACTGGGGTGGGCGGGCTCTTCTTTATTGTAGGTGCCACCTCTGTAAAGGCCCTCTGACTACCTGGAGACCCTCGGCTAATCAGAGCACTGAACAGCACTCACAGGTTAGATGTTACATATCTTCAAGTGACAATGAGAGATTGGACAGAATGCTGTGGGCTATGGAAAAGAGAAGCGGGGAATCCTGCAGGATTTTTGCAACTGCAAACCTATGCAAAATAATTTTGGAGTAAGGTGTCGTAGTTGGACTAACTCCTGAGTTAACATATTTAGGATTGGATCGTCCATTGCGTATTTGAAGAAAAGTAGTAGGCTGTGTACACAGCACACATAAAGTGCACCCTTTCCCTAGGAACTCTAGTGTTTATCCCTTACAGAGTTACAATTCCCAGCACCCTAATAATAATAATAATAATTTTATTACTTATACCCCAGCCACTTTGGGAGGCTTCCAACAAAATATTAAAAACACAATAAAATATCAAACATTAAAACAGCCTAAACAGGGCTGCCTTCAGATGTCTTCTAAAAGTAGATAGTTGTTTATTTCCTTGACATCTGATGGGAGGGCGTTCCACCCGGGCGGGCACCACTGCCAAGAAGGCCCTCTGCCTGGTTCCCTGTAACTTCACTTCTCAGTGAGGGAACCACCAGAAGGCCCTTGGAGCTGGACCTCAGTGTCCGTGTCCGGGCTGAATGATGGGGATGGAGATGCTCCTTCAGGTACACTGGGCCGAGGCCGTTAGGGCTTTAAAGGTCAGCACCAACACTTTGAATTGTGCTCAGAAACTTACTGGGAGCCAATGTAGGTCTTTCAGGACTGGTGTTATATGGTCTTGGTGACCACTCCCAGTCACCAGTCTAGCTGATACATTCTGGATTAATTGTAGTTTCTGGGTCACCTTCAAAGATAGCCCCACGTAGAAAGTACAGCTCCCGGGATACTTTGGGGAAGATGTGATTTAATCTTGTGGCATTTCAGATGTTGTTGGACTCCAACTCCAATAAGCTCCAACCAGCATGGTCAGTGGAGAGGTGTGATGAGAGCCGCAGTCCAGCAACAACCCAGAACAAGCAGGAACAGCTCACAGTTTTGGTGAAGGTGGAAGGTATTTGCTGGAACAAAAAAAGATGCCCAGCACCATATGCCTGAAGACGGGGCAGATTGCATAGTACACAGCTGGAACAGCATCAGAATGTTATTACATGAACACTGCTAGGAAGTGAAGTTAGAAGCTGAAACTGAGGCTGCATAGCATGACTTTCCCCCCAAAGAATCATGGGAAGTGTAGTTTGTCACGGGTGCTGGGAATTGCTCTGTGAAGGGTAAACTGCAGTTCCCAATGTCATGTGCTTTACATGTGAGTCTAATTGTCAGGGAAGCATAAGATGGGTAAAGGAGGGGGGGGGGTGCCAGCTCTCATTAAGATTTATTATTACGCGAGTTTTGTAGTCCCGAAGCTTAACGACAGATGGTGGTGTAACTCCACCAATTTAGTCACTCCTTTGCTGTTGTTAAGGAAGATTCCCCTTGATTTGATTTCGGTTTTTCAAAGCCAGCGTGTTCTTCCCTTCCCGAACTATCTCCGTTAACAATTGGGGGGCGGGCGGGAGAAGTGTGTGCGTGTGTGCGCGCAGAGAGGAATAATCCCATTTTGAAGAACACCCTGTTTATTGTTTTGTTCCTTGCTTTTACAAACAATCATAATGAAAAATGGCAATCTGATCTACACACAGCCGCAAGGAAAAGACATACATTAAATTAATTAAAAGAAGACGTTTGAAATAGGGTTGTTTGAAGCGAGGAATAGAATGCAACTCGGATTGGACTAAAAATATCAAGCCCAAAACAGGAACAAAGGCGGGCGGGGGAGGACCCAGTTTGTGTTTAAACCAGAAAGTGAAGGGGGGGTAATTCATGCGTAATAACCACTTTGATTTTAAAAGTATAAGAACCCTGGGGTGGGGCGAGGGGGGGAATTGTTTTGTGTGTTTTACTGCGTGGTGCACTTTGCCATGCACAAACAACAACAACAACAACAACACACTGTGCTCACTCCCTTTTTAGCAGGTCAACTTCAAAGTAAGTTGTTCCCACTGTAAGGAATCCTTACTCCTAAGAAAATGTACTAAAGATCGATCTCCTAATCCAGTTTCAGGAGAAGACGCGCGCGCGCGCGCACGCACACACATAAGCGCACCTCGTCTCGCCAGGTGGGCAGTATCCCCCTTGAGTACAACAAGGCGATTATCTGCGGGAACTGGAGAGATCTGAAAGCTCTCCTTTGAAACAAAAGAGTCTAAAAATTCTGAGTTAAAACTAACGCGAAACGAGGAACTCCAAGAGGCGCGAGATCTGGGACAGGTTTGGAAGCAAGGGGACGGATTCAGTTTGAGCTCCTCTGTCTTTTCAATGGGGAGCGGGCGAGGGTTGGACTCGGCGGCTGCATGTCAGAAAAGCACGCTCGGATCAAGCAGCCAAACGAACTTGGCCGCTGTCTGGGCTCCAGGCTGGGCAGCTCCTGCGCCTTTTTGTTTGGTCCGCGAGCTTAACTCGTCACACGCACAAAAAGGATGGCGAAAGGAAACGGGTGACTCTCCCCCGCCGCCGAAACTGTGCTCTGGACATGCCTGCCGGGAGATCGGGACCTTTGGGGATAACATCCCCACGCTGCCCCGGAGCCTTCTCGCCTGGCCCGGGCTCCGCGCTTGGGAAGGAGAGAGAGAAAACCACTACCTTGCGCCCCAAGGCTGCCGGCTGCGCGTTGCCAGCGAGCGAGCTGTCTGCTTTCCCGCTCGGTGAATTATTTCGTTTGAAGGTTCACGGGAGTTGTCTGGAGGCACTTAAGATCTGCCCAGAACTGGAGTATTCGTTCTCCGTTCATCTCGCCCCCAGATTCCTCTTGATGTCTGGCGCCCACACTGCTTAGAGAAACTTTTTTTTATTATTGTGGTTTCCTCAACTTCGAGGAACCCCCGAGTCGCAGGACTCACGCCCTGATCCTAAACAAATGAGCTTGGCAGTAAAATAAAATAAAATAAACTATAAGTGCCTGAATGGTTTCAAGTAATCCCTACCATGTATGCTTAGCGATGCAGCCTAACGCTCCACAGCACATTTACTCGGAAGCAAGCCCCGCTGCGATCGCGGCCGAATAAATGCATTTAGGGACGAGGCGTGGGACTGCTTAGAACTCCCCTCTTTGAAGTAACAAATAATCAAAGGGGGGGGGGGGGGAGAGAAAACAAAAAGAGAGAGAGAGAGAGAGAGAGAGAGAGAGAGAGAGAGAGAGAGAGAGCAAGTGTCCCATTGAAACCAGTGCGTCTTTCCTCCCAAGTAAACGTGCCTCTTAGGCTCGCGGTGCTAACGAGCCATCAAGGTTTATGAGCAACTCGGACAATTAAAGAAGGCGGAGGTAAGACAAAAAGAGTTGCGAGAGGCAAATGAAGATGTTTTACGACCACCCATCAACAAGCACTCCGCGCCTTGCAGCAGTCAATAGCCTGGAGTGCGCGTGCCCTTGGGCTGAACTTTCACCTCTCGAACCCGGTGGAGCCCCATTGGCTGAGAGTTAGCAATCTGGGTAGGAGAGAGCACTCGGCTCTCCGCAAAACCTGCGTCCTGCGCACCTCCTGCTTTCTCTTCCCCCGCCTTCCCTTGCCTCTCAGACCTGAGCAAGGGAGGGGAAGGGGAGTCTCATCTGCTGCCCAGGCGCCTCCAAACACACTCCGAAAAGTATGCCAGAGGAATGGCGGGAATAGCTGCTTTACAGAACGCACTTTTTTTTTTAAACCCCACCAATAATTGTCCAAACATGAGACGCACACGGTTCAAAGCTTTGCACCTTTTTGCACTTCTCCGGCAGTGGAGCGATTGCAACCCCACAAAAAGGAAAGTTCAGCAAAGTGTGGCCGAGTCCTTTCCGACTTTTGTTTTTTCCACCCTCTCCTGTTTCTTGGGGGAAATCTTGAACTGGGGGGAGGGGGGACAACCAGGGCAAATTTGCTTTCATCTTACGAGTAAAGATGTGGGCAACGTCCAAATTCCGAGCGAAAGAGAAAATTTGCATAGTAATTCCTTTCTGTCCTTTCTGATACTCTTCCCCACCACTATCAACCGCGCGCGCGCGCTTTCCAAACGGCGGTGGGCAACCTATAATAACTGCGTCCCGAGAAACTTTCCTATTTGCGTAACACGCTAAGCCGAAAACAAACACTTCGCATTAATTCTGAGCGACGGTCGTGTTCCATTCAGATCTTCGGTTAATTTAAAAGAACTTTTTGAATTCTCTTTAAAAGCGCTCAAAAAGTCCCACCAACAAATTAAATCCAAGGCAAATCCGCGAGATTTTAATGTAGGATTTCCTTTTTCACTTCTTAATTAATCACCAACCAAGTACTAGCCTTGCAAAATGATGCAGAAATATGAAATCAAGTTGAACGATTAGAAACTTGCGATGCGGGTATTTCATTTTGTTTTGCTGCTTTTAGAAACTTTCTCACAGCTAAAAAAAAAGCCGGAATACTTGAATTTATTTATCTCGATTGCGCTTCCATATGTTCACGCGGTTTGAAAAATCTGATGTGCGCATGTATTTAAAATTAAAGTACTGCACTGTTGATCAGGCTTCCCTTCCCCTGCTTTTGGGGTGAGGGGCAACAACTGTTTCAGCTGGAAACGCGATCCGTGGCTGAAAGGTGTTGGGAAGGATATGTGGCGGTTGCCTGGCCGTTTTCATGGCTCTGCAAGGCGTGTGTGTAAAGCGCAGCGGGAAACCCCTTGCCAGACCCGAGCAGAAGTTACAATGCATTTTCGGAGTTGTTCGCGTTGCGTGCAGTAAAGCTAGCTAGAGGTGCCACCACCAGACTCTTTAGGCTTTTGTTGACGTTATTAGCCATTGCAACGCAGGAGATGGATGGGCTTTTAATTGCATCTCGTCCAAAAAGTTTCGTCGTCTTTTCTTGAGGGCGGGCGGGCGGGCGCTCGGTGGGCCTTAGTCGTCTGCCTGGAGGCCAGCAACTATGGCGGAAAGGAAGGGGGCTGTCGGTTCTCTAGTGTGCGAAACCGGAGCTCAGCCAAGGGAGCCAGTTTCGCTCTAGCAGCGAGTTCGAACCGGGCAGGCGGCCGCGCGCGCAAGGCTTTCATTCGCCACAGGCGCGCTCAGGCTTGGAAAGCGCGGAGTTCCATTTAAAACCGAAGTGCCACCGAGCATGTGCAGTGTGCCTCCCTCACACCCTCATTGTCGGGGATACTGACTCGACAACAGGCAGCGCTTTCTGACATGGAGTTACTAAATGTCCTTTTCGGGAAGCCCACCCCACTGAACGAATAACTTCTGAGGAGACACGCACAGGGGGACGTTGTAAGTTTGCGGTTCTGTGTGCGTTTGCCTAAGCGTAAGCCCCGCTGTGGGACCTACAAACGGGAGGGGAAAAGGGGGGGGGGCATCGGAGCGTAGCTGTCAGCCAGGCGTCAGTTCCATTTACCCCTGTCTCTCTCATTCTTTCCCGCCTTTAGAGGAGGAGGAGGAGAAGGAGGACGCAGCAGGCAACCTGCTGGCGCGGGATTTACCACGCTTTTCTTTGCAAGGAGAGCTGGGCTGGGTGTTTAGGGTAGCACGTGTGGGGCCACCCGCTGCCTTTCGCCTTCCTCGCTGTGGGGTGTGCTTGAAGGTCAGAGTTGAGCTCCTGAGTTTTATTGGCATACTAAACCTCCGGAGAGGGAGAGAGAGGCAGGGCGAGAGAGGAGGAGAGGGAGTCTGAAACGCGCGCGCTTTGACCAAACTCTGAAAAGCGCGGCCCAAGTCTGAGGAGATTTGCACACATACCCCTCCTCCTCCTCCTCCCCCCGTGCCAACGCTTCAAAGCAGGCTTTCTAAAGGGCTCTTGTAGTCCTTCCTGTCCTCCTTCTGAGAAGTCTCCCCCCCTCCACTTCGCATAAGCCCCCCCCCCTCCCGCTTGCTCCTTTGGAGTACTACCCGAAAAGCTGCTGTGGCGCAACCAATTTGACACGACGCTTTTGTTTCCCCCTCTCCCGTTTGCTAGCCTGCTTGTGGCGCGAGGGTGGAGGCGGGGGGAGAGAGAGAAAGAGAGCGAGAGCAAACAACTTCTCGGGTGGTTTGTTTACATAGCAGGTGGACCTGACGTCAAGGAGGACGCTTCACTGCGAATCCGAATAATATCCTGCTCCGCGAGCAGGACTCCTTGCTCGGGAGAAGGCTGGCAAGCGGGGAGGCTGCAGCATCGGGGGCGAGGGAACCTTCTAGATTGACCCCGCCACACTTTTATTTTTTTTTGGGGGGGGGAGTGCTGGTGGTGGCGGGAAGAAACTCGCAGCCCCTCCCTGGCTTAGAGGAACACAACTTTAGGAACACAACCTAAAGAGTCGTTGCCACCCAAAAAAAAGGGGGGGGGGCGTGCGTGCACACGCATTTTTCCCCTCCAAAAAAAAAAATTGAATCTTTCCACAAACACACACACGAGAGGCAGCTGCACCCTCCATCCAGAGAGAGGGAGCCAGCCCCACACCCAGGGGGAGGGAGAACGCGAGAAGCAGCGCGAGCCTCTGAGAGAACGCGAGACCCCGCGCAGCTGCTGCTCCTGCCTCAGCTTTGGCGGCGGCGGCTGCTGCTGCTGCTGCTGCTGTTCGGTCGGCGGCTCCTTTGCTTTGCTTGCTGCCGCCCAGGCCCCGGGAGCCGCAGAGCCAGCGCCGCCTGCGGAGGAATATCCAGCCCATTCAGAGACGCTGCTGCTTCTCTCTCTCTCTCTCTCTCTCTTGTTGTTGTTCCGTTCGGATTCCCCCTCCCACCCGGCGGCTCCTCTGGCGCGTCCTGGCAGCAGCGGCGGCGGCAGCAGCTCCTCCTGCAAAACACTTTTCCCTCTCCCTCGGTGTGTTTGTATTTGCGTGTGCGTGCGCGCGGCGAGCGAGTGCACCGCCTGCCTCTCTCTCCCTCTCTCTCCCCCGCCGTGCCATCTCCTCGAGACTCTGCTCAGTCAGTGTGCGCTCCTGGTAAGTTTTTTTTTTAATATATATATAAATACCATTCCCCTCCCTTCCCTCTCTCTCTCTCTCTCTCCCCCCACCCCACCCCGTCCCTTCAGTCTGGGGTTTGACTAGTTACTTTCCTCCTGCCCTCACTCTCGGCTCCCCTCCCCCTCCCGCTTTCTCTCCAGCTGCTCCTGGCTGCAAGAAAAGTTTGCCTGCAAGCCGCCGGGAACATGGCGTGTCCATGTGTCCAGGGTGACATGTGTCAAGGTCTGTTCTTGGCAGGTGGCGAGCGCTGTGGCCCACTCCTGCCCCTCTTTTCTTTCTTTCGCCGAAGCAAACGCCCACACGGAGACTTAATTTTGCATGCATCTTTGTTTTTGCAGGAGGGCTTCTTGGTTATAAATTAATCGAGGCAGGGTGTTAAACCACCCCCTCTCATTTTAACGCGCCCGATCTTCGGCTCGGGTAGCAAACACCCCCCTCCCCCCAAAAAGAGCCTCGTGGCTCTTTAGCAGATTTAGCAGACTTAATGTGCTTTGAGTTGTAGTGCATTTGATGCAAGATCTTGAGGTGCCACTAGACTTGTGTGGGTGGGTGTTTGCACCTTTGTGCGCGCTTGAAGTACAGGTGATCTTTGCAAACTCTCGAACTTGGCCTGCGCGGACTTTTAACAGTTGCTCACTGCAAGTAAAAGGTGTATTAAAAATCACCTAATTGCCGGCTGTTTTCATAAGATCTTGAGAAAACGTGGCGTGGTATTCCAGAGAGTGTGGTGTTGTTTTCTCCCAGCCTGCTCCTCTTGTGTCACTCTCGGGGAGGTGGAAGCGTAGAGTCATGGGGCGGGGAGCACGTGTGCCTTTGGGAGAGCAGCGAGACACCCTACTTCCCTCCATGCCAGACAGATGCATGGAGGGGGAAAGGGAAATTGGCAGCAAGAGGGGTGGAAAGACGGGCCTAGCTGTGACACTTGGGGGGCTGTAGCAGTATTCACTGACTTCTCTTCCATCAGTTAGTTGCACGTGCATGGTGTTTCGCCTGTACCCTCTCTGGCCAGGACGAGTTACTGCATTCCTTTCATTTATTTATATATTTAGCTAGTTTGCTGCCGTTTGCTTTGGTCTCCTAACACCACCTTTTTCGTAGTGGGTTTTTTATTTTATTTATATATATTGTTCTTGCTGGAGAGAGTGTGTTCACCTTGAACAACAGCAACAGAAAACGTTAGCCTACAACGCTAGATTAATAAATAATAATGGCAGACCTGTATGGAGCTCCGGAGGCATTCTTGGCTGCCTTTGCTGTGGGAGAGTCTTCTCCTGAATTTCACTCTTGAAATTCAAAACTCAAGAAAGTTGTGAAAGTTTAATTTTAAGAGCTTTCGAGATCAAGTAGGTAAATGGCTCTAAGGCATGTTGAGCTTTGTTTGTGGAGTTGTGAGCGTGAGGACAGGGAAGGTGAGGAATAAAACAAAACGCTAGCTGCCTTTTTTTTTGCTCGAGTTTCTGAGTGATTACCCAAACATGAAAAGGTCTTAGTGTAAGGATGAATAAAAAATAGGGCAGAGTTCCCGGTGAAACCAAGGTAGCTCTTTGATGTAGTTTCTGTGTCTAAGTAACTTTTCACTAAAACATTTTAGCAGGCATTTTAATAAATGGACTTAAATACTGTTCAACAGCTTTTGCTCCAAATGAAGTTGTGGTCTGCTTTCATTGTCAGAGTGAATTTTCTGCATCTGGGTACCTGTTCTACTGAAAACAGTTGATTGTGGGATCAAGTTGAAAAGAACCCATACACTTTCTGTATAACAGATGGCAACAAATGATTAGGAGTGAAGGTAACTGGGCTTTAAGGAAAAGTTACTAAAGTGACTATTCTGCACTCGCAGTGCATTCACAGTGCAGAAGAGAGAGTTCTTTTTTGAAGTAGAAAATGAAATACGTTACACAACTGAGTGTAAGAGATTTCAGTGCTCCAGTGATCTTCCTCTTACATAGATAGTTCAATTCCAATAATTTTTCTCGTATGTATGTATGTATGTGTGTGTGTATATATATATATATATATATATATATATATATATATATATATATATATATAAAAATTTGTTTTAAATAGTAATGCAGTCCTATGCATATTTACTCTGAAGTAAGTTCCACTTTATTCAGTGGGACTTACTCATGGGTAAGTATGAATAGAATTGCAGCTTGATGCTTGTGTTACTCCACAACTCAGTTCTTGTGGCATAAGTGTTGACCAATTCCACATTCAGGAGTTTAGGATCACAGTGTAAAATAATTCATGCCATATTTTTAATTGTTCCTTTGCTGTTCTAAATCCAGATATTTGATATATACTTGATATACTTCGGTTGGATGGATCAAGTTATTAGTCACTCTATAGTGAAATGGGGAAGTGGAAGAGAGCACACTATTAATTGACGATAAATCACAAAAATGTTACCTGTTAAGGTATTTTGCTGCTGCTTCTCTTCTGCTTCAGATAAATGAAACCTGTCAAGAAAAAAAGTATTGTGCCTAATAATATCACAGTGCATTAATGTTTAAAGTAGTTTTCCTAATGCTACATTAAACATACAAGTGATCTCTTTTTTATAAAGGAGTGACTTTAAAGTTAGACTTTAAGTTGCTATACTAGGTATATTAATTTTAAAGAATATACTATAAACTGTTTGTAGTATGCACACAGTGCTTGCTACTGTATGCGCAACTACCATTTTCAAAAAGATATTGTGGCGTGCAAAATTATAATTGATAGTAATATTTTGCACAAGCAAATCTAGTTATCTGGAATAACTACTTTGTAAAGGCTCATTTTCCTTCGCATATTAAAATTTGACATATCCAAAATATCATGTGACTGCCAACTAAATTTTTTTAAAATGCTGTCTGTACTCTTACAGATTATCTAATATGGGCCCTTAAAACAATTGGTTGTGGTATTACTGACTATTTTGCATAGTAAGCATCATCTGTTTAAGATCAGTGCAGGCTAATGAGAGCTCTATTTGTATTCTTCATTTTGCGACTGTGCCATACTAGAATCATATGAAAACACATCGGAAACATTGATTTATTATTTGCCAGTTATTATTATTTACTCAGGTTTTTATGATGGTTGCTACTAAAAAATATTGAGGCGACTTAAAGTAGAAAAATCTACACAGTGCAAAATTAAAACAACATGCATTTTAAATGATAATATATGGATCATATCCTATTCTGTTGCTTTTTTTTTTTTTTTTTTGAGAAAAGTAGGGAGTGCTTGGTATTTTTTGGTAAAGTTTTATAAAACATTCCAACAAATGACTTGATCTGTCTCTTGGTTAAACTGGAGTAGTTTATTAGACTACGCTGAGTTAAGTGGAGTGGTTTAATTGGGTCTTGGGAATTCTTTCACTTGTATTTGTAGACTGCTTATGAAATTGCCATATTGTAGACTGCCTGTTTGGGCTTCCTAAATGTAGTTTCTAGAAATAAAGCCTATTAACTTCAATGAAATTTACTTGCCAAGAAGAAGCGGTTATTATGATTTTATTGGTAACTGAAAGAAAATGAATAAACGTGTGAGTTGCAGTGCATGTTTACCTCATGTTTTTTAAAAATATATTTCCCCTATATTTTAAAGTAGGCAAGACTGCAGAATAGCCATATGTGTAAACGGTTTGTAACTATGTGTATAAAAAAATAAATGTTTTGTTAAAACACTTTACATAATGTTATGTTTTGGAATCTTGGTGCTAATTGTTTATTCTCCTTAATCCTAAATACGTTACCAATGTCTGTGAGGCTTAATATACTTGGAAGTAAACCCCATTGATTGTGGTAGAGTATACCTCAAATTTTTGCCTGAGATTTAGGTGCTAGGTAGAATGTGACCATACTTTAATTACCACAAACAGTGGAGGTAGGTGGGAGAAGATAAAAAAGTACTGCTAGGCCACCAAGGAAAGAAGGGAGGTGGGGCACTGCTGTTATGGAAGAACACAAACTAGTGCGCCTGTAGGCAGTACTGTTTCCAAGTTCTTTCTAGGAATGTGATATAAAAGCTGGTTTATTTAATTGAAAACGAGACTTACATTCAGATATGGTGCATGTTTGTAGGCAGCGTGAAAACCCTATCTATACTTTTGAAAGATGTTTGCTACAAGCACTGTTAAAATGTGATGGGTTGACCAGAGTACCGGACTCCTGATTGTTGTGTTGTTTGTGTATGCCACTTAGGCTTTATAACCAAATTAAGCTAAAGCAATTCAGTTTAAACAAATTTACAGCTGCCTTAAAGCATATTTACCCTGTTCCAGTGAATGAAACTTGTAAGTAAATGGGGTTAGGATTGCTGGCTTGTAAATATATTTAGGATCAAAGTGATTGAGATCGTAAGTATTTAATCTTAAAATTATGCTATCTGATTGTTGTTAGGCCTGTTGTTCTCTCTCTTTCAAAATTAAGATAATTGCTTCTCAACTTGCTTCTCTGGCACACCAAAGTTAATTTATTAGCTTTTAGGAACTAAGTGTTACTGTTTACTAGGTTAATATTGGGGTAGGTTCTTGGTAAGAATTGAATAATGTATCTTTGTGTGTTGTCTGAGTCAAATTATAAATGTGATGTTTACTTTTGTGAACTGAAAATGATTTAGGGGACAGGTCACCGAGAAGTACTTTGGTATGATTGTCAGTGGAGAAAATTGCAAATCATAGTTAAACCTGGAATGCTATCAGTTCCATTACAAATATTGAATACTAATTTTGGGGCACTCAAACTGATTACTCTTCTGAGGCTTTTGTCAATGGTGTGCTAGAAATAATATAAATGGTCTATTGTACGAGTCCTGCGGCATACATCTCAACCATCCTTAACACAAATACACAACACTGAATAGTTTAGATTTAGATTTAGATTGTATCACTGCATAATTGTTATTTTTCATAGATAGTGGTTATATATAAGCTTTTAAAACTGAAATGGTAGAAGTAAACTCATTCTTAAGCAAAGGCCAACTTCAATCTTAAGCACACATAATAGGGATAGGGGGAGTAAGTCCCACTGAATTTAATGGGGCTTGCTTCTCATTAAACTTTGAGCTGTTACAGTAATCATTGCATGAAATAGTTCACAGTATGCCTAACATACTATATTGCTAGTGCACTCTATATTATGCTTTTCCATTCACGTGGCAATAATTTTCATGTATAAAATTCATATTGTTTGAAGAAACCCTTACTTAAAAATATGTTAGGTTGGATACGTAATAAGTTAAGTGCCCCTTGAAATCAACAGGACAAGTTATGTCATGATCCATTACTTAGGTGGGGCCTAATTTCCACTGACATAGGCTGCCGTACCTGAGTGCAAGTCTCGTTGAACTTGGTGTGACTTACTTCTGAGTATATGTGTGGGATTGTTTTGTGGATCCAATCTGCTTAGGATCAGAGTTCAGACGGAGTTGTAGCTTGGTGGTAGAGCACATGCTTTAGATGCAGAAAATTGCAGCTTCGGTCTCTGGCATTTCCCAGTAGGGTTGGGAAAGTCTCCTATCTGTAACTCTTTAGAACTGTTATCACCCAATGCAGGCAGTACTGAGCTAGCTGAATCAGTTCCTAATCATTCTGACATTTATCTCTGCTTAAGCCCATTGACTTCAATGGGTCTAAATAGGATTGACATTTGAGCCATTTTTAAAAAAGAGAATAAAATGACCAAATGCTTTAAGGCATCAATTTTTTAGAGCAAGTTATGAAAAATAGGATGATGCTGATACCAAAACTGTCACGTAGTAGAAGACTATAATTCAGTGCTTCCTTGGCGCCCTTACAGAACACTGCGCTAAACTACGCTTAGGCCTTCTTTCTCCCCAAAGTAAATACAAAGGACTCTGTAATAATCCTGACTACTGGGCACTTGTAATCTGTAGAAGATACAAAGGTCTGAGCACCTCTGAGTTTGTACTGAGTCCTGGGCAAATAACTCTTCCTCAGAGTGGTCTGTGATATTCCCAGGGAGCCTCACATTGGTCTATCCATGGGTGGTGACTATGGTCAGTCTTTCAGCTACTCCATTGAGTGCAGAATTCCTTTAAAATACCTGATGCTATCACCTAGTAGACCTGGAAAGAGCAACAGGATTCTATCTTTCTATTGTTACTCAAGTACAGACACATGGGGCTAGATATAGTTACCTAAGCATCCACCCACACACCAAGACAGTCAAACATAAGCATAAATTTAATTAAGGAACATAACATTCAGCTCAGTAAGTCTTTTTCTATCCAAATATCTTTTAGTTGTGGTTTCCAGATCTAACATACTGTCTGCCTTAAGTTTCATAATAACGGTTTAAACACAATGGCAACAGAATTGTCAGATTCAACATATGAGTGTGAGTTGCCCAGAAGGTCCAACAATGGTCACATTTCACTTCAGAAGAAGAAACTTCTCAAAGATGAGAGGCTTTGTTAAAAGGAAATTGAAAGGGAGAGTGAAGAGGGCAAAATATCTTTAGGATGCTTGGAGGTTATTTAAAACCACAATAGCAGCTCAGATAGAATATATAATTTAGATTAGGGAAGGTGCAGGAAAGTCCAAAAGAAAACTGGTGTGGCTAACAAGCAAGAGTCAAGCAAGCTATAAAAGGCAATAAGGCATACTTTAAAAAGTGTGAATCCTGACATGAGGAAAATATAAAAGATCACAAATTCTGCCCAATTTTGTAGGTGTCAATTGTGAGGTTGTTTCAAAATTTATTTTAATTTCTGTATTACAGTGGTACCTCAGGTTAATACGTTCTGGAGGTCTGTTCTTAACCTGAGGTACCACTTTAGCTAATGGGGCCTCCCGCTGCCACCGCACGATTTCTGTTTTCATCCTGAAGCAAAGTTCTTAACCCGAGGTACTATTTCTGGGTTAGGGGAGTCTGTAACCTGAAGAGTCTATAACCCGAGGTACCACTGTATTTTAAATTGAGATGCTGTTGTTTTGCTTCAGGGGCAAGAACATGGTAACAATAAAATAATATTTTAGAAGCCTTAAATCAAATAGTGTAAGCCTCTAACCATCCCAGGAAGATGTTGGACTAGTCCATAACAAAGGTATGAAAGGATTATTGGAGGATAGGGAGACTGCAGAGAAGCTGAACAAATACTTAGCATTGATCTTTGCTATTGAAGATACTGGATCGAGATAGGTGGGTTTGAACTGTGTGTGCTTTCTGGGAGGGTGTCGGAAGAATGGCCAAATTAAAGTGATGAGAGATGAAGTTGTAGGGCAAATAGACAAATTAAAATCATCAAGCCACGCTGTCTGAATGGCATATACCCTAATGTGAAGATCTTCTAACAAAAATATGCAACTTGTCACTAAAATCAGTTTCTGTGCTGGAGGATTGGAAAGTAGCCAGCATAAACACCAATCTTTAAAAAAGGATCCAGGGGGAGCTGGGAAATTACAAGTCCATTAGCATAACATCTGTCTTGGGTAAATTGGTAGAGAAGCATAATTAAAGCCAGAGTTGTTAAACATAGAAGAATAAGGTTGCTGTGGTAGAATTGGTGTGGCTTCTGCAATAGGAAGTTCCGCACATTTGAGAATACTTTTTGAAGGTATTCTCAAATATATACGTATATTCTCATAAGCATTATATACTGGTACTTTAATTTCATGTTATGGACAAATTGCCCCTGAATAAACTTAAATGCTCATAGAGTAAGAAGCAGGCCTTTTATGCATTAATGACTGATTAGAGAACAGAAACCTGAGGGTATAAATAAATCAAACAGTTTCAAAATAGGGGACATGACTCACAGGGGTACCCAAGGATCTATAATAGGACTAGTTCTGTCTAACTTGTTCTGGAATTGGGCAGTGAGCTGCTCAGGTTTGGGGATAACATTAAATTATCCATTGTGGTGAAAACCCAAGTAGACTGTGATGAACACCAAAAGTATCCTTCCAAACTGGATGAATGTTGATGAAAATGCTAAATGAAGTTCAATTTAAAACTTTAAAGTGGTGCACACCTGGGCAAAAGCTCCTAACTTCAAATACATTGGTAGCATCTGAAGTGATTGTGAATACCCAGGAAATGGGTCTTGGTATTGTGGTGGTAATATTATGTGCTACAGCACTGAGAAAGGCTAATACCATGATCCGGTTTATTGGTTAATTGACTGAAAACAAAATTGCCAATATTATAATGCTGTTGTATAAATCTGTAGTGTGGTTATCAGAGAGCAACACAAATAATTTGTCTCAAAAAGGATGTAGAGTTGGAGAAGGTGCATAGAAGAGCAACCAAAAGGATTGAATTAGGAGCTCTTTCTTTATGGGAAAAGGCTAACCTGTTTGAGGGCTTTTTGTTTAGTAGAAAAGATAAGAGGGCATGAGATAGATTTATAAAAAACTACATAAGTGGAAGTTTTTCTCCCTTTCTGATAATACTAGAATTTGGGGTCAACTACTTTACACAATGGGGACGCAGGTGGCGCTGTGGGTTAAAGCCTCAGCGCCTAGGACTTGCCGATTGAAAGGTCGGCGGTTCGAATCCCTGCGGTGGGGTGCGCTCCCGCTGCTCGGTCCCAGCGCCTGCCAACCTAGCAGTTCGAAAGCACCTCCGGGTGCAAGTAGATAAATAGGGACCGCTTACCAGCGGGAAGGTAAACGGCGTTTCCGTGTGCGGCTCTGGCTTGCCAGAGCAGCGATGTCACGCTGGCCACGTGACCCGGAAGTGTCTCCGGACAGCGCTGGCCCCTGGCCTCTTAAGTGAGATGGGCGCACAACCCCAGAGTCTGTCAAGACTGGCCCGTACGGGCAGGAGTACCTTTACCTTTACTTACTTTACACAATAGGGATACGGGCGGCGCTGTGGTCTAAACCACACAGCCTAGGGCTTGCCAATCAGAAGATCAGCGGTTCGAATCCCCGCGACGGGGTGAGCGCCCATTGTTTGGTCCCAGCTCATGCCCACCTAGCAGTTTGAAAGCACGTCAAAGTGCAAGTAGATAAATAGGTACCGCTCCGGCAGGAAGGTAAACAGCGTTCCATGCGCTGCTCTGGCTCTCCAGAAGTGGCTTAGTCATGCTGGCCACATGACCTGGAAGCTGTCTGTGGACAAACGCCAGCTCCCTCTGTCTATAGAGCAAGATGAGCATGCAACCCCAGATTCGTCTGCGACTGGACCTATCGGTTAGGGGTATCTTTACCTTTACCTTTACTTTACACAATGCATGATTGATTTATAAAATTAACTGCCACCGGATCTGTTTATTGCCACAGCCTTTGGTGCTGTTAAAATGGGATTAGACATGGAATATAGGTCTATAAATGGCTATTAGCTATGTGAAACCCCTGGGTTCAGTGGCTGTGTTTTTCAGACGATCAGTTGTGGGGTACAGAATTGATTAATAGCAGGGATTAAGTACTGCTGCCACCATACTCAGCTATGGAAACATGTTTCCAGAAGCATCTGGCTGGCCACTGTTGGATTTGGTAGACTTCTGTTCTGACCCAGCAGGATGGTTCTCATGCTATGTTCTTAGTGGATTTTATGTTTTGTTTTGGTGTACCTCTCTACATCTTTATCTTGTTCGTTGAGGGGGGCAGTTGCTAAAGGAAAATACATTGCCTGATAAATTGGCTTGGGTGCATTGGTAGCCATTCATTGGACTGAGAGGGAGAAGTTCTGTCTTTGCTCTTGACTGGTAAGCTCCTTCTGCAGATCATGGGAAGCCAACATGGATGCATGTGATCTTGTCAAGTGTAGCCAACCAGCCACTTCCAAAGTTCTCTGATTAAGAGTTGGAACTACACGAAACGACACAATGCGCTTATGTGTGTCTCCAGAGCGCAAGTCTTTGTAGTGTACACACGTGCTATATTATAAATACAACCAACAACGGTTGTAAAATTGTAGCTATTTGGCAATTATTAAACTGTGGATGGAATTCAAAGTAGCTCTAAGGAGATTGCTCCATAATTGCAAGCATTTATGATGGCTTGACGGAGTGATCTTCCCTGTGGTGTGCTGTTCTGGCTTGTCCTAACTGCCCCATTTGATTGGAGGGGAGGGGGAAAGCACCATTGCACTAGTGGGAAAAGTTGCAGTGGCTCCGACTAGTGAAACTTTTTAGTTGAATCTGGCACTGTGCCATTATGATTCCCGTTACAGATAGGTAGCCGTGTTGGTCTGCCATAGTCAAAACAAAATAAAAAAAATCCTTCCAGTAGCACCTTAAAGACCAACTAAGTTAGTTCTTAGTTAAGTTAAGAACTAACTTAGTTGGTCTTTAAGGTGCTACTGGAAGGAATTTTTTAATTTTGTTTTGATTATGATTCCCGTTTTCCATACTTCCTTCTGAAGCCAACATTCCTCTTTTGAGATGACTGCAAGTTAATTGCCAGTAGCAGAAGTTAGACTGTGTATCTTTTTTGCAAAAAGCAGGTGTTTTCTGGAGAGAATGATTGGGAAGCCAGTGCCTGTTCATAAATAAAGGGTGTGTTCATATGTGACCAGTACTTCAACATGTGTAATGTACAAAGCCATTGCTATCTGATGAGTATGATGTAATATATAACATTGATGGCCACTTACAGAACGATGTTTTGGGTTCATGGGAATATTTCACACTTTGAAACAGGTGCTGTCATTCATTCCTGGAAGGTACCATCGTTCTGCCTCAAGATGCCACAAAGTTCCATCTTGTGTGTCATGCTTTTTAATACTTTCTGTTACTGCTTTCACAAGATGGACACTCCTGTAATCATCAAATAGTTCATGTGTTAAGTTTCTGCATAAACTCAGTTTTTGACTTAGTTTTCTTGTCTCCCAAACTGTCATGCTGCAGAGGTGGAATTTGCTAGAATAAAGAGAGTGGAGAAGGCTGCATTTTTAGGTTCAGGCCAACTTTTAAAATTCATTTTATTTATTTACTCCTTAGGATAAGGTGTTGGAGATTAAAGTCGTTTGACGCTTGCATCACTTCACTCAGTTATTCAGTTATTTGGTACTGCTTATAGGTCCCTTGTGGTTATATTTGTTCCATTGGCTCTGTCAAATTCAGTTTTCACTGCTTTTGGTCACTGGACAGTTGCATCTGTGCTGTCAGGCTAGTCCTACTGAGGTCTGTGTAGGTGCCTGTAGAGCTAGATTCCTTCAGAGGAGGTATACAGTTCTTATGAGATGGTTATAGAAGTAGAACCAGAAGCTGTTGGTTTCATTTCTTTTACTACCAGCTCTTTCTGTTGCTTCAGTGGTTTTCTTGCTGCTGTATTCCTTAATTTGCCTGGATAGCTCAGTTGGTTAGAGCGTGGTGCTGATGACACGAAGGTTGCAGGTTCAATCCCTATATAGGACAGCTGCATATTCCTGTATTGCAGGGGTTTGGACTAGATGATTCTCAGGGTCTCTTCCAGTGCTTCAGTTCTATGATTCTATTATTCTGTCTTGTGTGCTTTATTGGCTGACTGCATTCTATTCAACATAGTGACATCATGTAATGTTCTAGATCAGGGGTAGCCAACTCCCAAGAGACTGCGATCTACTCACAGAGTTAAAAACAGGCAGTGATCTATCCCCTTTTTAGGGGTTCAGGTCAAAGTTGTTTAGCTTTTTTTAGGGGAGCCAGACTTGTTGAGCTTCGTTGGGGGGAGCCAATGCTCTACCAGAGATCTACCACAGACGTCCAGTGATCTACCGGTAGATCACAATCTACCAGTTGGGCATGCCTGTTCCAGATGGTCAAGTTAAATCAAAAGCTTGATGTTGATACAGTGCTAGTGCAGCATACCTCTTTGAAGACTGTTGACATTTTGACATTGGGGAGTTAAAAAATATACTGATTTTTGCCTTCTCGCTATAAAGGTATGGAATATATCTTCTCCTCTCTAGACACTCTTCTTTCTTGGCACTGTCTGTGTTAAAAGTTTAGAAGTAACATTGTGTTCTTATGGCTTTAGTCCCAAGACTTGGAAAAGCAAGCATTTGTAATAACATTTGTTTCATAACTAAATTAGAAACATTTCAGTTTCAACACAAATAATTGAAGGAAAACGTAGATGAGCAGGTTGCTAGAATCAGCTGGAAATTTGAAAGGATAAGACTTTTGTGGAAAGTGGCCAAACAAAGCTTGGGATTGGATAAGAAGCTGAGAAAGGTATAAAATAATTGAATAGTATGGAAGTGACAAATGATGTTATTTTTAAAAAGTCTATATGTGTGGTAAGAGAAATTGGCTTTTATTTTTACCTAAGAATAACTGTTTGCTCCGTGGGCTGGAAGGGAAGTTGTGGAGGAAAACCTTTCAAAATATTGTTTTTATTTTTATCTTAGTAATTCAATTTGAGTTGCCTAATAAAAATATTCCCTAGGCGATTCTATTGGACATTATTCTGGGTCTATGGGTGGACAGACATTTTGTCGACAGTTTGTGATATTTCTCATATGTACCCAACCTAATGAACAGCAATGTGGGCAGTATTTTCTGGGCAAAATAGTGGTAACCTGTTTAGACAAGCATTATTTGACTTCTTTTGCTCCTATACACAAGAAATGATCATCCTGAACAGATTTCATTTCATCAGCACAATTAGGCTTATTAGTAACGACTGATTTATTGTATATTTAAATACATGTTAGGAAATGGAAGAAGCAGCTGATAACATGCTTTTAGCGTTGAATGAGCCAGAGAGGAATAGAACTGTTGGAAATTGGTGAACAATTTTGTTACAAGCATATGGCCCCAGGATAAGGTATTAAGGCACATAGAGTCACCACCTTGCTGAAGCTAAGCAGATCTAGGGCCTGGTTTTTGCCTGGATGGGAGATTGCCTGAACATCATGTGTACTCTACCTTGGGTTCCATGATAGAGGAAAGGTGGGGTATAAATATAAGAAAAGCACACAGGTGTGATACTTGAAAATGCTAGTTGGAGAGTTTCTGTTTCGAGAGATGCTAATAGATGCAAATATGGAAAAGAAATACAATCAGTTGTTACATAAAAATGTGCATTAAGTTTGGACTTAAGAAAAATGTTTGGATTTTTGTATCTTGCCACTGAGTTACAGTGGTACCTCGGGTTACATACGCTTCAGGTTACGTACGCTTCAGGTTACAGACTCTGCTAACCCAGAAACTTTGCTTCAGGATGAGAACAGAAATCGTGCTCCGGTGGTGCAGCAGCAGCAGGAGGCCCCATTAGCTTAAGTGGTGCTTCAGGTTAAGAACAGTTTCAGGTTAATAACGGACCTCCGGAATGAATTAAGTACTTAACCCGAGGTACCACTGTATATGTAAAAGACTTTGCTCTTGGTGACTATGCAGCTCTTTCACAAAGGAGTTACCAGTTCATAGCTACCTTATACTGAGCCAGATCATTTGTCTACTTAGCTTAGTATTGTCTACACTGACTGGTAGCAGCTATCTAGGGTTTTAGACAATGGTCTCTCCTAACCCTACATGCCAAGGATTGCACCTGGGGCCTTCTGACTTCAAAGCAGATGCCCAGCTGCTGAGTTGCAGCTCTTTCTTGTTCAGAATGAGCAAATATAGAGTGGGTATTCTACTTCTTGCAGTTACTGTAATATGGAAATGTGATTAGTCTGAAGTAATGGATGGCTCTAAAAAGAAGGGGCAACTTGGATTCATTAGTACATTTTTGAAAGCTTCTTGATAGCATCCATTATGTGTTGTTCCTCCACTCATTGCATCCCCAAATATAAGTTTGTTTGTTTTTTTTAAAAAAAGTTTTTCTCAAAGTAATGGGAAAATAAGAGTTCATAGAAAACACAAACATAAAGTTTTCTGGAGTTAAAAATAGGAATTAAAATATTTATGATGGCACACAGTGTTGTATGTGAAAGCACAGATAAGGCTGTGGTTACATTACAGTACTTACAGTATTTTCATGACCTAAAATTTAAAGTGCAAAAGACCTAATGCAGTCAGGTATGAAGAGTCTGCCAAGATTGTTGATAAATAGTTACGCTTCCCCCTCCCCTTCAATATTGACATTCTTGTAATATTTTTGTAAGAACATATCTAAACTTAATGAGGAAATAGTGTTGGGGAAAACATACTGATGGTCTTGTGTACTGTACAGTTAGCGTAGCACAGAATATATGGAGTATTGCTGGGCATATTGTAAGGATAATTTTTCAATTGAAAACCAATTAGCATAGTGTATGAGCACAAAGAGTGCAGGAATATGATGTTAGTTTTGGAAACGATCATGAAATGCTTTCACCCAGAAAATTCATTCAGACTTGCTTGTTATCAGTCTGAATGAATTTAAATTACTTTTAAGGTTGTGATGATGCCAGTAAATTGTTCTTAGTGCACAATAACTGTCTAAGTACACCATGTAATATGTATGGTCAATAGTTCACAAAATGGTTATAATTTACAGAAAGAGCAATAAAGTCTTGAAAACATATCTGTTCAGCAAAGAGAAATCAAGGTTTATTGAGATATAAATTAGCAAAGAAACATTTGTTGTTTGCTTATGTTTTAGGTGACTAATGCCTTGTATTGCAAAAGGTTAGTTTGGTGAATAAAGTTGTAACCCAACTTCTGAAAGCTTTCTAGTGATGTTGCCCAGAAAAGGACATAAAACAAATCTAAATAGGTTTTAAATATATATAACTTATAAAACTCCTGTAAAGTTTATTTAAAGATATTTTGGCATTCTTTTTAACTAGGAATCAGATGATAATATCGGCATCCCAGCTGGAATATGCAGCTTAACGAGAGTGCATAAGGAGTTACTTTTGAAGGGAAAAATACTGAAGTTAGTGTGGCACTGCAAAAACTTTTCATTTAAAGGGGGATTTTGTGCCCTTTCTTTTTATCCATTGTCCCTGAAGTGGCACTTTAATATTAAGGAGCTATTTCCCCCCTCCCCCCTGAGTTGAAAATTTGGATCTGAGGCTCACTGATCACTTAGAATACCCACTTTCTCTCTTTCTCATTGCATTTTGAAGCACACTTGCTTTGACCCATCCTCTAGTTTGTCCACATTTGGTCCCCACCCTGCACTCAGCTCTCGCCTGTGGCTCCTAGAAGCTGTCAGCATTCGCAGTGGCCTCACCAGATACCTAAACCAGGTCTCAAACCCTCATTGAGTTGGAGACTTGGTCTCCATTGAAGACACACTACAGTGAATTGAGCAGACAAGACCAATAGTGGGTCCAACAGTCAAGAAGGCAGTTTGTACACTGCCTTCTGGCAACTCCTGCAGCCAAGCTCTATTGCTCTACTTTCTGTCTGGGCAGCCCAGGACCTTCATACATATTGCCCATGCTTGTGCCCCAGGGAGGTCACTTCAGCGCTACAATTTTAGCAGTTTGACTTCACCCCTGGAAGTGCAGTCTATTGTTTGTCTCTTGAGACAGACGGATGCCAACAAGTTGCACAACTGTTGCCCCGGATGCAGAAGTACATTTCCAATCTGCCTCATTATAATAATTAATAATAATTCATTATTTATACCCTGCCCATCTGGCTGGATTTCCCCAGCCACACTGAGCGGCTTCCAACAAAACGTTAAAAATACAATAAAACATCAACCATTAAAAACTTCCCTAAACAGGGCTGCCTTCAGATGTCTTCTAAAAGTCAGATAGTTGTTTATTTCCTTGACATCTGATGGGAGGGCATTAGGCCCTCTTCCTGGTTCCCTGTAACTTCGCTTCTTGCTGTAAGGGAACCGCCAGAAGGCTCTCGGAGCTGGACCTCATTGTCCGGGCATGCATCCCTGAAGTTCAGTGCAGTCCAGGTTGGCATGTGATGTTAATATGCACCTGCATTAATTGTATGCATGGATTTCCATTACTGTATACCTTACTCTATAATAAACAAAATCTATTATATGAATGCCGTTAACTGCAGAATAAACCTCTGAAGTTCAGACTACTATTTCTTTTGTTAAAGAAGAAGAAAAAATGTTTTGCTTTTAATGGATTTGTTTTTGCCTTTTTGCAAAATGTGTGTGCATATGTTAATATTAGCACAATTTTAGTTGTAAATAAGTAATTTATCCCCAGTATTGAGAACCCTTTTCTGTTCTTCCACTTTGTAGGTTTTCGATTGCTAGCCTGGGTCTGTATGTTTTGGAGCTGCGTTTCTGCTTGAGTTTTATGTGTCTGTATTGCATTAGTTGATCAGTGTGGAGTTCATGTATGGGGGCTGTTCTTTTGACTGGGGCTTAGGTTGTACTTGCTGCATTTGGATGATCAAATCCTGTCTTAATAAACAAGGTTATGTACCTGCACTCAACCCTTGTGCTACTGTGGGCAAAGAAACCAGGAACTGCAGTAAATGATAGCTTGCTGTTTGGTGTGAACAGTGAGCTTTTTAAAAAGCCAGAGTTTGGAAGCCAATTTTTAAACCATAGTTTGACATGCTCAGAAGAGATGTGGGAAGGGGCTGCATGCATAGGCCCAAATTTGTTTACTCTTTTTATGTCTGTTTATTCCTTGCTCAAACATTTCAACTATATTTATATGTTAATTTGATAACCAAGGCTCAGCTGTTCATGTTTACTTTTGTTTTTGTAAATTGCTGAGAGCTCATCTATATTAGGAGGACATACAGCCTCTTAAACAAGGCGATCACCATCACAAAAATATTTAAAAATGCCTCTAATATTTATTGAACAATAAACACCTGTACTTTTCATTGTTAACTTTAATGTTTATGGGAACTCATTTTGGGTGCTTTAACTTTTGCTCAAAAGATGTAATCTCCCATTTTAGGGACCACTTTTATGAGTCTAGGTTTTGAAGCAAGTCTCTAGGTAACAGTATACTCGGTCATGAACTCTTTTCCCAAGAAAGCAAGGCTCCTCAGCCACAGAAAGTCACCAGTTGTGCAGATGTCGAAGAACCCCAAAATAAAAAGATAAGTTTCAATAAGTGAGTTTAAGGGAAGTCTTGATCCTGGTTTGTGTGCTTTTATGGCATTAAGCAGTCGCATTTTTGAACTTTCTTTGTAAATACCAGCACTAGAAACCGTCTTTATAAGGCAAAACAGGAGAGCTTCAAGACTGAATTGACAGTCTGTTGATCTGAGAATTAACAAACTCCTAAAATTACACGAGTTGGCAACCCTGGGATAAACATGTCAGCGAGTCTTTCCCACCTTTAATTTGTCATCAGCTGGTACTGTAAATGGAACATGCTCCTTTTGTGATTGCAGAATAGGACTATTAATTGAAAGTACAGTTTTCAGGCTATTTTGGTGATACCTTAGTGAATTGCAAAGTTCAGCTGTCAACCAGATTACCCAGGTTCCCCCCCCCCCATGCTATTATGGCCAGGTTGAACTGTGCTGAAGTCTGTGAGAAACAGACATGTCATCTACTTGATTTCATGACTCTGAACGTAGGAAGAGCCTGCTGGATCAGGCCAATGGCCCATCTAGTCCAGCATCCTGTACTCACAGTGGCTGGTCAAATGCCTGTGGGAAACTGCAAACAGAATTTCAGCACGCCCTCCTCTTGTTGTTTCTGATAATTGTTATTTGGAAGCATTGCTGCCTCCAGATGTGGAGGCGGAGCACAGCCCTCTCCTCTGTTTTTATATTTTAGCCTAGCCATAGAAATGAGAACAGCAGCATGGAAAGGTGAACAGGCGAGTCCTCAAAATGTTTACCCGATTGAAGGGAGGGGAGTCGTTAGAACAGTTCAACCACCAAAAAAGATTGTTCAGTTCTTCAGGTGCTGAAGAAGGAATCATGTGTAAGGTAACCAACAGACCTTGGTTTTAAAAACTTCAAACGTTGTGTTAAGATGGCTAGGTTTAAAAGAAACAAACAAACATAGCGGGCTTTTCCTCTTGGACTTACTGTTTTGGAAAAGGAGGAGACTCATATAATTGGGAGGGACTTCATGGTTTATGTTTCAGATTACGTCTGTACATCCTTTTGAAGCCAAAGCCAGATTTAGATAATCTTCCAGGGCATTTACTGTGGTCAGAAAAAGTGAGATACTGGATTAAAGCACGGTATATGTGGATTTGTGAAAAATACTGGATTTGCCAAATGGAACAGGGAAATGTAGGAGGTGACATATCAGATGTAATCCTAAGTACAGGATACTTCCCCATTGGTGGCGACCTGGTTGGACTGGAAATGAATATACTCTCTTCTTGTTGATGTGAGCTGCCCTAGTTGCCTTCTTCCAGTGTGTCTCAGACTATGCTGTTGCAAAAGATGCACGAGTAAGCAAGCTTAGGGGCAGCCAGCCCTAGACACACATTCCCATTTGTCCGCTAACATGATCTTATGTGTGCCAATGCTGCTGTGTCAACGTTTATTTGAGGGTGCAGCAAGCAGATGAAACACATAGCAGTGAGTGAGTAGCAGTAGTAGGTGTTGGAAGGCAGAGTTGTGTATGCTGAGCAGCTTGCTTTGTGCCCCATGAGCGAGCTAGCTTGCTGCCTTTGGATGCAGTGAGGATGGCATCTGGTTGCCAGTGCTGAAGATGGATATATTTAGTTAGTTTTACACTGCTGCTGCTGAATTGATCTGCATGCATTTTGCAGTGGACTACAAGATTGTCATGGCAGGTGTTCCTGGTACATTCATGTTAGGCATGGCCATGGCTTGACATTCTTTACAAGGAGATTACTATTTGCAGAAATGAACGTCTTCAGGTTAATTATTCAAGATTGCCTTGTTACCGCTCGCTCATTAGAAATCTTTTTGTGAAGTTCTGTAGAGATATTTCTTTGATTGATTTTTATACAGTGGTCCCTCGGGTTACAGATGCTTCAGGTTACAGACTCCTCTAACCCAGCAATGGTACCTCAGGTTAAGAACTTTGCTTCAGGATGAGAACAGAAATCGCTCAGTGGCGGTGCGGTGGCAGTGGGAGGCCCCATTAGCTAAAGTGGTGCTTCAGGTTAAGAACAGTTTCAGGTTAAGAACAGTTTCAGGTTAAGAACGGACCTCTGGAACGAATTAAGTTCTTAACCAGAAGTACCACTGTACACTGGTGTAGTGGTAAATTTTGAAGTGCAGCTCATAATGGCAGCTCCATAGCATCTCCTCCAGCTGTGCAGATATATATATTGCAAACAGACCTCCCCTCCCCTCAATAGCAGAAGTACATAGTATAATACCCAGTTTACTGGGATCAGTGTCCTTGAATAGTGATCAGACAGTAAAGGTGGTGTAGTGGGTTTCATGTTGGACTTGAGCTGAGGAGATGGGGATTCACACCACAGATCAGCTATGAAGTTTTCATAGGTTCAACTTGCAAAACACACTGACCTTTAACAAGTGATCTTCACTGGAAATGCAACCTTTTAGGCAGAAAATATCTTAAAGAAGGTATGTTGCTTAAATTGCTAGTATAAAGTCAGAATCTCACAAAAAAGGAAAGAAGTATCTAGTCTCCACATGATTTTCCTCAGCTCTCTGAATCCACTATGCTAAACTGTAACAAGCAATACAGTGGTACCTCGGGTTAAGAACTTAATTTGTTCTGGAGGTCCGTTCTTAACCTGAAACTGTTCTTAACCTGAGGTACCATTTTAGCTAATGGGGCCTCCCACTGCAGTCACGCCCCTGGAGCACAATTTCTGTTCTCATCCTGAAGCAAAGTTCTTAACCCGAGGTACTATTTCTGGGTTAGCGGATTCTGTAACCTGAAGCGTCTGTAACCCGAGCTACCACTGTAGTAAAATCTGAAAGCATTGTTATGACCTCGTCCAAAGCAAGAAAAATATGTGAATTATTCCCTCCCCCCCCCCACCTGATCTTAGAAATTGTCTTGGAGATGCATACTCTCCCACAACACTACTAATTTTATGGTTACCCAAAGCTTTCCTTTTGAACTAAATATTGGAATACTAAAGTACTGTATGCTTTTTAGAAAATAATTCAGTCATATACAATGTTTCATCAGAACTTGTAATGACCGTAGTTTTCATGTAAGCACATTTATCTACTTTCTTTCTGTGCTCATAAAATGCATGTTGGAGTTTTGTGTTTAGCTGATTTGAAGAGAGGAAAAATAAGGCAGTTGTAATTACCTGCTAGACATGTGTTTTAATCCCACAAAATCAAAATTATAGTGTTCTCATATGCACTGAGATATACTTTTATATAATTCACCATTGCTTCATTTATATTCTTTGTGTCTACTTCCATTCGTAGCCATTGGGAATTTTGCTACCAGCAATAAAAGACAACCACTATGTTATACTGTACAGTATAGATATTGCAAATTTTGGTCTTGCTTCCCATTGATCTCAATCGCCATGTGGGAATTACTTTCAGCTGATTTTTATTTCCTGAGTCAGAAATTCTGTTTTACCGATCTTTCGGGCTTTCAGCAGTTATTCTCTGTGGGCTATCAAGTATTGCACATGAAAGAAAAGGTTCAAAGGCGTATAAAGAAGGCTGAGGTCTGAAATGTTTACTTAACAGTGCATTTCTTCTCTTTCTTAATGCTTTTTCAAAACATTTTCCAGACTAAGGGAATAGAAGGAAGGCTTAATAAATTTATGCTTTCTATATTCTATTGTCATTCTTGCACACACACACACACACACACACACACTCACTCACTCACTCACTCACTCACCCTCCCTCCCTCTGCCTGGTATTCATCAATGTAAACTTGATAGTGCAACAGCTTGTTTGCATCTGTTTTGCCAGTGAGATGCATTAACAGCTTTGCAATTAGTTTTTGTAAGTGCATTTGTATTGTCAGGTTTATTTTTGTCCTTGTGAGGCTTTTTTTTAAAAACAAAACAAAACAAAACAAAACAAAACAGTGAGCCTAGTGAAAATACACTTATCAGAGTTTGACGGTTAGAATAATATGAATGTTTCTGTTTTTGTTTAAGTAATGTTGGGGATGGAGCCCATAGTGGACCAGCAACTAACACTCGGGATCTCTTGAAAGTGGGACATACAATAATGTTCTCACACCCATTTAATCTGTGGCGCAAGTCCCCACTTCTGCCCTTCTCTAGTAGGGTCAGGTGAGAACAGATGGAAGAAAGTACTTCTCATAATCCATAATTGACTCTGCTTTCTTGAGTCAATCCCAGTGAACTTTGTGTGCTTTACTTTTGAGTAGACATGTATAGGATTGCACTGCAACTTTGCTATCATAATATTTGGTTTAAAAGGAGATAGGGAAGGTATATTTACAGCTCTTAGCCATGATAACTCTAGATCAAGAGCAGCCAATATGGCACCCTCAATATATTGCAGGACTCCCAATATCTGTCAGCCTGTCCAATACTCTTGGGGCGGGAGCTTTAGGGCCCTGTATTGTTTACCCCTGCATGGAATCCATTTTCAGAAACAGAAACCAGACTGCAGGGACAAGTGAGTTAATCTTTTGTCTTCATCTTGTGACTACCAGCAAGATCATGCTCACTACTTTTTGATATGAAGTAGTTCAGTTCATACGTGTCAGGGGCTCAGGAGCAGAGGCACAGGGAAGAGAGGAGATGGAGAGCGAAGGGGAAGAATCCGAGGGGAGCGTAGGAGAAGAGGACAGTGGACCGAGGGATTCCATGAGCCTCTCCAGCGAATCGGAAGATTCACAGAAGGGGGCGCCAGTGGCCAGGGGTAGGGGGTTCCCAAGGGGAATGCCCCAGGAGCAAGGGGGCAGCAGGGACTCCCAGAGCAGTAGCTGGAAATCAGGACCAGCTTCCCCACCAGAGCAGAGTGGGGGGGAAGAGTCCCAAGGATCGGGGCCAGTGCATTCCCCACCAGGGAGAGAAGATAAGGCAGGGCTGACCACGCCTCCATCAGAAAGTCGGACAACGGAGGAGAGGTCAGATCCGGCCAGTGTCCCGGAAGAGGGAAGCAATGACCGAAGTAGTGTAACGGTTAGGAGAAAGGTCACTGGGCTGGCGCGAGAGGCAAGTTCAAATGTACAGGAGCGCGGGACAGCAGAGAATGAGGATTGGGAACCGGGTCCTAAAGCCCGCCGGAGGGAGGGGGAGGAGCTAAGCGACTCAGCGTCGGAAGAGTCCAGAAAGGGCAATGCCCCAGCGGGCAGGAGGAGCCAGAGGAGGAGAGAGCAGCGTAAAAGGTGGAGCAGGGCTAGGATCTTAAACTGGTGTCATAGGGGAGGAGTCTCAGACGGGACTTCGCCGATCTATTTTTTTTTTTAATACATATTTATTAAAGTTTTTTGGATACAAATGCATAAATAATAAACAACATTACTTATTACATAACATAATTTCGTCACTTCTTTGGACTCCCTCACATCTCCCGCTCCCACTTACATCGTTACAAAAAAAAAATTTTTTTTTAAGCAAATTACCCACTTGTTTACAATCTTATCTCCGCTCATTTAAATAAAATCTAGCAGTTTTCCAGAAAGTTTATATTTTCCTTAATCTCACTTATCGTCAAATTCAGATCTAATTCAGTGGTGGGCAGTTATTTATGATCTAGCATCCTTCTTAACATTCAACCAGATTACAATATTTTTGTAAATAAATCTTGAATTTCCTCCAGTCCTCCTCAACCCTCTCCTCTCCCAGGTCTCGGATTCTACCAGTCATCTCGGCCAGTTGCATATAGTCCATCAGCTGCATCTGCCACTCTTCCAGTGTGGGTAGATCTTGAGTTTTCCAATTCTTAGCGATGTGTATCCTTGCTGCCGTTGTTGCATACATAAAAAATGTTCGGTACTTCTTTAACACCTTCTGGCCGACAATACCCAGAAGGAAGGCCTCTGGTTTCTTAGTAAAGGTATACTTAAATACCTTTTTCAACTCATTATATATCATTTCCCAGAAGGCCTTCACTTTAGGGCAGGTCCACCAGAGGTGAAAGAATGTTCCTTCATGTTCTTTACATTTCCAACATTTGTTATCAGACAAATGGTATATTTTGGCAAGTTTAACTGGGGTCATGTACCATCTATATATCATTTTCATTACATTTTCCTTCAGAGCATTACATGCAGTGAAGTTCAGCCCAGTGGTCCACAACCTTTCCCAGTCCTCAAACATAATATTATACCCAATGTCCTGAGCCCACTTTATCATAACCGATTTAACCATTTCGTCTTGTGTATTCCATTTTAACAGCAAGTTATACATTCTTGATAATACCTTAGTCTTTGGTTCTAACAATTCTGTTTCCAACTTCGATTTCTCCACCTGGAACCTTACCTTTTTATCATTTTTAAAGACTTCTTTAATCTGAGCGTAATGTAACCAGTCTCGCACTTTATCCTTCATTTTCTCCAAACTCTGCAATTTCCAATTGTCTCCATCTTTTTCTAATATTTCCCAATATTTTGGCCATTTGGCCTCCATATTGGGTCTTTTTCGGGCCTTAGCTTCCAGAGGTGAAAGCCACCTCGGAGTGGGACTTCGCCGATCTAGGGTTTAAGACGTAGGGCTGCACGCTGTGGCTTTGAAATGGAAACTGAACTTCAATAAAGACTTTTGTACATTACTACAGCCAAGCGTTGGTCCTCTGTGAGCTGGGACCTAGAGGCAGCTCTGACAATACGCAATGACAAACCATGGTTTGACCCTTCCTTTTCCTTCTCACTTGTTCTTCTCTCGCTTTCTGGTTTGCAACGACATCCAGATTCTGCAAACAGTTCTTGGATTATTGGTATATGTAAATCAAGACAAATCTGGACAAGATGAAACAGGTTTGATCCAGCAAAATTACCTTCCCTCCCCCTTTAAAAAATGGATATTTAATATTTTTCTCTTCCATATAATATTCTTAAAGAGTGGCTCCCAACATAATATTGAAAAAACAATTAAAAAAACTAATAATAAAATAAAAAAGCAAATTAGTTTCAGGATCATGGGTTTGAGCCTCATGTTGGGCAAAGGATTTCTGCATTGTAGGTGGTTTGGACAAGATGACCTTCTTGGTCCCTTCCAGCTCTTCAATTCTATGGAACACTTGCAAAAGCAAAACACCTATGTGACCAGATAATCATTGAGTTAAAAAGGAGAGATCTAAAAGGCCTGGGATAATAAAAAGATATCATCTGGTGCCTAAACAACAGTAAACTAGGCAGACCTCTTTCTTGAGAGTTCTACAGTTGTGGTACTACTACTACACAAGAGGTTCGACTGCAGTCACCATTTGCTTCTCGAGTGCTGGCGAGTCATGTGTAGATTGATGTGGTGATGAAGTTGTCCCTGGTGTTTTTACACTTAAGACAACTAGGGCAGGATGGAAATTTTACTATATTAATACAAAAAAACTGGATCTAGTTTAGCAGTTAACTTCCATACTTTGAGTCCTGCTTAATGGTGTCACAATGATGCTAAAAAGAGACTACACAAAATTCACTGAATTAAAGTTAGGCATAATTTAGATAGGGCATAGTCATTTAATTGGACTCATGTATATGTCCAGTTAATGAATATTATCAATATATTTCTTTACTTTAAGGACTTTCTGTTTTTGTTCAAAAAACTACATTCTGGCAAAAAGACTAAGTAGCTTAAGAGACAATTGTGGTATAAAAGTTTTTGAATTTTCCTGTATTTTTATTTTTCCTTGTTTGTTCCTTTTGAAATCTCATCCTTGGATTTGTTATGGTAGATCATCAGGGGCTTCTACTCTCTACTGCATTTTATCATAATGCGCTTTGAGTATAAATAAACTGTGGTATGCTAAACCTAATAGCAATTAAACTGGAAGTGTTTGTGTTTCATCACTGTGAACTTCGCAGAAATGTTTCCATGACAACCTCCATGCTAGTTAAGGCAACCAGAGGTGATCAACAGTTTATATTTCCCCCCCTCTTGTAAGAATGGAATTTGTGTTGACAGTTTTGGCCTTTAATGGCACTTTTGTACTGTGTGAAAGTATTTGTTTACTAGATCATATGCTGTTAACTGTCAGGCTGAGATAGAATGACTGCTTTTGATAAAAGACTGCATTTTGTTTCTTAAGTCTGTGAAGCTTTTGCGGTTTAATTATCCACATCAGTGCAAAAGTCTCTATTCATTTTGCAGTTTAGAGTTTGATTTATGAGACACAATGCATTAATGGTGAGGCTTTTTTGTTTTGGATATTGCTTTAAATAACAAATTTTGAAAATAAATGATAGGGGCCTTTTCTTTAGTGGCACCCAGCCTTTAGAATTACTTCCCCAAGGAAGCTGCCCAGTAGCACCACTGTCATGTAAGTGCCAGGCTATCCCTGAGCTTTAAAGTAACATCATTGGTTCTGTTTGCTTGTTTTATAAATACTCTGCTTTTCTTTTCTTTTTTTACTAGTTTTTGAGTGTTTTATTGTTTATAATAGGCGAGCAAACTGCAGGCTTGTTTTTCACTGGAATCTGAAGATCTACCAAAGTAAGTCAGGTGCAAACAACACACACAAAACAGGATACTCTGAAAACATTGTAAACCTAGGCATTTGTTTTCAGTGCTAGAACTCAGTTGAGCTCACAATCCTTTCCCATACAGGTCCACCATTTCTGCTTCGCTTTCCTCATTTCAGCAAATTAATTATATGGGGGAAAGTGTTTTTGTTGTTGTTAAATAACTGGAACTTAGAACCTTTGCTAATCACTCTGAAATCTACTAGTAAATTCTGATCTATTTTTTCCCCAACCCATGGCTTATAAGGTGTTCAGTCATAATGCTAAAACATGGTTTAGTGAAAATGAACCCAGTCATACTTGGGTTTCATGCAATCCCAGAACTATGGTTTATTTTAACCAAGGTTAGTGAAAACAAGCCAGGTTCATGGATTTTATAGATTAAAGATGGCTTGTTTCCACTAACCCAAGTTAAGATTAACCTGATTTTTGGAGTACAGTGACATGGCCAGCTGTGAATAGGGTATCTTTTGTTAACAAAGGAATCAAACTAGTTGATCACTTGTGCTCTCTCACTCATTGAATCTGTGTCACACAGTTTTGTTTTTCCTTCTCTTCTGATTTCAGTTCAGAATTGAGTAGGTGCAGGATAGCAGGTTGTAGATGAATCAGCATAATACTGAACTAAGAGTGTCCTGTCTCCCATTCATAGTGGCTGCCTTCCCGGGCAATAGATATGTCCAACCTTTGTTTGCTCCTGGATCTGTGACTACAGTAAGGTCATCAAATGATGGCAGTATGGAAGGTGCTTTTCCCCCAGGCTCACTTTTTGAATCTGAAAGTGGTTAATGCAGTTTTTGCATTTGTAACCTCAAGACTTGTCTGTGGTAATGTTCTGTACCCAGGTGATTCCTCACAGGCTGTAGGTGGCTCTGAATGAAGTGACCATATACTAAAATTCTAAATCCTTAAACATCTTGGGTTCCCTGTGCCGCAGCACTTTGGATTTCTGTTTCTTTTAGAATGAGGAAGATATATCCTCTTTGAAGAGTTCCTACAGCTCAACAGTTACAAGGACTCTTGCTCTTGGGGGAGTTGTCAAATCCACAACCTCTTCTAAACAATTCCAGAGCTGCTGTTTACACTATAGTCATTTTGAGCAGGCACCTGGTGACTAGAATTTAAACAATAAGGATAATTAATTTGATTCACGGCATTATATTTTAATCTCCTTTGAAATAGGTTGAAATGAGGATGGGATACAATTTGAAATAAAAAAAATATGTCTGGAGAGATTTCTTGTCCATTTATATTTATACGTGTTCAGTTCTGTTGCACTTAAGCTTTGCCAGCTTAACTAATTCGTTTCCTCAGATTTCTCCATATGATTTGAAAAGATAGAATTCTATTTTCCAATAGACATTGTTTACCCAAGCTTTATATTAATTCTTTTAAGGTCTCTTCTCTTGTCTGCTGTTCATTTACTCTTGTCTTTGACTTTCTTCCATCTTAGCTCTGGGTTGTTTTTTTAATTTCGAAAGTGAACAGAGCTCCCAACCCCGCCAAATAATGCACTAATTAGCATTAGTTCATGACTTGATTGCAATACTGCTTATTTATGGCAATCCTTCATCATTACTTTTCTCAAGTTGTTTATGCCCATGTTACAATGTGTGCAGGAAGCTCTTTCATACAAGTGATGTTCCTTCCTATACATAACAAGAGAGTGCAAAACCATCGAATCATCTTGATGTTTACAAATGTACTATAATCTGGGGGAAAGTCATCAGTTTTAGAAAACAAATGTTTTGGTTTATGTATTCACCGATACGTTTCAGAAAATAAAACATTGTAGTATACTTCTGTAGACTCTTGTTTGCAGTAGAGTAATATTGGAGACTGAATGCATTAAGCCAAAATAATTGTGAAATATGTTTAGGCTGCCTGTCAATTGATGCAGAAATGTAGTAATTTGAACAAAGAATACTCTACCCAAAAGCAGGAATAAAGCAAGGTATCCAGCTAATAGTGTTCAGGAAAACATAACATGTTTATAATATACAAATGAAAATAAAATCATTCTTTAAACAAATCATTATCCCGGAGAGAGAAGCATATTAAGCAAAATGGTATACTGCCTTTTAGCGATTTAGCGCCAAATCTGAAGCATCAATAACAGAAGTTTGTGTCCCTCCTAGATAGTAGTAGAATTTCCCTATGTGGCTGGGAATGGTATATAGCCTGGGGGCCATCATGTATTTTTTGGATTTGATTTTTGATTCCGCTCCCCTACTCCCCAAATGAGAGGCACTGTCTTCCCCCATTGTGAGCTTTCCTAAATGTATGCAAGATGGGGGGAAGTGTGTTTGTGTATGCACGCATGCACGCTTTGGAGAGAGAGACACAGATACATGTGTGTCTGTGATCAGTGTGTGCATATAGTATGCACCTTTCGTCTTTTCTTGGACTGGGGAATGCTTCCTGTTGTTGACACGCAGTAACAACATCCTGCTGTGTGATCACTATTTTGCAATCAGCACAGTTGGGACCAGCAGGACACAAGTGTCTTGCCATGACAAGCATGAGGTTGTTCATGGAAGTGGGGAGCAGCGCTGACTGTTCTCTAATTTTTTTAATGCCACATCCCCATGACAGCTATTTTGTGATGGCTGCCTATAACACTTCTTCTTCGTTCAAATCGTGCCTGCAGGTCCAAAAAGTTTGACAACCCTTGGCATATAGGTGGTCTTACACTTGTTCCTGCTTTCTAAATACTGCATTGCTGTGAGACAAAATCTTGCCAAAACAAGAAGTTTGCAGGTTGTATATGTGCATTGTATATGTGCACTTTCATGTGCATTGGTGTGCTACTGTAAGGAGATACACGTGGGCAATTGCTGCTCTATCGATAATAATCTTATACACTCCTGTAATAGGCTGTCATAAATGGCTTCACTGCAAAATGCTATCGGCATACTGTGTATTTGCTTTCACAAAGTATTTAACTCTTAAGTATTAAACTTAAGGCAGGCAGGTAACTTTAATCTTCCGGAGTCCTGGGAGAATCTCTCTCTTTTTGTCATGCCCACATGAATTAGTTATGATTTCCTAATTTGAACTATTTCCCTTGCTTTTGTGTTGTTGATCGTTACCCCAGATGGTGGAATAGGTCCACATAATGAGTCTGTCATATTAGTAATTAGCAGCTTGTTTGCTAGGGGCCTGTTTGGACATCTTTCACAAATTTGTTATTCTGTTTTGTGGCATCTGTGTAATAAAATGTAGGTTCTGATCCTTGGAAAGAAAAAAGTCTAGGTGTGAGGTCATGAGAAACCCTATCTCCTAAGAGAACAGAAAAGTTGTGTAACAGTGACATCTCTTTCAAAGCTACTCAGTACATATGGAATATGTATTGTTAACAATTGACTTTTAAAACAGAAAAGCCCATTTTTGGTGAGAAGCCCATCTCAAATACTTTAAAATGTCTTTTAAAGCAGACATTTGTGGTAAAAAAAATGTCTCTAGAGAACAATTCTTCCCACTTTTTTTTTTTAAAGTCTAAAAATCTATGTAATTCTGTTCCCTCACTCAACTAATGCCGCTTTTTTAACCCTGCGTATTGAATTCAATAGGACTTACTTATGAGTAGACATTATGGTATTTTGATGTTCATAGTTAAACTGATTTGGCCACTGGGAATATGTTGTGGGCTTGTCCTCTCCCTCCTTCCATCCTCTTCTGGCCCCAATTCCCTTCCCAACTTTCTGGCTTAAAATAGTCCTGGTTTTCCTGATTCAGACTTACTGATTTTTGGTAACCACAACACTGTGAAGTCCACATTGGAATTGGTACTCAGCAGGATAAAGGAAACATGCAACCTACAGCACTTTTGTTTAGCCATAAGCCTAAACTGAGCCAGGGTACCACTTCTTGTTGAATTTGCACACATGTATACAAAATAAATACCGTACATGTTGCAAACTGTACATGTCATTGGTGGCCTGATTGTTTCTTGGTTGCTGCTCACTTTTATCTTGAAAAGTATGTGATTCATACACATTCTTAATCACCGAGGCAATACATATACAGGCAGCCTCCCATTTACGTGTGTTCAAAATGTTTGCGATCGAGCATTTGTGCATTGTGCCGAACCCGGAAGGCAGATCTGTTGCAAGGCAACAGCAGTGTTAAGTAGGGAAAAAGTAAAGAGCTTCATGATATGAAAGGTTTCATGGGGCCTGTGGGAGAATGCACTGGTTTTGGGGTGGTGGTGGGATAAACTATTCTAGGTGAAAATGTGCTAATTACTGTAACTGAATGAGTCAGTTGGGGCTGTTACTTTCATGATAGTCCTCTTCCTTGTTCAGGTAATGCCACCTTGTTTCAGGGCTGGGGATGGAGGCAGCTGCAATATTCCCTTTACTTCACCACCACACCCTATGCTAGAGGCTTGAAGAATCCTGCCAGTCTCAGCACATCCCAGATTGCCTCTCTTTGGGTGCCTGAAGGCTAACCAAACCTATGGGATTCCCCCACTTATTTTGCAGTCACTCTAGCTCTGAGATTGCAGTCTTGTTTTCAAGGAAGAAACATCTCAGGTTATTCAGTAACTTGCTATTCAGCCAGTGAGGGAACAGACTGCTTTCCCTCCCGCAAGCTTGGGAAGGGTTAATTAAAAAAAAAATCACACAAAAATTATTATAAGCCTATTCCGTTATGAACTTTCCTCTCGTATGAACCATGGTGTGTCTTCCCAGTTGGGAGGAAAGGAATGTGTCAGAGCAAAGCATGCTTCAGCCTACGGATGCGACCATCGCATTGCAACATAAACCATTAAATACTTCATACCTATTTAGAAGAAGAAAAATAACACAGTAGACAAAATTGAGAAAAATGTGGACTGATACAATATACTATAAAGGTTTTGGAAGCTGGCTTTTCATCAAAGATATGTCAGTTTTCTCCTTTACACCTAATTCATCTTGCTTTCTAAGCAATTATGAAAATGCTTAATTCATACTGCACATGCTAATTTAAAACAGCAGTGATCACAGCTTTCTGAGCTCATGTGTTCTAATTAATTGAACTTGACCATCTCTGCTTACAGTACAGGTGAATTCATGCCACAGTATCAATTCAGGATTTGTGCCTGTGTGTTTGTGTAGATTGGATTGCAGTTTGTTTTTATTTTTCTGTTAATCTTTGAATAACTGCTAAATTGCCATGTATTCATTACCAAATGTACTCAGTGCTGTGACCTTTTGAAATCTACATAACTTGCTCCACGTGGGTACCAGCTTCTCATAAAAGTTATTTCAATTGCTTAAATGTAGTCAGTTTTTGAAAAGCAGTATTTCTGGTACACACACACACACACACACACACAATCTCTCTAAAAACAAAATAACATTTCATTTAGTGTATTTTAAATGTTTAAGGTGATTTCTACATGTAGAAATTACAGCCGCTCTTGAGCTATTGGTGCTTCTGTTTCAGATGATAACAACTTTGCCTTTGTAAATACCCTTTTGTAAGGCATTCATAACTCACAGGCAAATGATAGATACTCATGGATGGGCTTTGGAGCAGATGGGAGAAAAGGGCATGGAGAACAGACATAGGGTAGCATTGCTAAGTGTTGACAGTGCTACGAGGCAGATTTAGCCTTGCCAAACCTGCAGTCATGGGAGGAGAGGAAGGTCACACACTGGTATACTCCCAAGTCATGTAAACTAAGCAATTTGACCACTAGTGACAGCAGTGTTGTCTTCCAGATCCCTTGCCTATCTCTTTTTGGCTTTTTGTTTCCACCCAGCTTGATGTTAATGTACAACATATATGGTTGTAGCGTTAAAGGATGGGAACAAAAGCAAGGGAACAGCAGGATATGCTGTTAGCAGACAGACAAGAGAAAAGGCCTACTTTTGATCACACTTTTTTGTATGACTTTTTTTTGTCAATTGGGTAAATATTAACAGACTAGATTATGGCTGTAGTCTAAAGAGAGATTTTGTTTTCTCTAGATAGCTGGAAAGGTTTTAAGGCTGTTTTTTTAAAAATTATAAATTTAAATTACAGTTTCAAAAATTACAGTTTCAAAAATATTTTTTAAAACCTATTTGAAATACCTTTAAATGCGTAAGAAAGGATAAGAAAGATTTTGATGTAACTTGAGTAGTGTTCTAATACTGTAGAAAGAGATCTGACAGGTTTGTATTAAAGGTTTTAAAAAAATAATTTCATCAACAACTAAAAGGCTTCATTCTAGATACCTTGGTAGCTCTTGAGTACTGAAGGTTGTATGCATTTTTTGTGAAGACTTATTTCCTCTTTGTGCTTCGCAATATTACTTTGAAATAATAACATCAGTGGGACAATTTTGGATCAACTAGGTTTTTTTAACCCCGCATGTTAATTTTGGTTTTACTTTAAACATATTGTTTGCCCGTCTTCTAAATTTCAAGGAAGAACACTAATCTGTGCTCATTTATTAAGAAATTAAGAAAATAGTTTATATAGTATCGAGTGAATTAGTGATTCCTTTTTTAACTACCTCTCCCCTAATATGCATAATCTCCCTAAAGTTCTTAACAAAACACAATGGCTTTTTGATAAGATGTTTTGATGAGACATTCATCCCTTTAGAGAGAGGATCTCAGATTCCTCTAGGCAGTTCCACAAACTATACTGATCCTGAGAGGAAATCTGTGGAGCTCATTAGGATCACCTGCAATTAAAAAGAATTACCCTAAATCATACTTATTTTGTTTAATTATTCATGAAATCTGATCTAGCTGAGTTTTTGTTATTATAGCAGCAGCAAAATACAGTTTGCAGAATGACATCAGTGCACATGACATCAGTGATGTGCTAGCATTCACATTTGACGTGGGTATTACACATTAAGTTTACAGTTTCTGAACCTATAGAAACACTCCCAAATTTAAGATAAACTTGTGGACTTTCTCCCCATTCCAGAAAAAAGCAATTGAAATAGCTATGATTTTGAATGCAGATTTAGTAAATTACTGCATTACATAACATTTTCAGCTGGACGTTAAGGCCACATTTGAGCAACAGTTAAGCACTTTTTAAGACCCATTAATTTCAGAAGCATGTGTTTTTTTAGGTGGCCTGCTAAAGAATGATAATGATGAACTAGTAATTTGAAGACCAAATTTAGATTAGGTTTGACATTACAGTTCATGGCAATATTTTTATTAAATAATTCCATTTGCTTATAGTACAACCACTTCAGGGCCAGACTGCATACAAGTGACCCCATGCTCTCTAAGAACAACTTGCTAATATTTCTAAAGTTTCTGTAGTGGTATATTTCTAGTGGTGCTAGTCATGTTATGACAAGTTTGGAAACATTCTCATAAAGAAATAAATAGGAAAAATAGAGAGAACATTTTAAAATAACAGACTGTAAACCTTTCCTATCTGAATGCTACCCATAGACCTTTTGAAGCTTTTTCTTATTAATTGCCTTGCTGTTGCAGATTGAACTAACCTAGGAATGAGGGTCTTTGAGAGCATGAAAGAATAGGATTTATGGTAATAAAATATGCTGATGCCATGGTAGGTCCTGTGTAGATAGACAGCCGTAATCTCTGTTGAACAGTACTGTATGAACCTGCATGTCTAAGCAGTGAAAAACCAGTAGTCCACAGCAAGGTTGTGCAGCATTCACAACACATAAAAACAGATACAAGGTAAGTGTGTGTGAGAAAATCTTACAAACTTATTAGTAGTAAACAAAACCAATAAAACATTTATTTAAAAATACAGGTTGAAATTTGGAGGGGGGTGAATGATGTTTTTATATTTGCAAAATTATGTAATCGCCCAGCTCTTAATAACAGTTAACTGTTATAAGTGCAGTGTGTTTTAAAGTTTAGTGTCATTGGCCATAATTCACTGTGGCTGCAACTGTGGACAGGAAAAGAGCGTGCTCGTAGCCTGAAGTGCTTTGCGAAAGTTGAATCAACAAACCAATGGAAAAGCAGTTTATCCATTCCTTTGGATGATTGGCTTCTATAAAAGCCTTTTTTTAAAACCCCTCTTGCAAATTTCTGTTCTTCCCATGTCTAGCAGGTAGCATTCATGACAGAACTATAAAACGCAAATCAGTTTTAGAGAGGCTGTGAGGGCCTAGGATGCACAGGTACGCACCAATGTGTACCTGCAAATGCATTAGCGCTGTGGTAGTGAGTAGTAAAATGCCTTCCGTAGGGCCTACAGTTTGTCTGAAAAACATCTTTTTCTGCCATTCAGAACTTGGTAGCTATTTGCTAAAGATATAAGTAGACACTTTAACCTTGTCTTAAAAAGGTAAAGGTAAAGGAATCCCTGAACATTAGGTCCAGTCGTGGCCGACTCTGGGGTTGTGGCGCTCATCTCGCTTTATTGGCCAAGGGAGCTGGCGTACAGCTTCCGGGTCATGTGGCCAGCATGACTAAGCTGCTTCTGGCGAACCAGAGCAGCGCATGGAAACGCCGTTTACCTTCTCGACGGAGCGCTACCTATTTATCTACTTGCACTTTGACGTGCTTTCGAACTGCTAGGTTGGCAGGAGCTGGGACCGAGAGATGGGAGCTCACCCCGTCGTGGGGATTCGAACCGCCAACCTTCTGATCAGCAAGTCCTAGGCTCTGTGCTTTAACCCGCAGCGCCACCCGCATCCCCTAACCTTGTCTTACAATGGATTAAAAGATAATTCATAAATGCATCAGGTGTAAAAGGAGTTCACTGATTTATGCATGTGACAGCTAGCACCTCAGTGTTCAGTGTTCTAAGTGGATGCCACAAACCATCACAGTGCTGCTTCATGTGTTACCTTTGGCTGTTTTCTTCATGCACAAGAGCAGTAAAGGAATCTCTAATACATGTATATCTAGGTCAGTTTTTAAGTTCACACGTACATGAAGCTATTGACTAGGAGCTAAGAGAATGAGTCCTGTGTCAGAACTTCCTCCTACTCCCCAAATTGTGTATTTTGCTTAATTAGTTACTCTCTAATTTGTGGCCAAGCATAGTTTGTACATACCTTGTAGATGAATAGGTTTGGATACGTGCCCAACTCTAGTAGCTTCCATGGAGCTACTTACCTAATCTCTGTAGAAAAGAGTTGCATGCCTGAAAATTAGTGTGGACTGCATTGCTTGCAGTAAAATGTGCATATGATGTGCACTTGGATGGAAATGCCTATCAAAACGTACATTCAGTTGAAAGTAAGGATGAAATAATATATCATTTTCAAACTCACACATGCAATCCATCAGATGATATTGCGGACAAATACTGAAGCAGGTCTAAAATAAGGGAAGCTTCCACCCATTGCCCTGACCCTCCTCTCTCTCTGCAGTATCCTCACCCACCCAAGGCTTTACATTTCAATACAAAATTGTTTTAAATTTTAAATATTAAGCTGTAAAAGAAAAAGTGGAGGGGGTGTGGGAGAATGTTACCAAAAAGGTAGGAGTAAATTGCGCAATTGCGATTTTTTTTTTTTTTTTTTTTGCAGATCTGTGCCTGTAGAAATTAACTTGAGTTTTATTACAAAATCTTGTGGCCGTAGGGTTGATTTACAAAGTAATTCCCAGTTCCGTGTAATCTGTCCTAACCTGTGACTGGGCTCATACTCATGAAGAAAAGGGTGTGTTAACTAGCCAGTACTTTACTACAGCTGCAGCAAGGTCCCCATGGAAATTGCATCCATGTGCAGCTTCATTTCAGTTTGCGTTTCACTGTGGAATGGAGAGTTCAATGTTTCTTGGTTGCAGAGGAAAAACATTATTAACTGACCCTCAGATTGGAGTATGGCTAGATGAAGAAGGTTCTTAGGCAAACCTGAGTACCAGGATATGTCCCTCTTCATGTTCCTCTCAGCTCTCTTTATAGGAGAAGGCAAATAGGGAGTTTTTGAATCTTTTTTGTTCTCCAACAGAATTCGAACTCACTCCCCTTCTCAGTGGTCATCTCTCCTGTAGAAAAATACAGATTGGGAAGCATAGACAGTCCCTGGAATATTTCGGCCACTTTTCGCAGCCACTTGGCCTTCCTCTTAGCTGTGACTCCCACTGAAAAGGTTTGAAATGTACAGGCAAACATCTAGCAAACTGCAAAATGAAGTCATGTGTTACTTGTGCCTCAGTTATTTAACCTTTGTGCAAGCACCCTACAGTTCTCCAATTTGAAGAACCGAGGTGTTAAATGCTAGGAAAATGACACAAATATGCACACACTGTAAATTTATGAGCAAATGTAATGCTGTAGCATTTAAAACTTAACTATAAATGTTTGAAAATATTCCTAATAGTGTTTGTAGCATGAGTGCAGATGGTGTAAGAAAATGTTCATTTTTATTATTACTCCTCCCTAGATACTATGATGAACCAGAATGAACAATTACTACAACTGAGAGTTTTGCAGGCAGGGCTTTTAAAAAAAAAATATTTACACAATATATTGCAGCTGCCTTTTCCGAGCTGCCACAATCCCACAATGAATACACATTTAGCTGAATTTAAAGTGTGTTTTGTACACGCATCTGAATGTATTCACATGCAAGATGATGCTGAACCTGATAAACAGACAGGCACACACAGACAAACATGCCAAGTGTGCATATATTGGCAGAGGAACAGGGATATTATTTTCACAACCATTGAAATCTGTAGTAGAACCCATATTAGATTGTATTAAAAAGAAACCATGCATGACTTCAAAAAAAATGTCAGGGTTATATTTGTAGCTCTCACGTGTAGGATCATCCTTATTTTTTAGTTGCCTCTGCCTTTAGAAATGTGCAGAAGAAGTGTTCTAATCTAGAACCAGTGTTTCAGTTTTGTGCTTTTACATAGGCAGTGGGCTTGTTCGAGTGCTAGGCCAAACCAGGGCTTGGTGGTACTGGAATGAAACTCGTGCTTGTATGCTCCCTTCTCCCCTGGGCATTTCTTAAATGCTTCGCTTCATTCCACAAAGGGACCGTGGTGGGTCTCCCAAGACCAGGGGTCAGCAAACTTTTTCAGCAGGGGACCGGTCCACTGTCTCTCAGACCTTGTGGGGGGCCAGACTATGGTTTTTTTGGGGGGGGAATGATGCAAGAGTACCACGAGCCCTGGTGGCTGCTTACCTGTGTCTTGTGAGCGGCAGGGGCTGGCGGTGGCAGCGGAAGGACGATGAGCGGTGTGTGAAAGGAGAGGGGCTGCTTAAAGTGGCAGCTGCTTGAGCGCTGCTGCTGCTGCTGGCACTAACAAAGCCCAGCCCCCTTCCTCCTCTAGGCAGGGTGGAGAGAAGCCAGGAGGAAGGAGGGAGGAGCTTCCGCCACCGTGTGAGGGAGAGGGAGGGAGCAGGAATGAATGTGCGCACTGGCGATTCATGCAGCGATTCCTGGACCGTCCGTGGGCCAAATCCAGAAGGCAATTGGGCCTGATCTGGCCCGCGGACCCTAGTTTGCCTACTCATGCTCTACATTGCTAATGTTCAAGGGAGAACCAAGGGAGAACCATCACCTTAGCTACCCATGTAATCTAACCTGGCAGCACCTGTCTCAAGAAGAGAAGTTGCTGTGTTGGTTCAGCTACCACCTAACTCCCAGACCTAGCCAGCGGAGACCTAGTGCTGTGCTCTTTGCTACCAACAGTTAGAGGGTGGAAGGAGACTAACAGAAGAGATCGTAAAGGAAAAAGAGAAATTATACGAACAAGATATGATGTGGTAACACCAAGATAAGACTGGATAGAATTATGAACTTTGTTTGGACTGATTGGGACTGATTTGGACATTAACGCAGTAATAAGAAGATGATCTGAATTCCCCTTTGGATCTTGAAGTATGGGTTCCCCCAACAAAATTTAAAAATTTGGCTTTGTAATTCGGAATTTATATGATGTGATTTAATTTGATGTGATTGGCCAGTTAATAAAAATTATTTAAAAAAAAAAAAAACAGTTAGAGGGTGGCACACATACATAACCATTTGTGACTGCCAATTCTGGGATGGGCAGGGAGGATTCTGGGAAAATTAAAATACGATGCAAGATCCCCCAGCATATCTTAAGTGGTGTGTGTGTGTTAAGGATAATGGTTTCATTTCCTGAAATGGGAATGTTTGCTTATGTTAAATTACTGAGTACTTTTAACATGGTTCCCCACCCCCTTTGTCAGTAGCTCTCATGTGATTGGATGACTGTGAGTCACGTGAGAGAGGCATTCCATTCTGTTGTGACCGTTATTCCAGTAACTTGTTTTGTAACTGTCTTTCTGCTACTCTGTGTGTGAGAGGGAGAATGGCTGCTGAGAGAGGTTTCTCAGGATACTACTGTGTGTCAGTGTGAGCTGTCTGAAGTGAGGCAGACAGAGGAAGATCCCTAAAAGTTAATAGGGAGAAACCTGTTCAGGAGCTCTCTGTAAGGAACGGAGAGAATACTCCTAAGGTGAAAGTAAAAACCGTTCATAAGAAACTGTAAGGCCTGAGTGAGATCTACAATTCAAGTGAGAATGTACCCTTGTTTGAATAAGCATGCTTTTGTAAATATATTCTTCTCAGTTATATGTTTATGAAAGTAAAGTTCTTTACAAAGTCTTTACAAATAAGCTATCAATCACCTAGAAGAGGAGTTAACTTCCTAGCTATAAGCTACTCTGTTACTTTGCATATCACCAAAATTTATACACCCACACCAGTGTGTATGTGACCTGTTGGTATACAAAGACACATTCCTGGCTTGCTTTTGATACCAGCATGTCTGTGGGAAACCTACTTCACTGACAAAGAGGGTGATTGGGTTTTCACTCCAGAAGTGTTTCTGATGGAGAGGTGCTTCCTAATGTATAATTTAAATATTTCTTTTTGTAAGAAGAAATGCACCAAAGCCTAAGTAATATTAAGTTATTTGTAATAATACTAATAACTACAACAGGTTTAGCTTTTTATTAGTGAGCGTAGGAGAGGGGAATTATTTTGGCAGTGGTTGTGTGCCTTACTTACTTTGTTGTTTTTTTAAATAAAAAACTATATAATGGTGTATCAAAAATAGTATAAACGATAGCAATCAGAATTTGATATTAAGCCGAGTAGATTGCATTTTAAAATTCTGTCACTTATTTCTATACGTAAATCAAATTTAGATGAAGATGCTTTACGTCTTTGTTTGTACAAGGAAAAAAGAAAATATTTTTCCTTGTAGAGTAATGAAGTATTTCTAGACAAAGTGGATTTATGATTGTAACATCTTTTGACAAGCACATTGGACTGTAGAAAGAGCATCCAACTTGGGGCTTGGGGCATATGTTGCTACCTTCTGCTAGCATAGCTCCAAAGCAAGTCACTGTTCGCTAAGGGTCAGGTTCATGCTTTCAGATCAGAGAAAAGTAAATATATGGTTGCGTTTTCAGAAGTGATAATTTGTAATATATAATGTAAATAGGTTTGTACGTAAAGATGCTCTGACCTATTTATGTCATGGACTGATGGGATCGATGTATTCAAGCCTAGTCTATAAAAGTAATTATGTAAAAGTGTTCAGATCTGAGCCCATATGGTTTAAAAGGTATGGTGGGCTGGAGACCTAAACTATCACTGCTGATAAACATTCAGGGGCAATAGCCTACTCTTTTGTCTGTCCACTTAGGGCAGGGCAGAATGAACAGTCGCCTCTTACTACTTAAATTAAATGGTAGTCTGGCTAATATGGGAGGGGGTCACCAACCTTTTGGGACCTGTGGTCACAGTGGCAAACCAGAGAAACTGTTGTTAACACCACAACTAAATACACTGCACTTGGGTACAACAGCCTACTTGCAGCATGGGGAGGGGACTTTGTGATTGCCAGAGAATGCCTCTGTGAGCTCATTGGTGACCCCTACTTTAGATGAAAAGATCCCAGGGTATGTAGAGCTTTAAAGGATAAAACCAGCACTTTTAAATTGAACCTTGAGGCAGTCAGGTAGATACAGTCCTACCTTGGGTTACAGACGCTTCGGGTTGCGTGATTTCGGGTTGCGCACTGTGCCGAACCTGGAAGTACTGGAATGGGTTACTTCTGGGTTTCGGTGCTTGCGCATGTCCAGAAGCAGCAAATCGCGCACAGATCACGTTCGCAACCTGAGCATCCACTGTAGTGGTGAACTTTTAACATGGGTCATTCCTAGTTAATAATCTGGCCACTGCATACTGTACCACTTGTAGTTTTTCAATGCTCTTTGAACACAGTTGAATTGATAATTTGAAGGCAGTAGAATACCCCTGCAGGTGTTCTTCTCAATATGGTTGTAATGGTATGGAGGAGAACAGAGGTGTGCAAGATGTGCCTGCCCTTCACCATCCATGCATTGGGGGAGATGTTGGAAGTAAGGAGTTTGGGTCTTTGCACATAGACCCCTGCCTGCCCACTTCCCACACATGTGAAAATCAGCCCAGCTCTCAACCTTTTAATCCTTTTCCCTATTGAAAGCCAATCTGAGTATTGCAACTGAACTGAATATATGTTTCCCTCTCCTTTTGTCCAATGTTATGTTAGGAGTACCTTGGCCCTGGGTCCTGTTGCATATATTGATGACATTTATATAAGTGCTGCTAATAATGTGTTTTTATGATTAGACCACCAAACTGCTGAAAATGACCGTAAGTGTATGGATTAATAAATAACTGTTTTACGCATGATTGAGATTTGCTTACACTTTGAATGATGAGTGTCTTTAAGAGTGGATCTGATTATGAGCATGGTAGGAATAAATAGATTTTAAAAAGGTGGATTCTGCGAGGCAAAATAGAAATTTAGTTCAACCATGTGTAGAGCAAAAGTATTAATATGTTTAGTTTTAGTTACTTATTTTATAGTTATTTTGTTATTTCATCTGGCTTGTTGGATCATAAACTATTACCATCATTATCATCATTATTACTGTCATCGTCAACAACATTTGTACCTCACCCCTTGAGTCATGGTGGGATTCCCACTTTATTGAGGTAGACCATGCTTAGAGAAAGTAACAGCCCCAAGCTCACCTAATGAGCTTTATGACTGATTGGGAATTTAAATACACAGGTCCCTGATCAAAACCCAACAGTCTAATCACTACACCACCCTGGCCTGTAACACACCAAAGACTATGGATTTGCTGCTACTTTCCCAGATGTGTTAACTTTCTGCTGTAAATCTGTGATTTAATCATGACAAATGCATGCCCTGAAAAAGCAGCAGTAAGGGGGCTTTTCTGTGTAATGGCATCTTTGCATGTTACTGAAAGTTTCCTGCTGCACATACACCTTGGTGTGAGTTCACACGCAGGAATAACTGTGAACTTTATTGTAATTGAATAGGTCAACTTGCCCCCAAACAAAACAATTTGCTGAGGCAATGTTACAATAAGGCAGGCGTGAATTCAAGAATTTACCAAACTAATTTACGTCTTTTGGGGTGGGTGGGAGGAATTGATATGGTGACAAAATTACCAAATGTGTGTTCAAACATTCTCTGCCACACAACATTTTGACCATTCATTAACAGCTTTGTTATTTTTTAAATGATTCATAACTCACCATTAAAAATCAATCTCAGAGCAGGATACGGCATAACAATATAGAATAAAC